>NC_140179.1:18764769-18790414 GCF_963971535.1 Notolepis coatsorum | reverse complement strand
GGAGAGAGAGAGAGCGAGGGAGAGAGAGAGAATGAGAGAGTGTGTGTGAGAGAGAGAGAGAGAGAGGTGAGAGAGAGAGAGAGAGAGAGAGAGAGAGAGAGAGAGAGAGAGAGAGAGAGACTGGGGGTACAATGAGGTAAGAACAGCATTCAACATCAATGAGAATATGATTAAAACCCCAGCGGCATGCGTTCTCCCAGCTCCTGGTCTGGCCTCTGCTCTGGCCTCCTCTCTGTTTGGATGGTGGAGTCCGGCCGCCACACACGACCCCATGCTGACCCCCACGACCCCTGCTGTCTCTCCGTCAGAGCTCTGAGAGCCAGGTCCGATTGTCCGATGCAATAGGAAAGAAGAGGAACCAAGCCTTTTACACATCTGTCCACGTGGGATGTCCCGCCCACTCCGTGCCTCCCTGTCCGTCCACCTGTCCGTCTCCCTGTCCGTCCAGCTGTCCGTCCACCTGCCCACCTCACCTCACCTCACCTCCTCCCAGCTTTCTCCTGATTGGTGGTGGTGGTGGTGGTGGTGGAGGGGTCTGGGGGCAGGCCCGCTCCAGTCATGTCGTCCTGGGATTGGGCATGTCGAAGACGATGGGCGCGTTCATTGGCTGGAAGTTGACGGTGCACGCGGACGCGTTGACGAAGGTCGTGGTGCCGTCCGTCATCATGCCGTAGCCTGGAGGCGGGGAAACCAGACATGGAGGAAGATGTTGATTGATTGATTGGTTTGTTTTAATTCATTTGCAGCCTTCAAAATAAGGGCAGCTCCAGCAGATAGAACACAATCTGCCTCAAACTGTATGATAACATGTCTGTATATACCGCATATATACATTTATATATTTATATTTACATACAGTAGTGACCGTGCCCAGCGGTGTCACGGAAGTGAAATGCCGGAAAAACACTATCTATATATTTTCTTTCAGTTTTTTAATGATCACAGTTTGAATGTTTAAGAACATATTTACTATAAAAGCGAACAGTTATAGTATATGTAATAGTAACAATTCTTTGTTTAGGTCTCAATACAAATAAACTCCTTTCTCAAAGAAAACAACATCATGGAGGAATTTCATTCCGGCTTCATTAGAAAACACAATGTATGTTTCCATAGTTACGCAGATATAATTGTACATCTCCGCTGAACCAAATTATCACACAGCTATTAACCTCTTAAGCCCGAGCGGTCCGGTGGTGGACCGCAAATAACATCACGCCATAAATCTATCCCTACAGACTGTATGAATTAATGTTTTATATAATGTAGCCAAGAGTTTTTTTTTTACATTTATTTACCTTTATTTACCCAGGCAAGCAACAAATTCTGATTTATTTATTGTCAAAAGTATGCATAATGTTGTGTTAATTCCACAAAAAGAGATATGTAATGTTACTTACCTGAAATTATTACGTTTTTTGGGGCGGGAAACCCTGCATATATCGGTATCGAAAATTAAGAGTTGGACAATATCGGTATATCGGTATCGGTAAAAAAGCCAATATCGAACTCCCTAGTTTAAAGTGTTATTAGTGAAATATGAGTTTTGGAAATCTAGTCGGAGACTGGCAAATATTGACGCTAGAATAGCACGCCACCATTCTTATGAGGAGAAGAAACCCAGGCTTTTGATGGGCTTTCTTATTTCTGTTATTTTCGAGATTATCTAACACAAACCTGAACGTTATTGGCATAAATTAGAACACAGTTAGTTACTCTACCTTTCTGTGAACGTCTAGCAAAAATGGCATTGTAATCTGATGGAAAATTGTGGAGAAATGTACATTATAAAAAAGTAACTGTACTTACAGTAGATTTCATTCACGGTTTGTGAATCACGCCTGGTGATACTAAATCCAGATTGAACTCTGCCATTGGAAAGGGGAGTTTGGCCCGATCCATAGATGTGCGACTTGGCCATAATAAGGTAATTATAGTCCTGATATTCAATATTCTATAATCATATTTCAAATGGCATGTGTCCGGATGGCAGAATTCAGTACTGTATCTACAAAACCTTCTGTTTATTCATTTCCCTTTATTCATTTGCTTAGATTTTCAGGTCTGGTCATTTTTAGCATGGTGTTATTTACAGTCAAAAGAACATTTAAATAATTCTTTTTATTGATATTCTCATTTGGTTCATTACAATTGACTCAAGCCTAGTAACAAACACAGTATTTCTGACACTGGGAATACATTCCCTGAGATCCATAGATGTCCCTAGAATCATCTGTGTGTGTTCGTGTGCGTGTGTCTGTGTGCGTGCGTGCGTGCGTGTGCATGTGCGTGTGTGTGTGTGTGTGTGTGTGTGTGTGTGTGTGTGTGTGTGTGTGTGTGGTAACAGAGTTTATTGTGATTCCACTTGTCAAGGTAACTAGGACCCAATAGAATGGCATTTAATTGTTCTATGGATTCTTATTGGTTGGTGGGTGTTTCCTTGTGAGCTACAACGCAAGTGTTCACGTTAGCGTGGTACCATTACATGAGGAATGAGCCTGTGGTAGGTTCACATACACCCAGAATTAACATAATATTCCTAAATGTTTAACTCTCACTACTAGTTGGAAGTATTAATGTAGGCATGTTGAAATAAATTGTAGAATGTAGCGACCGTATGGTAAATGTGTTAAAATAATAATTAAGTGAGATTGTGCCGAAAATGTATATAACTAGCTAGCATGCTAGTAAGCAAATTATTCCTACTCCTTCTGTAGTGAGCGGTGTTTGGGTGTGTGATGAGCCGACCACATAACCTGACTGACCAGGATCTTTTGTGGGTTGACAGTTGCAGAATAAACCACCCAAGACCGTGAAGCAAGTGTCTGTCTTAATTAAATTACACAACGCAGTAAAAGTTGGTTATATGTGTACCTTCGTGGATGTGTCCGAACACGTGCAGTTTGGGCTGGACTCTCCGCTGCACCGTGTTGAGAAGCTCCATGCAGCCGACTCTCTGCATCTTCTTAGGAACCCAGTCCAGGAACCCTGCACACACACACACACACACACACACACACACACACACACACACACACACACACACACACACACACACACACACACACACACACACACACACACACACACACACACACACACACACACACACACACACACACACACACACACACACACACACACACACACACACACACACACACACACACACACACACGTATCATCATCAACAACAACACCACACTAAACAATAATGGTTCCTGATTTCAACAAGTTAAATCTAAGACTTCTTAAGTCCTTTTAAAATTCAGATCCGATTATTTTATTGTCACAGCTTTTATAATTTCTTTTTAAATGTACATGTATTCAGAAACATGTGAGATGCTTGTTTTTCCCGCTTCAGTAGATTTGTAAACATAATACACAACGTATATATTCTGTCGATACAAACTATAACTATAGACCGACATCACTAGGTTAGAGTCAGAGGGCAGACAGCACCTATAGGGTTAGGGTCAGAGGGCAGACAGCACCTATAGGGTTAGGGTCAGAGGGCAGACAGCACCTATATGGTTAGGGTCAGAGGGCAGACAGCACCTATATGGTTAGGGTCAGAGGGCAGACAGCACCTATAGGGTTAGGGTCAGAGGCAGACAGCACCTATAGGGTTAGGGTCAGAGGCAGACAGCACCTATATGGTTAGGGTCAGAGGGCAGACAGCACCTATAGGGTTAGGGTCAGAGGGCAGACAGCACCTATATGGTTAGGGTCAGAGGGCAGACAGCACCTATATGGTTAGGGTCAGAGGCAGACAGCACCTATATGGTTAGGGTCAGAGGGCAGACAGCACCTATATGGTTAGGGTCAGAGGGCAGACAGCACCTATATGGTTAGGGTCAGAGGGCAGACAGCACCTATATGGTTAGGTCAGAGGGCAGACAGCACCTATATGGTTAGGGTCAGAGGGCAGACAGCACCTATATGGTTAGGGTCAGAGGGCAGACAGCACTAGGCAACACATCCTGTCCTCCGGCTAACGATGAAGTACGTGTCACAGCGCAGATAAAAACTACACTCTCTCTCCTCAAACAGCTATAGAGAATAAAGATAAATCACACACAGACAGACTGTGCAGTGTGTGTGTGTGTGTGTGTGTGTGTGTGTGTGTGGTGTTGTGTTGTGTGTGTGTGTGTGTGTGCATAAAAGTGTGCTGAGTCAATAAAAAACACAACAAGTCACTAAACACAAGAGTCAGGAAGTCCTCCATCTACCTGTCATCTGTCACAAGAGAGGGGGAGGGAGGGAGGGAGGAGGGGGAGAGAGGGATGGGGAGGGCGGAGGGGGGGGAGAGGAGGGGGGAGAGAAGGGGAGAGGAGGGAGGGAGAGAGATAGGAGGGGGGAGAGAGAGAGGAGGGTGGAGAGAATGGGAAGGAGGGAGGAGAGAGAGGAGGGGGGAGAGAGAGAAAGGGGAGAGAAGGGAGGGAGAGAGGGGGAGAGGAGGGGGGAGAGAGAGAGGAGGGCGAGAGGGAGAGGAGAGAGAAGGGGAGGGAGAGGGGGGAGAGGAGGGGGAGAGAAGGGGAGAGGAGGGAGGGAGAGAGATAGGAGGGGGGAGAGAGAGAGGAGGGTGGAGAGAAGGGGAAGGAGGAGGGAGAGAGAGGAGGGGGAGAGAGAGGAAGGGAGAGAAGGGGAGGAGAGAGGGGGAGAGGAGGGGGGAGAGAGAGAGGAGGGCGAGAGGAGAGAGGAGAGAGGGGAGGGAGGAGGGGGGAGAGGAGGGGGGAGAGAGAGGAGAGAGAAGTGGAGGGAGAAGGGGGGAGAGAGAGAGGAGGGCGAGAGGGAGAGGAGAGAGAAGGGGAGGGAGGAGGGGGGAGGAGAGAGGAGGGCGGAGGGAGAGGAGAGATAAGGGGAGGGAGGGAGTTCTAATAACTTTGCTAATTCATTTATATATATATTAACACTTTGTTTGCCGTTCACGTAGACCTACGTTTCTGTTTCGTAATTTCTTTTATTCGCTATTGCCATTCATAATCCATCGAGGCACCTTGTGCAGGCTGTGCTGAATGTGTCTGACATCGCAGATGGTCAATACCGCCGGCTAACGCCTTGCAGCCGCTATTTCACTCCATTTGAAACAATGTAGTTTGTTTTCTCTACCGAGCTGCGGCGTGGAGGCGGGTTCTAAACACTCCGGCAAGACAAGCGGTCACCACGGTTGCCTCGACGAGTTCATCCGCCTGCCCGTCCCTGTGCAATGCTGGATAACGTGGGACAGACTACCGCGACCAGTATTTGGAATGGCGAGGAAACATAATACCAATAATCTAGCGTTGATTTCAGGATGATTCGATAATCAGGCGAAAAATGGCAACGTGATAAGTGGATTTGACTAAAGGGCTGTTTTGACAGAGTTCCCTGGAATTACACAGTATCACTCTACAACTATACTCATATTCACCACGGTATAAAACGGAAATCTATAGATGAAAAAATAATCTGTTTTTTGCACGGAAGAAACCCACTGACAATTGACGGCGTTATTAGATCCATAGCTATAATATAAAATATAGGTTTAGCTCTACAAACAAGGTGAGCGCTTACATGGGGTTAATGGGTGGCAAGGCCAAATGCACTTCCCGGAAGGGGCATGGCACGCAATGTGTTAAACAACGTTGGGCTTAAATTGCACCCCTGGCGGACCCTGGGTGAAGAAATGTGTTATTTTATTGCCAATTCTAACAGCACATCTGTTTTTTGTGTACATGGATTTGACCAAATCATATGTATTTCCTCCAACACCACTTTCTAGAATCTTGAAGAAGAGACCTTTGTGCCAAATTGAATCAAAAGCTTTTTCAAAATCGACAAAGCAAGAATACATTTTGTTTTTGTTCTGTTTCACGTGAATGTCAATTAATGTTTTAAGAGTGTATATATGATCAGAGGTATGATAATTTGGTAAGAATCCAATTAGGCTTTTACTTAGAACACTGTGTTCCTTAAGGAATTCTATGAGTCTGGTGTTGATGATACTACATAGAAGTTTGCCCAAATACTCGTCACACAGATACCTCTATAGTTTTTTGGGTCATATTTATCTCCACTCCTGAATATTGGGGTTATTATGAGTGATTTAAGCTCTTGTTCAGTGATTGGGAAGTCTAGATGGTTTTGATTATCCTTTATGATCTCTTCCCATTTCTGTAACTTTTCACATATTTGGCTGGTCTCTGTTTTTGTATTCAGGGGTACAGTTGAGTGATGTAAAGTGGTTTGTCCAAACATCACCATTTTAAATAGCCATTTCTTCAGGCTTCTCTCTCTCTCTCTCTCTCCCCCCCTCTCCCCCCCCCTCTCTCTCTCCCCCTCTCTCTCTCTCTCTGCTGTTAACTTGCTTCTCAGAGCTACTGTAGATAAAGAGCCATATTTCTCCACTTTCCGTCTCCAATCCAGCGCTTTATCGCGCCCCATAAAAGACGAGTGGCTTTTTTGCCGCAATGCGAACGGCATCTCTCTCTCTCTCTCTCTCTCTCTCTCTCTCTCTCTCTCTCTCTCTCTCTCTCTCTCTCTCTCTCTCTCTCTCTCCCTCCCTCTCTCTCTCTCTGTACCTATCTCTCTCTCTCTCTGTACCTATCTCTCTCTCTCTTGTCTCTCCTTGCTGCTATGACTGTTTCTCAATAAGACTTCCTGCTCTGTTTTAAAGCATTTCTTGACTGTCCCCATCTATTCTCTGTGTCTCTGTTTGTATGAATGTGTATGTGCATGCGTGTGAGTGTGTGTGTGTGTGTATATGTATATGTGTCTGTCTGCCAGTCTGTGTGTGTGTGTGTGTGCATGTGCATGCGCATGAATATGTGTGCATGTATGTGTGTGTGTGACGTGTATATATGCATGAGTGTGTGTGCATATGCATGCATATGTGTGTGTGTATATATGCATGTGCATGTGTGTGTGTTTGTATATACATGTGTGTGTGTATATATGCATGTGCGTGTGTGTGTGTTTGTATGTGCATGTGTGTGTGTTTGTATATATGTGTGTGTGTATATATATGCATGCACATGTGTGTATGTGTGTGTGTGTTTGTATATATGCATGTGTCTGTGTGTATATATATGCATGTGCATGTGTGTGTGTATGTGTTTGTATATGTGTGTGTGTATATAACCATGCGCATGTGTGTGTGTGTTTGTATATATATATGTGTGTGTGTGTGTGTGTGTGTGTGTGTGTGCGCTCTGGTGTATCTGCCAAAGAACGAGAGAGAGAGAGAGAGAGAGAGAGAGAGAGAGAGAGAGAGAGAGAGAGAGAGAGAGAGAGAGAGAGAGAGAGAGAGAGAGAGAGAGAGAGAGAGAGAGAGAGAGAGACAGACGCTCGGCTAAACTGAACGGAAAATAACGCAGAGACACATAAATCAATCACACACACATCTGAGTAACACAGCTGCGGAGGGAGATGAGCTGTGAAAGGGAGGGGGAGAGAGAGAGGGGGGAGAGAGAGAGAGACACAGAGAGAGAACGAGAAAAAGAGAGAGAGAATGTGTGTGTGTTTCTCAGAGTGTGTGCAAATGCAAATGTGTTTAAGAATAAATATTCATGCACGCAAAATGAAAGTGAATAAGTCGGCCATGTAATGCTAATAATATCCGGCAGCGAGATTATACAGAGGTGGACGAAGGTGATCACTTACTTTACGAGGCCCATGTGAGTCACTGCTCTAATTATCCCCGACGCTCGTTCACTGACTCAACGCTTGACACAACGTCAGGGGTGTGAAGATTCACTGGCCCCATTCCCTTTGAGCAAGAAACAAGCGGTGAGGTGAGGGCTTGTTTGTCAGACTCTCTAAGCGAGTCCATGTGTTCGTCTAGAGAGTCCATGTGTTCGTCTAGAGAGTCCATATGTTCATCTAGAGAATCTATGCGTTCGTCTAGAGAATCTATGTGTCCATGTGTCTTTAGAGAGTCCATGTGTCTCTAGAGAGTCCATGTGTCTTTAGAGAGTCCATGTATTCGTCTAGAGCAGTGGTGCCCAACCAGTCGATCGCGATCGACAGGTAGATCGCGGGCTGATTTCAAGTAGATCTCGATTAATAAAATTTGATTATTAATTTTTTTTTTTTTTTTTTTTGCTACATCAACTCTTCCTCTCCTTGTTAACTACAACAATCAATGCTGTTTGTTATTTAAGATGAGGTCGGACTCGGCACTGACAGATTTGTGTTGATTATGCTGCTTTTAAAGCCTCAAATGATGGCTTACAATATACAATTTTGGCTGGTAGCTCTCAGGCTAGGTGGTAAATAAAAAAGTAGATCATGGTTCAAAAAAGGTTGGCCACCCCTGGTCTAGAGAGTCTATGTGTCTTTAGAGAGTCCATGTGTTCATCTAGAGAGTCCATGTGTTCATCTAGAGAGTCCATGTGTTCATCTAGAGAGTCCATGTGTTCGTCTAGAGTCCATGAGTCTCTAGAGAGTCCATGTGTCTTTAGAGAGTCCATGTGTCTTTAGAGAGTCCATGTGTCTTTAGAGAGTCCATTGTGTCTTTAGAGAGTCCATGTGTCTTTAGAGAGTCCATGTGTCTTTAGAGAGTCCATTGTGTCTTTAGAGAGTCCATGTGTCTTTAGAGAGTCCATGTGTCTTTAGAGAGTCCATGTGTCTCTAGAGAGTCCATGTGTCTTTAGAGAGTCCATGTGTCTTTAGAGAGTCCATTGTGTCTTTAGCGAGTCCATGTGTCTTTAGAGAGTCGATGTGTCTTTAGAGAGTCCATGTGTCTCTAGAGAGTCCATGTGTCTTTAGAGAGTCCATGTGTCTTTAGAGAGTCCATGTGTCTTTAGAGAGTCTATGTGTCTTTAGAGAGTCCATGTGTCTCTAGAGAGTCCATGTGTCTTTAGAGAGTCTATGTGTCTTTAGAGAGTCCATGTGTCTCTAGAGAGTCTATGTGTCTTTAGAGAGTCTATGTGTCTTTAGAGAGTCCATGTGTTCATCTAGAGAGTCTATGTGTCTTTATAGAGTCCATGTGTCTTTAGAGAGTCCATGTGTCTTTAGAGAGTCCATGTGTCTTTAGAGAGTCCATGTGTCTCTAGAGCAGTGGTTCTCAAACTTTTTACACCAAGTACCACCTGAGAACGTAGCTGGCTCTCCAAGTACCACCATATGACCAGCGTTAAAATACAGTCTATTCAGCTATGCACAGTTCACACAGGAGGAAAAGGTATTCCTAATACCATTATTTATTGTTAACTTTTGTCAGACACAGCCACAATGTACAAAGGGATAGCACTAGAACTAGCAAACGCTTCCACACAACTCATACAATGCAAGGGGCATTGAGAACATAATAACTAACATTCTCACATAGCAAGTGAGAAAATTAAGAACAACTGTATTTCAGCAAATGTACTTAAATCTCTCTCTATCTCTCTCTCTCTCACTCTCTCACACAGCAAGCAATTGTCCGTCATTCTCTTCTCTCTCTCACTCACACACACACACACACACACACACACACACACACACACACACACACACACACACACACACACACACACACACACACACACACACACACACACACACACACACACACACACACACACACACACACACACACACACACACACACACACACAATTATTTTTTTACAAAAACTTAATTTCCTGCATTCTGGTGCAGGCATTTTTGAATGTTTACCCTTTAAATGCCAGTGTTTGTGATGGGCATCACAAATTATTGTAAACAAGAAAAGAAAACACATATTCAATAAAAAAAATTATGTTTACCCTTTAAATGCCAGTTTGTGTGATGGCAAATTATTGTTAAAAAAAACACACAAAAAGTAAAATATTTTCAATATATCAAATGCAAAGTACATTTTTCTGTGGGGGATTATTACAGGCTAGGCATGTGTCAATGATCAGCAGCAACACATATTTTGATGGATTTTTTGTAATGTCAGATTTAACACCAACTCTTTTCAGAAAAGTGGGAGTATTTCATTTTTTATCTGACATTACAAGAAATCTAAAAATAAATGGTTATGATCAGGGCTGAAGTTGAATTAAAGATTTATGACTGTTTAGACTGCATTACTCTCTGTCACAGTGATCTCCTGGTTGTTCCCCACTTAGATGATCTAACTATCGCGCCGCCGCAACCAGAAACACTGGCCTGGCCTGCTTCTAAGTTCAGTGGCCTGACTTTTTTGGGAATGTTTTCAAGTACCACCAGCAGTACCACCAAGTACCACTAGTGGTACACGTACCACAGTTTGAGAACCACTGCTCTAGAGAGTCCATGTGTTTGTCTAGAGAAAACCTGGGCATTGTACGGCCCGCGGGATGATTCTGACCGGCCCGCGAAAGATTACATGATAATAAAAAAAAAAAAAAAAATATATATATATATATATATATATTTTTTTTTTTTTACTTTTTTTTTTTCATGTCAACGTTCACACACACAATATACGCTTACCTAGGATTTGACTTGATTCAACAACAAAGCAGTCGGGGAAAGCCGAAAACGGTCGAAAGTGTGGTTATTTGAAGTTTGGATTTTCTTTTTCACAACTGAGGTAGGTAGATTACATTTTTAGAGACTAAAGTACAGAAAAAAGGTACCATTGGGTACCGGTATCGATTCACAGGTACCGGTACCGTATCGGTTCAAATGTGAACGGTACCCATCCCTACTGAACACACAACTGCAGGGCAAGGGCATTTTTGCTCATGAAATGCATAGCCATGTGAAAGCCTTCATGACAAAGTTGCAATTAATTTCAAGGCAACTAGGCAGCAACAATCTCAAAACCCTGAAAGAAGTCAAACCATCAGCTGATCACCGGCACAGGTACTCATCCATGTTGGGAGCACTGCATGATGAATTTTCAAGGCGTTTTCAAGATTTCAAAAAGGTTGAGGATGAAATGCAGCTGGTTTCCTCTCCCTTTACCTGCAGTGTTGAAAAGTTGTTCAGCTTGAACTCATTGACCTGCAGTCTGATTCACTACTGAAAGCGCACTTTAAGTCAGCATCACTGCTAGAGTTCTACTCTGCCCTCAAGGAGGAGAACTTTCCAAACATGAGGAGACATGCTCAGAAGATGTTGGTTCTCTTTGGATCCACCTACATATGTGAACAGACATTCTCAGTCATGACGTTTACCAAGTCCAGGTACAGATCCTCTCTCACTGATGAACATCTGGCAGCTGTGCTTCGCATCTCCACATCAGACATGCAATCTGACTTTGATGGACTTGTTAAAGCTCAACAGAGACTGGATTTCTCACACTGAATGAAAAAAAAGACCTGAAGAACACTAACATGTGGAAATATAACAAGTGAAATGGGACACTTGATCTTTTTTTTTCCTTTTTTTTGCACAGTTCTGAAAACATCAAATGTTTAATATAGGCATGTAAAGTAAAAAAGGCTACAAAACTGGGACACTTTTCTTTACACAGTTCAGTGACATGTCTTGTTTATTTTTGCTATAAGATGATGTGATGTCTTTAGAAAGCTAAGACAATCCTTGTTTCAATAGTATATGAAACTCAAAATGCCCTTTGTTATTAATGTTTCACATTTTGTTTATCATTTTGGAAATAAATTCTATTTGAATAAATTATATTTTTGAAAGCTAACCTCACCTTTTAATTGCCAAATAATAACATACACTCTTACCAGGGGTCAAAACAATGCCATTTACTACTTTTTATATAGAAATAAAATGTATATTATGCATAATTGAGTTTGGAATTTTGGCCCGGCCCTCCAACATATTTTCAGTTGCTCATTCGGCCCCCTGGGAAAAATAATTGCCCACCCCTGGTCTAGAGAGTCCATGTGTTCGTCTAGAGAGTCCATGTGTTCATCTTCTAGAGAGTCTATGTGTCTCTAGAGAGTCCATGTATTTAGGGCTGCACGATTTTGGGAAATAATCTAATTGCGATTATTCTGACAGATATTGCGATTGCGATTTGCGATGCGATTATAACATATTTTTAAATTTTTTTTACAAGAAGCATGTTGCTGCTTTCTGTAGTCGGGTCCCAACTGCAAAATTACTGTATTACCCTGTATTATACACTTTTACTATCATGTAGACTATTCTGCTTTGTGTTTACATGTGATGTATTGTATACATGCACATTTATTATGTTCTTGTGTGATGTATCGCACATGTTATTGCTGTGTGATGTATTGCAAATGTTATTGCTGTCATCTTGGCCAGGTCTACCTTGCAAAGGAGATCTTGTATCTCAATGGGACTTCCTGGTTAAATAAAAAAAAAAAAAAAAAAAAATTTAATTGCAGGCTTGGCGATTTGATAATTGCATCATTCCAAATCGCGATTTCGATTAAAAAACGATTAATCGTGCAGCCATATATTACTGTACTGTTTTTCCCCTCATACACACTGTATTTAATGAACTGTGGCACGTTGTAGAACTTGAGAGTATTCCTGTAGTTTTACTATAGAACAACTACACGATGTATAACGATGCATCACATGCTGTAGTTTTACTATAGAACAACTACACGATGTATAACGATGCATCACATGCTGTGGTTTTACTATAGAACAACTACACGATGTATAACGATGCAACACATGCTGTAGTTTTACTATAGAACAACTACACGATGTATAACGATGCAACACATGCTGTAGTTTTACTATAGAACAACTACACGATGTATAACGATGCATCACATGCTGTAGTTTTACTATAGAACAACTACACGATGTATAACGATGCAACACATGCTGTAGTTTTACTATAGAACAACTACACGATGTATAACGATGCATCACATGCTGTAGTTTTACTATAGAACAACTACACGATGTATAACGATGCATCACATGCTGTAGTTTTACTATAGTTCATTTTCATATGGATATGTATGTAAGCTTTTGTGCAAGATAAGATAAGATAAGATATTCCTGTATTGATCCTCTTGGGGAAATTCAGGCATCATAGCAGCATGGGGGAGGGGAGGTACAGGTGGTAATAGTATGGTAATAGTAGAAAGACATAAATATAGGCAATACAACTATGGTAAAGATAAAAATAAGCAGTATTGAATATAAAAATATGAGCAAGTAAACAGTGTAATCAAAGGTGCAGATCAGCGTCTGTATGCCCTATCAGTTTTGCAATATTATACGTTACGTGTGATGATACCAGTGAAAGGAGGGGAAGCTTATTTGATCGAACAACAGATTTGCCATGTTTAGGGTTTGTTTCCATCATTCAGTGGATCTTTTGTGGATCGTTGTTATATTTTAGGTGAAGACGACATATTTCACCTTTTGTGACGATGTGGAGAGAACCGGGATACAGATGTGGAGAGAACGAGGATACAGATGTGGAGAGAATGAGGATACAGATGTGGAGAGAACGAGGATACAGATGTGGAGAGAACCGGGATACGGATGTGGAGAGAACGGGGATACAGATGTGGAGAGAACCAGGATGCAGATGTGGAGAGAACCAGGATACAGATGTGGAGAGAACCAGGATACAGATGTGGAGAGAACGAGGATACAGATGTGGAGAGAACAGGGATACAGATGTGGAGAGAACCAGGATACAGATGTGGAGAGAACCAGGATACAGATGTGGAGAGAACCAGGATACAGATGTGGAGAGAACCAGGATACAGATGTGGAGAGAACGAGGATACAGATGTGGAGAGAACCGGGATACAGATGTGGAGAGAACCAGGATACAGATGTGGAGAGAACCAGGATACAGATGTGGAGAGAACGAGGATACAGATGTGGAGAGAACCGGGATACAGATGTGGAGAGAACGAGGATACAGATGTGGAGAGAACGGGGATACAGATGTGGAGAGAACCAGGATACAGATGTGGAGAGAACCAGGATACAGATGTGGAGAGAACGAGGATACAGATGTGGAGAGAACGAGGATACAGATGTGGAGAGAACGAGGATACAGATGTGGAGAGAACCGGGATACAGATGTGGAGAGAACCAGGATACAGATGTGGAGAGAACCAGGATACAGATGTGGAGAGAACCAGGATACAGATGTGGAGAGAACCGGGATACAGATGTGGAGAGAACGAGGATACAGATGTGGAGAGAACCAGGATACAGATGTGGAGAGAACCAGGATACAGATGTGGAGAGAACCAGGATACAGATGTGGAGAGAACGAGGATACAGATGTGGAGAGAACGAGGATACAGATGTGGAGAGAACGAGGATACAGATGTGGAGAGAACGAGGATACAGATGTGGAGAGAACCGGGATACAGATGTGGAGAGAACGAGGATACAGATGTGGAGAGAACCGGGATACAGATGTGTAGAGAACCGGGATACAGATGTGGAGAGAACCAGGATACAGATGTGGAGAGAACGGGGATACAGATGTGTGTGTAGCTGCTAACGTTATCCCACATAACTAGGCTAAGCTAACTGGCATTAGCTGCTAACCCTGGAAACGCTCAAAGCGGACTCCACGACACTAGTTCCATTCATGAGGAAAGTGGGTGGGGTAATATTGATGAGGCTTGACAACAGAAGTTCAAACATAACTTCATATTTATTGGTTATTCGTTTCTTCATATCGGGCATCCAGTTCGCATCACCGTGTGTTCAACTTCCTGTATTGACATTCGAGTGTGACATCATCACCTACGGCAGCTTATACGCTCAAAACGCAAACCTACAAAACCCGGGGGGGGGGGGGGGGGGGCTGGCTCTCTCGCTCTCGCTCTCTCTACATTCAATGATTTAAAGTAGCCAAACGTTACAGTATAAATACTAACTGGATAGTTGATGATATAAACATTTAATTTCATTATCTGAAATATTCTAAAATCATTAAGTCTGCTATAAGCCATTATCCCTTTGTGTGTGATTATTATTTTCTCACAGTGTGTATGTGAGGGCTGTGCATGTGTGTGTGTGGGTCATGAGCAGATAATAGGGAATCTTAAAGTTATACGTAAAACGAATAACCACAAAACTGCTTACGCAGACGTTTTAGGAGAAGGGGGAAAATAAACAACACAAAACAACCTTTACAGGTGAAAGCCTCAAAGTGAGTATTTAAGAAAATAAGTAAAGTCCAAAAAAACAGGACGACACTCATTAAAGGGGTATTGTAGAAAGAATAAATAAGCCACAAAGGCAACTCCTAAAAAACATAAAACAATAAACCTCCACCAAGGGAGTTTATGTGCAACGGACAGTTCCAAAAGAACAAAAGAAAACACTACCATAAAGGACTCAGCCTCTATAAAGTAAAGTGTAAACTAAGCCAGTAGCCGAAAACAAGATGGCTACAAAAGAAGGCTAAATGCTGAATAGGGCAGCACTACACTTAAATATAATGAGCCTGACCAAACGTATAGCCAGCACAAGGAAAATGTAAAAGCAGAAGCACTGCATCAGGTGCAATCAAGCCCACACACCTGCCGACCCATGAGGCAATTAACCACAGGGAACAGGGATGCGTGTTGCTTATTAACAGCGGAGGAGTGCAAGAATGTGACAATGTGACCATGTGACCGCGGCAGCGCGAGAGAGCGGCAGTGCGGAAATAGGCTGTCTATTGCCATTCTCTAAGACAAACGCTAACCTTAACCAGCTCCTTAACAGCGCCTAAACTTAACCCTTCTAACCTTAACCAACTCCGAAACAATGCCTAACCTTAACCTTAACCATGCCTAACCTTAACCTTAACCATAGAAAGAATATTGCCATTCTCTAAGACAAACTCTAACCTTAACCAGCTCCTTAACAGCGCCTAAACGTAACCCTTCTAACCTTAACCAACTCCGAAACAATGCCTAACCTTAACCTTAACCATGCCTAACCTTAACCGGCAAAAGAATACACGTTAAAAAAAAAGAAAAAAAATTGATGGGATTCGAACTTGTCACCAACGGACCGCAGGACCGCAGCGCTGCCAGGTGAGCTAAGCTTTGAATGAAAATCATTGCGGATTACGGCTACATAATGCCGCAAGCTCTGCCGCAAGCTCTGCCGTGTCGCAGCCAATCAGGGAAAACGCGGAAGCACTCGGCAGCACTCCTCCGCTGTTAATAAGCAATAAGCAACAGGGATTGCCAGCTATCCCTCACAGAGAGGCGAAATAAAGCAAAAATAGACAGCTGTCCCTCACAGAAAGGTGAAATAAGGCAAAAACCATGACAGTGTATATATATATATATATATATATATATATATATATATATATATATATATATATATATATATATATATATAATATGTGTGTGTGTGTGTGTGTGTGTGTGTGTTTGGCTAAAGTGGATAGAAAACACAGTACTGTGCAAAAGTCTTAGGCACCCAAGAGTTTTTATATAAATAGTCTTAGATGTAAATAAAAATGTTTATTAGTGTGTCAGTAGACTACTCTTAGTACATTTTCATTAAATTATTTTTTAAAGCATCTTCATGGTTTAATAATGCAAACATATGTTGCAGGGACTTATTATAATCATCATATTGGCGTGACTGTATGCATCAAAGGGTTAAATCAAGCATTTTTAAGTGCTTTAGAGGAAATGTCAAAATATCGCGATATATATCGTGTATCGTGATATGGCCAAAAAATATCGCGATATAATTTAGAGGCCGTATCGCCCAGCCCTAGGCTGCCATGGAAATTAACTTTTTAATGGTTTGACCTACAATGATGCACAATACATGGTACCAGCCCCCTCTCAGTCATGTACCAGCCAGCCAGCCCCCTCTCAGTCATGTACCAGCCAGCCCCCTCTCAGTCATCTACCAGCTCCCTCTCAGTCATCTACCAGCTCAGTCATGTACCACAGCCCATCTGAGTCATGTATACCAGCCCCCTCTCAGTCATGTATACCAGCCCCCTCTCAGTCATGTACCAGCCCCCTCTCAGTCATGTACCAGCCTCCTCTCAGTCATGTACCACAGCCCCCTCTGATTCATGTACCACAACCCCATCTCAGTCATGTACCACAGCCCCATCTCAGTCATGTACCACAGCCCCATCTCAGTCATGTACCACAGCCCCATCTCAGTAATGTATACCAGCCCCCCTCTCAGTCATGTACCAGCCCCCTCGCAGTCATGTACCAGCCAGCCCCCTCTCAGTCATGTACCAGCCTCCTCTCAGTCATGTATACCAGCCCCCTCTCAGTCCTGTATACCAGCCCCCTCTCAGTCATGTACCAGCCCCCTCTCAGTCATGTACCACAGCCCCCTCTCATTCATGTACCACAGCCCCATCTCAGTCATGTACCACAGCCCCATCTCAGTCATGTACCACAGTCCCATCTCAGTCATGTACCAGCCCCCTCTCAGTCATGTACCAGCCCCATCTCAGTCATGTACCAGCCAGCCCCCTCTCAGTCATGTACCAGCCCCATCTCAGTCATGTACCAGCCAGCCCCCTCTCAGTCATGTACCAGCCAGCCCCCTCTCAGTCATGTACCAGCCTCCTCTCAGTCATGTATACCAGCCCCCTCTCAGTCCTGTATACCAGCCCCCTCTCAGTCATGTACCAGGCCCCTCTCAGTCATGTACCACAGCCCCCTCTCAATCATGTACCACAGCCCCATCTCAGTCATGTACCACAGCCCCATCTCAGTCATGTACCAGACCCCCTCTCAGTCATGTACCTGCACGACTGGCGGGGGGGGGGGGGGTGCTTAGTAAGATATGTGATTGGGCCAGCCCAGTGTCAGTCAGTACCAATGGGCCGCTGTCCCAGCCTAGTAGTGGGCCGGTCGTTGACCAAACAAATATTTTTTTATTTTTTTTATAAATAGTTTTTTTCTGTATGTGTATGTGTGTTTCTGTGTGTGTGAGAGTGTGTGTGTGTTTCTGTGTGTGTGTGTGTGTGTGTGTGTGTGTGTGTGTGTGTGTGTGTGTGTGTGTGTGCGTGCGTGCGTGCGTGCGTGCGTGCGTGCGTGCGTGCGTGCGTGCGTGCGTGTGTGTGTGTGTGTGTGTGTGTGTATGTGTGTGTGCAGGGTGTAATGCAAGGCTCACCCAGCGGGGGGCAGTGTGTGACCAGGATGTCGGTAGAGTCAGGGATCTGGTTCCACTTGTCCAGCAGAGCTTGACCTCGAGGCAGGTTGAAGCCCCAGCCATAGTACCATGGCTGCCTGGGGGGGGGGGGGGAGAAGGGGAGGGCGGGGGGAGAAAGGGGGAGAGGGGGGAAGAGAGGGAGGGGGGAGGGAGACACAGAGAGTATGATTTATTGTGATTGTAATGCTGTTGTACGCTGTCTTTGTTGTCTTCACATGCCAATAACAGACACTTTCAATTGAGAGAGAGAAAGAGAGAGAGACACAGAGAGAGAGAGACACAGAGAGAGAGAGACACACAGAGAGAGAGAGACACACAGAGAGAGACAGAGAGAGAGACACAGAGAGAGAGAGAGAGACACACAGAGAGAGACAGAGAGAGAGACACAGAGAGAGAGAGAGAGAGAGAGAGAGAGAGAGAGAGAGAGAGAGAGAGAGAGACAGAGAGAGAGACACACAGAGAGAGACAGAGAGAGAAAGACGGAGAAATAAAGGCATCTAAATGATACATTTTTTCTTTAAAAAAAACAAGCTCAATCAAAAGATTCTACATGATTCCAAAATAGTGAAGAAAATGACTTTAGGAAGAACAAAGGCAGAGGCTCTGGTCAAAGACATCCTGTGTTGTGTGTGTGGTTGTATGTGTGTGGTTGTGTGTGTTGTGTGTGTGGTTGTGTGTGGTTGTATGTGTGTGGTTGTGTGTGGTTGTATGTGTGTGGTTGTGTGTGGTTGTATGTGTGTGGTTGTGTGTGTTGTGTGTGTAGTTGTGTGTGGTTGTATGTGTGTGGTTGTGTGTGTTGTGTGTGTGGTTGTGTGTGGTTGTATGTGTGTGGTTGTATGTGTGTGGTTGTGTGTGGTTGTATGTGTGTGGTTGTGTGTGTTGTGTGTGTAGTTGTGTGTGGTTGTATGTGTGTGGTTGTGTGTGTTGTGTGTGTGGTTGTGTGTGTTGTGTGTGTGGTTGTGTGTGGTTGTATGTGTGTGGTTGTGTGTGTTGTGTGTGTGGTTGTGTGTGTGTGGTTGTGTGTGTTGTGTGTGTGGTTGTGTGTGTGGTTGTGTGTGTTGTGTGTGTGGTTGTGTGTGTGTTGTGTGTGTGGTTGTGTGTGTGTTGTGTGTGTGGTTGTATCATATGTGTGTGGTTGTGTGTGTGTTGTGTGTGTTGTGTGTGTGGTTGTGTGTGTGTGTGTGTGTGTGTGTGGTTGTGTGTGTGGTTGTGTGTGTGGTTGTGGTTGTGTGTGTGGTTGTGTGTGTGTGTGTGTTGTGTGTGTGGTTGTGTGTGTGGTTGTGTGTGTGGTTGTGGTTGGTTGTGGTTGTGTGTGTTGTGTGTGTGTGTGTGTGTGTGTGTGTGTGTGTGTGTGTGTGTGTGTGTGTGTGTGTGTGTGTGTGTGTGTGTGTGTGTGTGTGTTGTGTGTGTGGTTGTGTGTGTGGTTGTGTGTGGTTGTGTGTGTGGTTGTGTGTGTGGTTGTGTGTGTGTGTTGTGTGTGTGGTTGTGTGTGTGGTTGTGTGTGTGGTTGTGTGTGTGCAATGGGGACGCATCAAAATGAAAGTAATGGTTTTGAATGATGCTGTTTCAGTTTCAGTTTCAGTTTAGACTGTATTTGAACAGGGACAGCACACATTAATGAACATTAAGTAAATGTGTGAGACAGTGTTAGCCAAAGAAAATGTTCAACTGTTGTCCCTGGGCCTGGTGTTAAAAAGCTGCTAAAAAGAAAGCATAACATATATGGCATACAGGTAATTAAAAACAGGTTAAAAACAGTAGGGCTGTCTTAAATACTTCGAAGCTTCGTTCGATGGGCATGGGATTCGAATATGAAAATAAAATTTGAATATATAAAAAGAAATAAAATGTATTAAAAAAAATTAAAATTAAAATGTTGGTGCGAAATTAACTCTGCCTCTCTTTGTTAACTACAACAAGCAATGCTGTTTGTTATTTAAGATGAGGTCGGACTCGGCACTGACATATTTGTGTTCATTGTGCTGCTTTTATAAAGCCTCAAATGGCGGTTTACAATATTTCATGAAAGCAAAGTGTTTCGTTTGTCTAAGATTTAAAAAGGTATAAACATTTAAAGGTTTTACAGCACTGACAAAGTTGAAAAAAGTGCCTTACAAGTTCCACAACATAAAAATATATAATATATATTTTTTCTTTTTTTAATCTCGAAGCTTCGAATTTAAATCGAATCTCGGCCCTGAAGCTTCGAATTCCAAAAAAATATTCGAAGGTCAGCCCTAAAAAACAGGTCAAAATATTTACATCAGACATGTACAGACAATGTACAAACAAACAATAATTCTACATATTAGGTACAGGCAAATGGGGTTAGAGTTCTGCAGGGCTGTTCTATATCATGCTAGCTTCCGCTCAGCGTCATATTGCATATATCTCACTTCAGTGGATATGCACTGAATACATTTCAAAATGTACCTTTACATACCAACATCTGTCTGGCCACACCCCCATCTGCTACCTATATAAGCAGGGTAGGGGCCACACACTCATCTCCTTCTCAAATTTCACCACAAACAAGTGCCTGTATACCACCACTTGAATTAGGAAAGGAAGAGAGGAAAAACAGAAGACAAGGAGATACGTTGACATTATATCTTTATTTTCTCTCTCACTATTTTTGAGAAAATACGGCGATATTGTCTTCGTCACTGGAGTGTCTGGAAGATGATGATCATTCTGACCTCCACCGGCTTTTTCGTATTAGGGGCTCGCGCCGCTGATATACTCCCCACCTGCAGTCCTCCTTGCTGCGGCTGGATAGTTATTGAACCTCCGGTCATACAGCTGGACTGTGGGAGGCACCGGCTGTTGTGAGAAACCGGTTTGCTTCCGAGCTGGGTGAGTACTGTTTGCTTGCGAGCACTAGTTGTCTGTTAACGCTATGGGGTTTAGCTGACAATTTTACGAAGGCCGGCCCCGGATTGGGGTCCTCTGCTCAACTTCTTAAGCGGCGGACGGAGGATCTTGGTCTGACGCCCATGATGGTCAACCTAGTGGGCCGCGACCGAGACCTGGTTTGAACCCGGGATTCTCTGGACGAGCGGATGCTTCTCTGTCCCGTGCAGGCCCCATCTTTCACATGAATGTGGAAGTACACCCTAAAGCACGAGGAAAAGTGGGCATGGATCTTCGTTATCGGGAGTTCCATGCTCAAGTCGGCTGCAGCCCATACGGGAATTGTGCCGACTCCGCTGCATGTCTGGTAAATCACCGTTGAAAACTGTGTGACATTTCTTTTTCTCTTCCCTCTTAGGATGGGGAGGGACTCAGGCGGCGGCCTGTCTGAAGTGTGGCTTATTATGTCGTTGTGTACAGTTCAGGTGATAGCTGCTTAGCTGGCGTGCTAGTTTGTGGCCTACTGTTGTTAGCCAGTCAGCTGTTAGCTGCGGCGCTAACTCATTGTGTTCACTAGGCTAGTAAACGTTAGCTTGTTGCTATCAGTCGGGCGGCTGTTAGCTTAATGCTACACTGTTGAACGTTACTGTGACTATAACATGCCTTAAACACTCTGACTATGACGTCATCTTTGACAGAGGATGTTAGTCGACCCTACACCCGGGTGCCATGCCAGCGAGGACTTCGTCAACATGGAGAACGGCGGCTGGGTGGCGTAGCGGACATACCCTCGTCACCAACGCAGGAAATGCCGGGTTCGACTCGGTGTCCCGTTGACCAGTGTTGCAGTCCTCTCGGCCTGCGCTCAGGGTGAAGGTAGGAGTCCTGACCGGACTTTAAACACTTCTTCTTTTCTTCCCTTCTAAATGTTTTGTAATAACGATGTTTCCAAAACATGTGTTGCTGCAATACATTGAGGATACGACGCGTGTTGTGTGTGAATTGTCTTGTCACTGGTATAGCTTCTCTCTCCATAGAAAATCGGCGTTGCTTTTTACATGTGTAAAAATGAACTGGTTAGTTGTGATGAGAACATGTGTGTTCATGTAACGTTTGTAACGTGGGTGAACTCACAACTAAGAGGGTTAGTTAACCTGTGAAGCTATGCTTAGTGACATGTGATTGAGGAATGAATCTTTTTCTCAGCCTGTGATGACAATGAACAGCATGTTCACATATTAACAGGAGTACCTGTTCAACCTGGTCGTATCAAGGGTAAGGTAGGAGGGGTGACCCCCCCAGTTTCCCTGGGGCTTCCCCCCCTCCTCTCAGACATGTTGTTTACAATATATTGTGTCACTGTGTTTGTGGGGATACGATGTAACCCTCAGCTTAAGTTGCTGGGGTTGTGCTTCCGCTTGAGAAACTATTCTTTTCCTAAAGAAAAGGTTGTTTGGTCACTTATCATGTGTGCTTAGCAAGGCCTGTGGCCAATACGTAATCAAGGACTTATGTCTCTCTCGTTATGAAAAACGGCGTTCCTCTGTAGTAAGAGTGTACTTTTGCCATTTTTTGTTGTGATGAAGGGTTGTGTGTGTCGTTGTGATCTACAACTGGGTTAGGTTTGGCCCACAGAAGCACATGTGTAAGTCTGTTTTTTCCTTAGTAAAACTCAGATAGCAGGTTAGCACATGAGCTATGTGAAGCTGTTAGATGCTTCATGTAGCATGCTATGACTGGGTCATGCTCTACTTTGTCATTACATCGTATCAGGGGTGAGGGGTTGTAAAGGGGTGAACTGGTAATCCTTTCCTCCCCTTTTCTGATTGGTCAGGGGTTAAAACCCCCTGTCCTTCAGGGTTCCTGTCACGTTGCTGTTCGGCACGTTACAGGGTAGGGGGGGTTTCCTGGTCCCACGCCCTGAAAAATTGGGCGTGTTCACCGCGGAAATTCCCCCGCCATAGAGTACGTCACTGAGCGCGTCTCTATTGGTAAGACTTCCGTGAGTTGTTCAGGTTCCATGTTATGGATCTGTTTCAGGGAGTTGTCAGAGCTCCTCCTCACGAAGCTCCTCCTCAGGGAGAAGTGCCTTCTGTGAGTTCGGACTCTCCTTCCCAGTGAGGGAGCCTCCTCAGAGTTTCAGAGCTTCCTCCTCAGATTGTCAAGGTGAGTAGAACTTCAAAAAGGAGTTCTGCTCTATTGTATGTGTATTCGATTCGATTCGATTATTGAGTGTGTATTGGTTCAGTGCCTCCTCCTCGGACCCAAGTGTTACATAGCTCAATGTTGCAATATTTCTTTTCAATCTATACAGCTCGCGTGGGAAGTCTCTCTGGGGATTCCCGTCTCCTCTCTGTGGCGAGGGTGGCGGGATGTAAAAATGAAAACAATTTTACCCTCAGCCGCGTCACGTGGGATTCATGTCAGTCTGTGTTTCTTTCTTTTTTAATAAAAAGAGGAAAGAACATGAAGCACGACGGCTCCTTGTCGTTCTCCCAGGCGACTTGGAGGAACAATGTCTGGTGTCTTGTTAGACTATCCATTGATGTGTTTGGGTCTCGACGCGTACATAGTGCTGGCTCGGGGTGTTTCTGATAAGAATCACGCATGAGGCTGGTACGCCTTGGTTGCTCGTTATTAAAACAGCGTTTTTATAGGGCAACTGGGATGGAGGTTTTCTCTTCCGAGCGCCTGTTACTAGGTCTCGACGAATTCTCGTTCATATCTGGGGGATGTTAATGGAATAGATCAAAACATAGGTAGAGGGGTCTCACGCCCTTGGGGTGGGCCACTGAGCGAGGTACGAATGGGACCGTCTGGGTGGCGCCCTATTTTCATGTTTTAGATCGACGCGCGTACCTACCCCCTCTCTTGGAGTGGGGATGTCGGCGTGGTTAGGGCACGGGACTGGTTCTGGTCACGCTGGTCCAGGTCAGTTAACCCGTTGTCCGCCGGGGACGCAGATCTGCTGTTCTGGTACCCTGAGGGACTTGTGCTTTTTTCGGGGGAAAAAATGCTGGGTCGGCCCGGGTGTCACAGGGTTGGGCGTTATGGAGACCCTTGTTGGGTACATGTTGTACCCTGCGCTATCATAAAGGGGCTGGTTCTCCATTATTTTCGCTCCTCTCTTATGCATGGCGAAGAGGGGGCTGTTGGGGTGGTCTTCTGGACCTCCTCTGGCATCCCTGTGTGCTTCCCGGGCCGCCGGGCCCGGTCCGAAGTTGTGTTTCATCGACCCATAGGCCTGGAATAACCCCTTTTTGAAAACTGAAACACTTGTACTGCGGTATAGCCAGTGTATACCCGCAGGTGTGTTTTGGAGTTTTTTCTTGAGGGGTTATAGGAACAACCACCGCATGTGGTACCAAGAGGGTGGTTGATTCCCTGGTGTGTTGGAGCAGAGTCAACTCCCGGGTTACCCAATCGTGTCAGCCTTCTCTGCCTCGGCCCCTCTGGGTCGGGGTTTTTTGGTGGAGGCTTTGTCATGGTGCGCAACAATGCCAGCATACGCCCCTTCCGCCGGGGATGCTGTTTTCAGTTGACCCCTTTGGCGCCTGTCTTGTCCACAGTGCTCCAGGCTCGGGTCAAATGCCTGCTGCCTGGATTGAGAGATCGACCCCTTCTGGTGGTCGTCTCCCCGGTGCGCTGCCTGCTCCCGCTGTAGTGTAGCCTCATGAGTGCTTCGAGTTACAGCCATGCTGACTGCCTGAGTGTGCCAGGGTCAGTGTGCCAGGCGGCGTGCTAGTGGGGGGAAGGGCCGCTCTTGGAGGGGCCCTGTCTGAATACGCTGGCGATGTGGGGGGCGGTGTCACTAGTGACCGCCTGGTGAGGTCTTGATGCTGTGGCATCGTTGACCTCTCCGGGCCCCCTTTTTCCGGGGGACCCAGTCCCTTCAGTGGGTCTGGGTCTTCCTTCGCGCTCCGCTGCTACAGCCTTGCCACAGGGTTGAGTTTGCTTTCGACCCCGTGTTTTTGGGTGCGGTAACGAGGTTTGTTCCTTCCGTTCGTTCCCTGGTGGCATGCGGGTTGTGCATGTGCGTAGTCGTGGGGTCAAGCCACGGTCTGCTCACCCTGTGCGTTGAGTTGCTCGAGTTTCTCTTCGCACGGTCGGATCCGTCTCCCTCCCGTCCTCCAATAGGGAGGGTATCCTCCATTAGGGAGGGTCGGGGGGGCTCGGTCCTCCCCGGTCTGATGGTTGTGGGGGGCCTCAGCGGGGTACATTTGTCGAGCTTTTAGCTCCCGCTCAGCTCCTGTTATGCAATATGACGCTGAGCGGAAGCTAGCATGATATAGAACGTAAGGTTATGAATATAACCAAGTTCTATGAATGCTAGTGACGCTCAGCGTCTAGACACCACTGCGGCCCTTGATTTTTCATTGTGGTGAAATTTTTTGGGAAGGAGATGAGTGTGTGGCCCCACCCCTGCTTATATAGGTAGCAGATGGGGGTGTGGCCAGACGGATGTTGGTATGTAAAGGTACATTTTGAAATTTATTCAGTGCATATCCACTGAAGCGAGATATATGCAATATGACGCTGAGCGTCACTAGCATTCATAGAACTTGGTTATATTCATAACCTTACGTTGTGTTCACATGTGTAGTTATTTCTTAACCATGTCTTGAAAGTGTGTTTGAATGATCTGTGTGTTTCTATATTGCGGTTGTAACTTGGAATGGAGCTCCAGGTCTTGGCCGCTCTCACAGAGAGGGCTGATTGGCTAAATGTACTTGTTCTTAACTCATTCCCCTCCAACAACGAGTTT
>NC_140179.1:18735925-18762069 GCF_963971535.1 Notolepis coatsorum | reverse complement strand
TGCCTTGCTGTGGATCCTGTGGTCTGTTGGTGACAAGTTCGAATCCCTCCAATTTATTTTTTAACATGCATTCTTTCGCCGGTTAAGTTTAGGCATTGTTTCGGAGTTGTTAAGGTTAGGGTTAAGTTTAGGCATTGTTTCGGAGTTGGTTAAGGTTAGAAGGGTTAAGTTTAGGCATTGTTTCGGAGTTGGTTATGGTTAGAGTTTGTCTTAGAGCATGGCAATATTCTTTCGGAGTTGGTTATGGTTATGGTTAAGTTTAGGCATTGTTTCGGAGTTGGTTAAGGTTAGGGTTAAGGTTAGGCATTGTTTCGGAGTTGGTTAAGGTTAGAAGGGTTAAGTTTATGCGCTGTTTCGGAGTTGGTTTAGGTTAGAGTTTGTCGCAGAGAATGGCAATAGAATGCAGCCTATTTCCGCACTGCCGCGGTCACATGGGCGTAGTGGCCAATCAGAGAACGCTGAACACAAGTTGGTTGCCTAAAATATTGACGCGGAGGGGAGAGAGAGAGAGAGAGAGAGAGAGGGGGAGAGGGGGAGGGAGAGGGGGAGCAGTGGCGTCCTTTCACTAAAAGGCAAGGTATGGCGAGGAGGGGTGGGGGGGTGAAGGGGTGGTTTGCCCCCCTTGGTGGATTTTTTTTGTCAAATCAGTTGTGCAATAGTCACTTTTGGTGGATTGTTTCTATACAATTCAGTTATATGACATTTAGGTATGACACAGGACTACACAAGCATTTTTAGTATAGAAACAGACTAAAGCAGGAACCACAATATTTTGCATACGAATTATGCAGAATGTAATATCATAACTGTCTATTACTTTTCTTGCAATTGAGCCAATTTTCCTTAGGTACGGTTTTGAGGTGTGTGTTCAACAGAATGTAGTATCAAAAACACATTCACAAAAAGTATGGGTTACTGAATGCTGAACTGCACTGTTATAATCACTAAGCTAGACCTTACCTGTGTCCCTGTATCACTTGTCTCTGCTGCCCTATGTCCATTTTCCTTTTTTTTTGGGCATATTTCAGTTAGTCACAGCAAAAGTCACCTAGTAAAAGTGAGATAATTGACAATAACAAAACATGCTAGGGCTGTACCGAATAGTTCGAAGCTTCGTTCATAATGTTGACATTCAAATTCTAAATCAACATAAAAAATTGTAATTTTTTTTTTTTTTTGCATTTTATTTGCCAAATGGACGCCCCTGAGGGGGAGAGAGGGGGAGAGAGAGAGAGACAGAGAGAGAGAGAGAGAGAGAGAGAGAGAGAGAGAGAGAGAGAGAGAGAGAGAGAGAGAGAGAGAGAGAGAGAGAGAGAGAGAGAGAGAGAGAGAGAGAATGTGAACGTGTTTGAAGAGAGAGGTTGTGTTTCCAAGAGCTCCTGCTAAAAACTGGAGAAAAAGAAAAATCACTCAAATTGGAATATACCTGGAATATACCTGGATATCTCTACACAAGGAACTAACGAGGATTATACCAATTTCATAATTTTCACACCACACATCCGGGTAATCTGGAATTAAGACCTGTTTTTGGACTAAATTACCTGAAAAGGTCATATCACAGGGGCAAACTCAAGGGCCAGTGTTTTGTTGCTTTGTTGGAGTTATAACAGAGTAGTACCACTGGACTGAGAGAGGCCTACCTCAAACCAAAAACTGAATAATACTGACATTTTAGTCAGACATTTGAGCTAAAACATCTACAAATTACAAACTGGTAAATTGGATAGAAATCGTGGTTTGAACCAGACCCATATTGACAGGCAAGGACATAGAGGTGTGAAGTTCTTCAACTCTTTAACAATGGAATTTGAGCCACACAGTCTCCCTGATTCAAATGCAAATAAGGATCAAACGCACACACCAGTCCCCAGAGTGCAGTACCCATGACGTTAACACTTTCAGTGCCAGCAGGGGGCGCACGATTTAGTGCTTGAATGCCCACCATCCACTTCAATGTTAGCGTTAATAACGCCTAATCTATGTTTTAAATTATGGCTATGTGTCTAATCTGCCCGTCGCTTATCAATGACTCGTTTTCCAGTCAACATTGTCGAAGCGGATTGTTTTTTTATCGGTTCATTTTCGTTTGATAGCATTTTGAAAAGCCCTCGTTTTCAAGGAAAATAAAAAGATTCCATGATAAAAGACGTTTACTGGAATATTCTAGAATACACAAAAATGTTGTCATTTTTCTGCCTATTTATGAATCGTTTTCAAATAAACGCTAGATTATCGATAGTATATGTACGTATGCACTCTGCTGAAAATCGATTCTCTGATTTCCTCAAAGCGATCGCGCACACACACACACACACACATAGGGGACACGTTGATATCTCAGCGAATACAACTCTGATTATCCCAAGACTGGTAAAATAGATTCCTTACCTCAGATCAGATGTTTTCCAAAAAGATCATTCCAATTCCTGATCGCCATTCCAAAAATCATTGTATTTGAGATTCCCAAATCCCATCGGACTTGACTTCTTTGTGTCCCTCAGTGAGTGTAATACCAGCATTCAACTGTATGCGCCACAGCGGTTTCTATCATCATCATCATCACCACCCACGCTATGCATAAAATATATAGGTCCGTGGAGAGGCACGCTGAGGAGGCCGTGCAAACTGCAATGGAATATGGGGCATCTCTCTCTCTTTACCTAATATTTTGATTCTATCCTGACATTTTTCAGTTGGAAGGGCAGTCTATATGCGTAACGATAAAAAAAAAAAAAATCAAAAAGGGCACTTTTTTGATGAGGCTCAAAAAGGCAGGTGCTCAAGCACCCCTTGGCCTCTATGTGTGCACGTGCCTGCTGGCCACTATACCAAGACATCAGAGACATATACTTCCCACAAATTGCAAACACCCAAAGAGACTTTGAAAACATGGCAAATAATTCAAAACTCCCATACCTACTGGGAGTGGGAGAAATACAACAATGTGCAAACACAGCAGCAAGATTTGTGAGCTGCTGTGACAAGAAAAGGACATCCAATGGAATACAACCACAATAAAGACTGTACAAGAAATTCCTTCTGTAATGTACTGATTTCTTTTGATTTCTCTGTTTGGCTTTGGCAATGTAAACGTATGTTTCCTATGTCAATAAAGCCCATTTGAATTGAATTGAGAGAGAGAGAGAGAGAGAGAGAGAGAGAGAGAGAGAGAGAGAGAGAGAGAGAGAGAGAGAGAGAGAGAGAGAGAGAGAGAGAGAGAGAGAGAGAGAGAGAGAGAGCAAGAGCTGGGCGAGGGGAGAGAGAGAGGGAGGGGGAGAGAGAGAGAGACACAGATAGAGAGAAAGAGAGAGAGAGAGAGAGCAAGAGCTGGGGGAGAGAGAGAGAGAGAGAGAGAGAGAGAGAGGGTATATCTGACTTTGACAATAAGGAGGATTAAAGATGTGACAGAGCCTGGAGCGGCGCCCTCCTCGCTGTCAGCGCGTGTGTGTGTAGGTGTGTGTGTGTGTACGTGTGTGTGCTTGTGTGTGTGTGTACATGTGTGTGTGTGTTGTCCTAACACCACCTTCCTCCTCGTCTTACTCGCCACTTTTTCTTTACTTTTTCCCCATCTCATCTCAGTACAACTCTCTCTCTCTCTCTCTCTCTCTCTCTCTCTCTCTCTCTCTCTCTCTCTCTCTCCCGCTTATTCCCGGTCTCCATCTCTCTCTTTTCCCCCCCTCTCTCTCTTTCTCTCTCTCCCTCTCTCTCTCCCCCTCTCTCTCTCCCTCTCTCCCCTCTCTCTCTCTCTCTCTTTCTCTCTCGCTCTCTCGTTTTCCTCTCTTAACCTAGATCTATCACTCCATCTCCGCCCTCATGCCTCAGTGTCTCTCTCTGGTACCATTAACCCTCACCCTCCCAGATCATTAACCCTCACCCTCCCAGCTCATTAACCCTCACCCTCCCAGCTCATTAACCCTCACCCTCCCAGATCATTAACCCTCACCCTCCCAGATCATTAACCCTCACCCTCCCAGCTCATTAACCCTCACCCTCCCAGCTCATTAACCCTCACCCTCCCAGCTCATTAACCCTCACCCTCCCAGCTCATTAACCCTCACCGTCCCAGCTCCTGGAGGAGTGACAGAAAGCATTAACCCTCACCCTCCCAGCTCCTGGTGGCGTTACAGAGAGCATTAACCCTCACTCTCCCAGCTCATTAACCCTCACCCTCCCAGCTCATTAACCCTCACCCTCCCAGCTCCTGGAGGAGTGACAGAGAGCATTAACCCTCACCCTCCCAGCTCCTGGAGGAGTTACAGAGAGCATTAACCCTCACCCTCCCAGCTCCTGGAGGAGTTACAGAGAGCATTAACCCTCCCCCTCCCAGCTCCTGGAGGAGTTACAGAGAGCATTAACCCTCACCCTCCCAGCTCCTGAAAAGAGAGCTTCACATTAACCCTTTTACTGCCACACGACAGCCGGTTAACCCTTTCACTGTGACAATACAGAAGGTTAGCCCTTTACTATCACACAACCGACGGCGATGCTCCATCATTAGCATCCGCGGAGCTAATGATGCTAATGATGGAGCAGCGCTGTCGGTTGTGTGATAGTAAAGGGTTAACCTTCTGTCGTGTGGCAGTGAAAGGGTTAACTAAGAGCAGGATTTAGGAGCGCTGAAGAGCAGTCGTAAGTCGGACAGACTGGAGTGCACAGTGTTCTTAAGGGCTTTACTTGGGAAAAATTGATTGATTGATTGAATGATTGATTGATTGAAAACGTTATTAACAGATTGCAGAATGGGTACAATACAGTACAGCTCAATACACACAATTGTTAAGGGGATGCAGACCAGAGAAAGACTTTCGTCTTGTTTAGATAAGGGTCCAAAATTCAAGAATGATGGTGATTGCGTTCACGTCGACTCTACAGACATCCTTGGAATTAAATAATCATAATAATAAATACAACAATATTTGTATGATAAAAAATTACGTTTTGCATTTACAGTCTCATGCCTCATCGTGATGTCCGAAAATAAACAAAACTACAACACAAACACTGCAAATGACTGTGAATAAATAACTAAATAAATCAGATAAATATTGTCATTATTTATTGTTGGTTTTATTAAAATCTTTGGACATTGCTTATTGTATACATTGTAAGAGCCAGTGGATAAACATTCCACTGCTCCTCTTGCCCGGACATCAGAGGTCCAAGTCTGACAGCGATTAATTGCAGGGATGTAGGATGAATACGCATGAACTTGACTTACTTGATTTAGTCACTATTAGATACAGTTTACAATTTCTCTCATGAACTAAACACATCACTTCAGTAATACTCACACAAGGGTGTCAGAGAATAAGCGTGGCATACAGCACATTAAAGCTATAGTGGAATAGACAGAATTAATATTCCATATTTATACCGTCTTGTTTCGCGCTCCTCAGTGCTCTCTCTCTCTCTCTCTCTGTCTCTCTATCTCTCTCTCTCTCTCTCTCTCTCTCTCTCTGTCTCTCTATCTCTCTCTCTCCCTCCCTCTCTCTCTCTCTTTGTGTTATTCAAATTGGGAAATATCCGACTGTGGGGAAAGAGGGACCTGCCAGGTGTATCTCTTCCTGTACACACTGTGTGTGTCTGTGCACTCAGCATCCACTGTGTGTGTGTGTGTGTGTGTGTGTGTGTGTGTGTGTGTGTGTGTGTGTGTGTGTGTGTGTGTGTGTGCACTCAGCATCCACTGTGTGTGTGAGAGCTCTCTCTTTTTCTCTCTCTCTCTCTCTCTCTCTCTCTCTCCCCAATGCGTCCTTGGCTTTGCATATCCACGGTATAATGTCAACTCAACCAAACATGCTTGTATTTCAAGGATGAGACTTTTAAAACGTTCAAAGCTTTTAAAAAGGCATCATGGTTAGCTCAGATCGTTGGACTCCGTAGCCCTATTCCTTAGGATAGTTAGCCACGGACCAATGGGGTCGAGCTCCTGTCTGGACCAATGGGGTCGAGCTCCTGTCTGGAAACTGACGGAGGCTCACTGACATGTACTTTGTGTGACTATGGAGTAAGTTTCAGGGAGATTCAACTCACAGCACGGTGGTGTAAGTGGTTAACGCTGTCTCCTCACAGCACGGTGGTGTAGTGGCAGGGGTGTAAAAAGTACCCAGAAATTATACTTAAGTGAAAGTATGGGTACCGTCTCAAAATCTGACTCAAGTAAAAGTCAAAGTATCTGGCTAAAAACACACTTGAGTAAAAGTCAAAAAGTCCTACTTTTAAATGTACTTAAGTACTAAAAAGTTAAAGTAATTTTTTTTTGAAAGGGATAGACCAGGGGTCTCAAATTCATTCCATCGTGGGCCAAGTTTTCATTTTAACTACACATTGCACCAGGTGAGTTAGTTGAAGAGGTGAGCCAATTAGTGAAATCATCAGCTGGTGTTTAGGCAAGGCTGGAATGAAACCAAGCATACACTCTGCCCACAATGGAATGTGTTCTGCGATAGACAATGCTGAAGACAGACAGAAGACAGAATACTGGAGTACCCTGAATAATATCACAATATTAACCACAGCATAATGCGGATCTGACTGTCTATTCTTCTGATAGCAGGTGTTTAATCAAAGATCCCTGCTTTCTAGTGTTGCACAAGGAACAATCAGCATGGGTATGGGCGGGTTCATTTTCCATTGATGGGGATTTGATTGGCTGTTTACCTGCGGTCGCAGGATTAATAACGTTAACGTTAGTTCGGCCAGATAAACAATTAAAATATACTAATTAAATGGTTGGACCTGTGAGATTTGTACTTTGTACTTTGTAGGTCTGCATTTTAAATGTAAGGAGTAAAAAGTATGTATTTTTTCTCTGAAATGTAATGGAGTAAAAGTACAAAGTATACAAACCTAATAATACTCGAGTAAAGTACAAATCCCCCAAAACAGTACTTAAGTATTGTAACGAAGTACAATTACTCAAGTACTTTACACCCCTGTGTAGTGGTTAACACTGTCTCCTCACAGCACGGTGGTGTAGTGGTTAACACTGTCTCCTCACAGCACGGTGGTGTAGTGGTTAACACTGTCTCCTCACAGCACGGTGGTGTAGTGGTTAACACTGTCTCCTCACAGCACGGTGGTGTAGTGGTTAACACTGTCTCCTCACAGCACGGTGGTCTAGTGGTTAACACAGGAGTGAGGCAGATGCACAGGGCTCACCAATTTTATCTTAAAAACTAAATTATAAGCGCTATACCAACCGAAATGATTACTTCATTTTAAACTAAACGACCCTACTCCTTTGTACACTTTGGAACTGACAAACAAGAAGCAAGGAACCTTCTGAGAAGCAGCAGACCCCGCCATAACAAACGGCGTTACAAACACTGGTCTTCTACAGCCTACAGCACAACATGGCCGAAATAGCTACAGGTGAAATCACCCTACAAACATTGTGGAATGCCATCCAGCAAAGCAGAACTGAGCTGCTCCAACAGTTTGATAAAAAGACAACTGATATTCAAACTAGTTTGGAAACAATCAGAGGCTCGATGACGACGCTTACCGAACAAGTGGAAGAAGTGCAGCAACGAGTCAGCAGTAACGAGGACAACATCCAGACGGCTCACGAAACAATCACTAAACTAGAAAAAGAGATGACCGCTGTAAAACTAAAAGTCCAACAGTATGAAGACAGCTCATTGCGTACAGTCGTTCGTTTGGAGGGGCTACCAGAGTCAGTGGAGAAACGGGACCTCGCCGGCTTCCGCTTTTCTACTATGGCTGTTTGGCGAAGATAAACTCGGCGGACCCGTGCTGATCAACAGCGCGTATCGCTTGAAATTAAAACAACCAAACCCCAGCAAGCCTAGACCAATACTACTGAAACTACTGCGAGCACAACAAAAGGACACTATCATGCGCCTGGCGAGGGAGAAGGGAGAACTGTACTACGGCGGAACCGAGGTAACCTCCAGAAGCAGGATCAACTTTTACAGTCACTTCAGCCAGGAGGTGATGAAGAAACGCAAGCTGTTTGACGACGTGAAACGCATATTCAGATCTAAAAACCTGTCTTATTCAATGAGACACCCAGCAATATTAAGAGTCGAACACGGCGGGACCTCCCGTGACTTTCATTCCCCAGAAGCCGCACAAGAATTCATCCGTGGACATGAACGAGGCTGAAAGCGGGCAGATCAAGCCCGTCGCCAGGATGAAATGACTGGGGGGGGCAACTGAGGATCCCCCTACTACCAAGACAAACACCGTGAGACGAGATAAGTAGCCAAAACTAAGACACACACACTACCAAATAACTCTTATGAGCTATTAGAAAAACCAGAAACAACCCTGAACGTGGTTAATTAAAGGACAAGTATCAAAACTGAATCATTAGTGTATAATTTCTAGGTTTCTTTTTGCTTTTGTGGGGTTTATATATATATTTCCTTTTTCTCTATTTTTTATTACATCCAATTATTTATATATTTTTTCTTTCTTTGGGTTGGATGTGTGAGGTTTTTGTCCGCTGCTCACCTACTCGCTCTGTTCCTTTAAGCCTACTCGCTCTGTTCCTTTAAGTTTTCAGTTAATTAATTGCATTCTCCTCTTCACACGCTTCTTCCTGTAGACGCCGTTTGATTGGTGCTTCCCCAACCACACGCTTGTCAATCTCATCCCGCAGCTGTCACAGCTTGTCATTAAGCATTCCTTTTGATTATATATACCCCGATTCCCCATCAAGTGTTGTTGGATCGTTTTGATATATTCTCTGCATTTGCCGTTCCTTCCGTTGCCTGCTGTTCCCTGTGCTTTGCCTCCCAGGACTCTCAAGAAGTATTCCGCTTGGACAACCCGTTCCCCGTCTCCACACTGGTGGCGAGTGCCTTGCCCACTACACCACCTAGCCGCCCTAGGATGTTTTACTTTTTAGGGTGTTGGTAGGCAACTATAGTTGTAGAACTTTGCATTTTTATTTCTTTTCGTAGCCTTTGCAAGGGGAAATGATAGTTAGATCATGTAGGCTTATAAATAAAAATAAAAAATAAAAAAATAATAAAAAAGAACCTATAAAAAAAATTCAAAAAACTGACAAGAAAATTGGTAGCCTATTATCTTTCCCCTCTTATTCATTATTCATTTCTCTTATTCATTAATTTATTTATTTCTCTGCCTTATTACTGAATCATTTGCTTGCTTGTATTGTTTGTTTTTTAGTTAAATTTTGTTCCTTTTTTCTTTTTGTTTCTTTTTGTTATAAGGAGTAACGCTTCACAGCCTGGTTCAAATAGTGGTGTGCCACCTGGCAATTTAAAGGGGAAGTTAACAGGGAGCCAAGTAGGGTAATATAGGACTAGTGAGCCTATGTTGTGGTTTACTTTCTGTTTGGGGAGGGTATGGGGGATGAAAAGGGTGGGGGGGACCTAGTACAAATACATATTATCTTCACGAACTCAATGCATGTGATCTTGTGAACCATGATAGATTGTATGACATAACTGAGTGACTAATGGTAGGCATATGCACTGCGAACATGTGTGTGTGTGTGTGCAAAAACACACGCACGCGCTCATGTTCAAATGGAATGCTATAACAAAACCACAATTAAACCCCTATTAAAGTCGATATTGAAAATGATCCTAGATGACTAGCACTCTGACATTTATGTCCTTCAATGTTAAGGGCATCAATAATCCCATTAAAAGGAAAAAGATTCTCAACTATTTAAAGAATCAAGATTGTGGCATTGCATTTATTCAGGAAAGCCACTTGACTGATGCAGAGCATGTGAAGTTGCAAAGAGATTGGGTTGGGTCAGTATTTTATTCCTCATTTAATTCCAGATCAAGAGGAGTGGCCATACTATGTCACAAACATTTAAACCTAAAAATACGTTCTCAAGAAAAAGACACTGCAGGTAGATGGATAATCCTCAAATGTGACATAAATCACGAACCATTTACACTTATTAATCTATATGGCCCCAACAAAGACGATGCACCCTTTTTTAGGAATATTCTATTATCCTCTGCACAAAACTATGGCACATGTATCCTTGGAGGTGACTATAATTTAACACTGAGCACATCAGATAGATCTAATAGGATCCCCCAGCCATTAAGTGCCGCAGCCAAAGTAGTAAGGGATGGTATGTCAGAAATGGGTTTGGTCGATGTTTGGAGAATACTTAACCCACTGGAGAGGGAATACTCATTTCATTCTGCGGTACATGACACTTATTCCAGATTAGACTTATTTTTAACAACTAAATCACTACTTCACAATGTAATTGAATGTAAATATCTAGCCTCTACAATATCGGATCACTGTCCTTTGAAATTGAAGGTGAAACAATATTTGGACAAACCTAAAACTAAGCGTTGGAGATTCAAGCCATATCTCCTTAACGACCCAGATTTTGTTAACTTCCTAGAAAATCAAATCGATGACTTTTTAATAATTAATGTAAACTCTGCCTCCCCAAGCATAATCTGGGAGACACTGAAAGCTTTCCTAAGAGGTCAGATAACGTCTTTTTGAGCTTCTAAACAAAGAAAAAGTAGACAGTATCTAAACACACTAGACAAAGAAATTCATGAACTAGAGAAAAAACATGCAGAATCCAATAGAGCAGAAACTCTGCACATACTAGTAAAAAAGCGGCTTGAATATAGCAACTTATTACATGGCGTTTTCACATTCGCCGAAATGCTTGCTTGTGATTGGTCAATAGCCCCCCGACAGCGGTCATTATTTTTCAATAATGACCGCTGTTTTTTCAATAATGACCGCTGTGCGCAGCTGTTCGCAATCAAGCCCACTGACACACACTGTTTCAGTGCAATTAGACACTGCCGGTGTTCTGCTGCCGGCGATGACAGGGGGCGGAGCGACGAGCGGAGCCAGAACGCAGCCAGAACCAGTGTTGCGAGTCGATGTAAAATTAATTAGGTATATTGTTAGTAAGTTAGCCATGTAATAAGCGGGATAATGTATAGCTATACTCGATCATTGTCGCAAAATAATTGACCTTCACTGACGTTTAAAACATTTACAGCGGAGCCAGAACAGAGGCTGCCCGCGATAATAATAATCACTTTATTTGGGCTGACAGAGCCACAGAACAACTGCGATTTGTCAAATGAATTAGGTATATTGTTAGTAAGTTAGCCATGTAATAAGCGGGATAATGTATAGCTTTACTCGGTCATTGTCGCAAAATAATTGACCTTCACTGACATTTAAAACACCTCGCCGAAGCGGCTCGGTATTTTAAACTACGTGTCGGTCAATTATTTTGCGACAATGACCTCGTAGCTATACATTATCCCTTACTTAACTACTAGCCAAGTAGAAGCAGACATGGCCAGAACTAAATACCACTACTATGAAAAGGGGGACAAAACCGGCAAGCTACTCAGCTGGCAAATAAGAAAAGAAGAGATGGCAAAAACAATAGACTCAATCAAATCTAAGGATGGTAATGTATTACATAAACCTGAAGAGATAAACCAGCGTTTTGAAATGTTCTACCACAATCTATATAAGTCTGAAAACCAAGACTCAACTGCTACAAAATGCGAGGAATTCTTGGGAAACTTACCGATTACTAAGCTTCCTGTAGAAGTGAGAACTATCCTTGAAACAGAAATATCAAAGGAAGAAATCACCAAGGCTATTAACTCATTGCAAACGGGCAAAGCACCCGGTCCCGACGGCCTACCTGCTGAATTTTACAAACTGTTCATAAATAAATTAATCCGCCCTTATATGGACATGCTCAAAGACAGTCTCAATAATGGTAAATTACCACCAAGTCTAGAATTAGCAACAATCAATGTACTTCCTAAGCCCTCTAAGGATAAACAACTTTGTGACTCCTATAGGCCCCTGTCAATGTTAAATGTGGATTATAAAATATTTTCTAAAGCACTTGCACTAAGAATGAACCCTGTGATGTCTCTCTTAATCCACGAGGATCAGACGGGTTTTATTCAGCAGCGACAGGGATCTGACAATATCAGAAAACTTTTTCATATCATTGAGCTCTCTAAACAAACTAATGACTCAAGACTGGTAATCTCGATGGATGCTCGAAAAGCTTTTGATACAATAGAATTTGAATATCTTTTTTATACTCTGAAACAGATGAATTTTGGTGATGTTTTCATTAATTATATTAAGATGCTTTATTGCTCTCCGAAGGCACAAGTGTTGACAAATGGTATACTTTCCAAACCCTTCCAATTGGGACGTGGAGTACGACAGGGCTGCCCACTCTCCGTATATCTGTTCGCCGCAGCCATTGAACTGTTGGCGGTGGCAATACGGAACAACAACAATGTATGTGGCATAAAGACTGGAGCAAACGAATCCAAACTCTCACTATATTGTGATGATTTACTAATTTATATTACCCAACCAGATAAATCCTTGCCGCAATTACTCAGCATACTAGAGGCATACAGTGCCATATCTGGTTACACGATAAATTATGACAAGAGTGAAATAATGCCACTAAATAGTGTTACCACCCACAATACCCACCCAATGATTTCCCATTTTAAATGGGCACCAAAAAGCTTCAAATACCTGGGAATCCAAATATCTAACGACCTGAACCAAATATACCAAAATAACTATCTACCTATTATGGAAAAAATCAAAACAGACCTATACAAATGGAAAGATCTACCAATGTCTTTAATTGGACGTGTTAATGTGGTCAAGATGAATGTTCTGCCTAAATTAATTTATTTGTTCCAGTCAATTCCACTCAGCTGTCCACCAAGCTTGTTTACATCACTGAATAAAATCATTTCAATGTTTTTGTGGTCCCAGAAACGGGCTAGGATCAGATTAAAAGCACTACAGGCTCCCCTGAATAAAGGGGGCTTAAACCTCCCCAACTTCAGACTGTACTACCTAGCCTGTCAATCACGGGTTATTTGGTGTTGGCTCAACAGTGAGAGGCTGCCCACACCAGCATGGGTTAAACTGGAAGAGAACATAATCCGTCCTACTCCACTACAGGTAATCCCCTATATAGACACGCAAAAAACCCTTAACTCTATCACTAAAAACCAGATTATACATCATACCTTTGCATGTTGGAAAGAAACTATTAAACTAATGGGAAATCAAAATACCTTGTTAATGAGCATGCCCCTGTGGAACAACCCTTGTGTCCCCAAAATTATTAGTGATGGAATATCTGAAAATTAGAGAACCAAGGGAATCAGCGAAATAAGAGACTTGTATAACCAAAGCATCTTTTCTGATTTTAATTCCCTGAGAGCGAAATATAATTTACCTTCATCCATCTTTTTTAAATACCTACAGATACGGAACTGGGTAAAAAATAACAGTTATAGCTATCCCCATATGTCTGAAACACCAATAGAGAAACTGTTTAACACTACAAAAACATCAAAGGGCCTGATATCTAAAATCTACACACTGATGAACACTGAACAGAAAGATGATAAGATGCTACAACAAAAAGATAAATGGGAAAAAGACATTAAACACAAATATACCATGAAAGAATGGCAGTCATTGCTCCAGAACTCCCAAACAACTTTAACAAATACCAACCATAGGTTAACTCAATTTAATATACTACACAGAATTTATTATACACCTCACAGATTATATCAATTTAGCCACGAGACATCACCCAATTGTCTTCGATGTCAACATGCTAAAGGGGACCTAATCCACACGTTCTGGAATTGCCGGAAGTAAAATTATTACTGGAAATTTATATTTGAACAACTTAAAAAAATTATTGGAAAAACGATGACTCCTGACGCACGAATAGCTATTTTGGGTGATATCTCTATGCTGAGTAACTTTGACAACTTTGAAAAGAAATGTATCCTGTTAGCAATGTCTGCTGCAAAATTTTTTATTCTTTGTCATTGGAAATCTGAACCCCCTCCCCCGACTAAACAATGGTGGGCAGAACTCCTATCCTATTGCACACCTGAAAAAATCATGTATAATGTGAAAGGAAAAATAATACACTTTCAGAAGATCTGGGGTCGGGCAATGGATTACATACCAAATATGGGTATAGAACTGGAGATAGCTAATTGAAGCATAACAGAGATTGTGGATGTTGTCTTTTTATATTCTATATTTGTCTGCCTGTTTTTTTTTTTCTTCTTTTTTTTTTTTTTTGTGTTCATGTTTATTATTTTATTCAGGTAGTAGCACAGACAATCATGGTCTTAAAGTAAATCATGCATTTGATAGTTTTTTTTGTACTAGGAAGGGTCGGGGAAGGGTTAGTAATTGTTTAGTTAGGAAATGTAATTTATATATTTATAACTTGCATTTTACAACTGTATGTAAATGAAATGTTAAAAGCAAATAAAAGATAATAATTTAAAAAAAAAACACTGTCTCCTCACAGCACGGTGGTGTAGTGGTTAGAGGAGTGGTCTGGCCCTTTAATACATTCTGAAAGTTATAAATCGTATAGCTTTACGCTCTGCTCTATTGGAACTATCCCTTTAATCATACTAACAATGAAAAAACTTTCTCCACATGTACGCACCTACTCACCTCTGCCTGACCACACCCACATCCGCTCCTATATAAGCGGGGTCGTGGCCACACAATCAGTTCCTTCCCTACTTTCACCACGAGAAGTTCGTGTATAGCACCGCTTTAGTTTAGTGCTGAAGTAGTTAGTTAGTAAAGGAGCTGCGTTGACATTGTAGCTTTGTTTTTTCTCTCTCACAATTTTGTTTTGAAAATAAAGCGATAATGTCTTCACCACCGGAGAGTCTAGAAGATGATGATCATTCTGACCTCCACCGGCGCTTCGCATTGGGCCGCGCGTCGCTGAGCAGTTCCCCGCCGGCGTTGTCTCCGGCTCTGCAGCTGGATACTATGCCTCGAGAGGCGGTCGGCTGTGTGAGAGCTGACGGTCTCTCTGGGGGGGTGGTGTTTTGCAATGCGGGCCTCAGGTGTGCAGTTGTGAGGGGGCAGCTGCACAGCTTGCGTAAGGTCGGCACCAGGCTAGAATCCCTTCGTTGCTTCTCCATAGCGGCATGGAGGGGGTTCTAGTTTGATGCCCCACGATAAAACAGTGCTCCTCCTCAGAGAGGTCGTAGCTTTGTTTTCCTGGGGCCGTGATTCTGAGTCTGCGGTTCAAGTACCCAGGTCTCTGAAAACGGATACCCTCTGCCGCCGCGCTGGCCCCGCTTTTCAAGACGAGAGCACCCGGCACGGAGGATGCGAGTTTGGTGTTTCATTATGAGAATATCTCCGAGCTCAGGATGGCTGTAGCCCGCGTACAACGGGGCTTACTGCCGATGCCACTGTTTCTGGTAAACACCGTTCTGTGAGAGGGACGTGTGTTGCCTTTCCCTTTTTCTTTTGGATAAAAAGAAGGAGAGACAGCGGCTGTCTGAAGTGTTGGCCTGTATCGCTATTCCTCACGTTATACAGCTTCAGTAGTAGCCGCTTCTGGCCCCGCCAGCGAGAGGCCTTGTCAATGTGGTGGACCAACCTGTTGTTGCGGCCATTTCGTCCTGCGTCCGGGGGTTCAGGTAGGAGTCCGTAGGACATTACACTATGCCCCACTCTTCCTTCCTCCCCCTCCCGAATGTTTTTGGTTAATAACGATGTCTTTGTTTAACAAAACGTGTGTTACTTCACTGCATTTGGGAGATACGACGTGTGCTATGTGAACTCGCAGCTACAAATGCTGGGGTTGCTTTTTCTTGCTTGGAGTGTTGTACAGTTTCCTTTGAAAATTGTGTTGGTCGCTATTTTGTATAGCTTAGCAAGGATGTAAGTTCTAGCATTTGGCCAAGGCTTATGTCTTTCTCTCTACTTAAAAACAGTGTTCTTCTTACGTGAGTAAAAATTAACTGGGTTTTTTATTGTATGATGAGAAGTTGTGTGTGTGTTTCATGTAACGTTTAGGAAATGTGGCTTGAGTCCACAACTGGCTGGGTGTTAACCTACAGAGTTGTACATAGTGGCATATGACCAAGGGCTTGAGTCCCTCTCTTTAGCTTGTTATTTCTTTCTTGCTTAAGGGTAATGATAAAAATAACGAGTGGCAAGTTTTTCACACATAAGCCGTGGATAAAACCATTTTTTTACACAAACGAGGTTATCAGCTGTGGCTGGCGTGCATGAAGTAAAGCTTTTACTCTACATGTAAGTATGTGCTTCATCTGGCGTGCCATGCACCTGGTGTCACGGCTCTGCTTTCTTTTGGCGTCGTATCAGGGGTGAGGTGGTGAGGGGGTGGGTAAAATAAACCTCTTCCCTCCCGGATATAGTTATATCCTTACGAAACTGATTGGCCAAGAGGTTGTGCCTTTCTACCTATCAGTCTCCCTGTCGAGGGCATTCTCTCTCTCGTCACAGGGGGGGGGGGGGGGGATTTTCCTGTCTCCCACACCGAATCAGGGTAGGTGGGACACGGGTTTCCCCCGGCCATTTGAAAACGTCACAGGCGCTTTTTCTTGCTGGCCAAGAGACATGTCCGTGAGTTACAGGGCCTGTGCTACAGACCGCTGTGATTGTAAAGGATAGGTGATGCAATGCAGTAGAGACAATTTATCTTCTACTCTGCTCCCTACCAGTAGTGTATATTGGGTCAGAGCCTCCTCCTCAGGGAGTTTCAGAGCCTCCTCTGAGTTTCAGAACCTCCCTCTCAGTGAGGGAGCGTCCTCAGAGTTTTTCAGAGCCTCCTCCTCCTCAGAGAGTCGTGGTCCTATGTGTTGCATGAACCTTTTTCAATTGTTTACTCACATTGAGGTCTCTTTGGGTAGACCGCTGTCTTCCCCTCTTACATAAGGAGTAGAATTGATGCGGTTGTTATTCCCAGGCTCGTCATGTGAGGACTCGTGTCTGTGTCTTTTGTAGACCGGCTCCCTGCTGCTCGTCCCAGACAGCAAGGGGAAACGTTGTGAGGCTCTTTCTTGTTAGAAATTCGCCGTCACTTTTCTCGGGTTATTTGCGAGCATATACGCTGTTTATGAAATCAGCGTATGGTCTTTCGAGACCGATTGGCGCTGGCCCTGGGTGCTTTCAATGTTGAAACCATTTTGTAGGCCGGCGCACCTTGGTTGACCAAACATCATAAAAACTGCATTTTTTATGTGGTTGGCTGGGAGGGAGACTTGTCTCTACCGAGCGCCAGTGCACTAGGTTAGACTCGACGGCTCATGTACATCTCCGGGGGGAGATGACGGAGTAGATCAAAACATTGGCGGAGGGGTCTCACGCCCATTAGGTGGGCCACCAGGAGCAGTGCGTTCGTGTACTGACCGTCTTGGTGGCGCCCTCTGTGATGTTTTGGATCGACACGCATACCTACCCCCCTCTTAGGACTGGGGATGGCGGCGTGACTAGGACACAGGACTGGTTCTGGTCTCGCTAGACCGGATCGGTTAACCCGTTGCCCGCCGGGGCGTAGATTGCAGTTCTGGTACCCCGAAGGACTTTGTGCTTTTCCGGGGGGAAAAATGCCGGGTCGGGCCGGACGTCGCGAGGATTGATGTCATGAATGTGTGTGTCATATGGATGCCACCACGAGTTGCCCTTAACAGTGACGTGCTTGGTCCTTACTGTGTTGTACCTTGCACTATGTTAGGGGGCTCGGTCCTTCTCCATTTGTTTCACCCCTCCCTCCCTGCTAAGCCGGGGATGGGAGGGGGCGGTCAGGGAGGTTGCCTGTCAACTCCTCTATGCATCCCTGTGTAGGTCCCGGTCTGCCAGGCCCAGGTCGGGCCTCGTCCTCGATAACCTGTTGGCCTGGGTTAACCCTTTTGAAACCTGAAACGCTTGAACTGCTTGTATAGTCTGTGTATACACGCAGTTATGTTTCTGAGTTTTCTTAGTGGGTTAAGGGAGAAACCGCCTCCTGTTAAACTAAACATTATAATAATAATAATTGTTAGACTAGAAGTCTTTATTTGTCATGCAGTTTTAACACACACACACGCGAGATGGGCGACCCACAGGAACACACACATACATGCACTGAGTCGCCGATGAAATGTCTCTCTGCACTTTTCCCATCCCGTTGTCCTTCACCCCATGGGCAGCCGGGAGCAGATAGGGCGTCAACGTGAGCCGCGCCCCGGGGACCAATCCAAGTGCTCCTGTCCGTCTTCGTCAAGGATGCCACAGCGTTAGCGATCTGTTGTGCACGTTTTTCCATTGGGTTTATCTTATCGGGGGGGAAACCCTTGCGAGCATGGGGAGAACATGCAAACTCCACACAGAAAGGCCTGGGAGATCCCCCACCTGAGTACCTGGCATCATGGAAACCTGGTCCCCAAGCGGGAATCGAACCCTGGACCTTCTTGCTGTGAGGCGACAGTGTTAACCACTACACCACCGTAGTGGTGTAGGGGGGTCTCGTTGGCCTCACCAGGCCCCTTTTTCAGGGGGTCTTAGTCCTCGGCTTGTGGCCTAGGGCTGGGACCTCCTCCGCGCTCTGCTGCTACGGCCTTGCCACAGGGTTTGGGTTCTTTTGAACCCCGACCCCCTGTGATGTTGGGGGCTGTGAATTTTTTTTTGCTTCACGTCCGTTCCCTGGTGGCATGTGGGATGCGCGCTCGAGTGGTCGCGGGACCTTCTAAACAAAGGTAAGTCCCACGGTCTGCTCACCCTGTGCGTTTGAGGTGCTAAACCCTCTTCGCACAGTCGGGTCCGATCTCCCTCCCGTCCCCCGCTAGGGGGGGCCGGGGGGCTCGGATCCTCCCTGGTATTCTGATGGTTGTAGGGGGCCTCAGCGGGTACATCTGTCGAGCTTTTCGCTCTGCTCAGCTCCTGTGTTCCAATAGAGCAAAGCGTAAAGCTATACGATTTATAACGAAGGTTATTCTATAACCCTAGTTATATGAGTATAGCGAGCACTCTGCTCTGACTCACTGAGGACCCCAAGGTCTTCCCCTTTGGCAGTGAAAGACTGGGGAAGGAGCTGATTGTGTGGCCACGACCCCGCTTATATAGGAGTGGATGTGGGTGTGGCCAGGCAGAGGTGAGTAGGTGTGTACATGTGGAGAACGTTTTTTCATTGTTAGTATGATTAAAGGGATAGTTCCAATAGAGCAGAGCGCTCGCTATACTCATATAACTAGGGTTATAGAATAACCTTTGTTATGTTCTTAGAAAAAGAAAACGTTTACAGTCCGTCTGCGGCTGGCGCTTCCCTTCCAAGCGGGGCCTGGTTCTCTGGACCGCGCGCCACAGGTGGGAGGTGCCTGGTTCTCTGCGCCACGCGTGCCAGGTGGGATGTGTCTGGTTCTCTGCGCCGCGTGCGCCAGGTGGGAGGAGAGTGATTCCCCGAGCGGCAGGATGTGGGCGGCACTTAGCTCCCGCTCTTCTGAAGAATAGATTCCCAAAACGCAGGCGTAGATTGAGGGACGTCTTATCCTTTACATTTATATTTTGTCATTTAGCTGAACGCTTTTATCCAAAGCGACTTACAAGTTCTGTACAAGTCAGCAGGAAGGGTGCTGCAGTGTTGAGTGCATAGTAGTAGAGACATGTTAGTATAGTAGATAGTAATATCTATATTCATTTAATATAATAATTTGGGAGCAACAGTGGCTCGGGAGGTAGAGCAATCCCCTAACCCTCCCGCCCCCACACTACCCAAGCTCCTGACCTGATGGACTAGATTCTTCTGTGTGTTTATTTTGTGCTGTGTCGTGCTGTGCTGTATTTATGTATTTACTGTGTCATGTTGTGCTGTATTCTCTCCAGCTAGAGTGAGCTGGAGTGAGCTGGAGTGAGCTGGAGTGAGCTGGAGTGAGCTAGAGTGAGCTGGAGTGAGCTGCTGGAGTGAGCTGGAGTGAGCTAGAGTGAGCTGGAGTGAGCTGGAGTGAGCTAGAGTGAGCTGGAGTGAGCTGCTGGAGTGAGCTGGAGTGAGCTGGAGTGAGCTAGAGTGAGCTGGAGTGAGCTGGAGTGAGCTAGAGTGAGCTGGAGTGAGCTGGAGTGAGCTAGAGTGAGCTGGAGTGAGCTAGAGTGAGCTGGAGTGAGCTAGAGTGAGCTAGAGTGAGCTGGAGTGAGCTGGAGTGAGCTGGAGTGAGCTGGAGTGAGCTAGAGTGAGCTAGAGTGAGCTGGAGTGAGCTGGAGTGAGCTGGAGTGAGCTAGAGTGAGCTGGAGTGAGCTGGAGTGAGCTGGAGTGAGCTAGAGTGAGCTGGAGTGAGCTGGAGTGAGCTGAGCTGGAGTGAGCTGGAGTGAGCTGGAGTGAGCTAGAGTGAGCTGGAGTGAGCTGGAGTGAGCTAGAGTGAGCTAGAGTGAGCTAGAGTGAGCTGGAGTGAGCTGGAGTGAGCTGGAGTGAGCTAGAGTGAGCTAGAGTGAGCTGGAGTGAGCTGAAGTGAGCTAGATTGAGCTGGAGTGAGCTGGAGTGAGCTAGAGTGAGCTGGAGTGAGCTGGAGTGAGCTAGAGTGAGCTGGAGTGAGCTAGAGTGAGCTGGAGTGAGCTGGAGTGAGCTGGAGTGAGCTAGAGTGAGCTAGAGTGAGCTAGAGTGAGCTAGAGTGAGCTGGAGTCAGCGGGAGTGAGCTGGAGTGAGCTGGAGTGAGCTGGAGTGAGCTAGAGTGAGCTGGAGTGAGCTAGAGTGAGCTAGAGTGAGCTAGAGTGAGCTAGAGTGAGCTAGAGTGAGCTAGAGTGAGCTGGAGTGAGCTAGAGTGAGCTGGAGTGAGCTAGAGTGAGCTAGAGTGAGCTCTCACCAGCAGGGATGAGGGCCGCGGCGCCGACACAGCCATTGGGGGATGGGGGGGGGGATCGTCCAACGCTATACGGTGGAAGGGGGCTACTGGCAATCATATACGTTATTATTGAAGACCCATTTCCATCTCATAGGGGTGTGTGTGTGTGTGGGTGGGGTGGTGGGTGGAGGGGGGGGGGGGGGGGTAGTGTGAGCATGAACATACTGACTGAACTGTCCTACAGGAAGAACATACTGACTGAACTGTCCTGGAGCACAGGAAGAACATACTGACTGAACTGTCCTGGGGCACAGGAAGAACATACTGACTGAACTGTCCTGGAGCACAGGAAGAACATACTGATTCAGATTTCTTTATTCACCATATTGTACAGGTACAAATGGAACGTGATTTGACGTTTCAGTGCATGATTGATTTTTTCACAAATAGGAACAACATAATAATAATAATAATGATAAATAAATAAGTGCAAAACAGGACAGAACAGTGAGACAACAATAAGACAGTAAAGTGCAGTGGTAGGGGACATGGATACAGTGCATCACAGTTCAAGTCCAGAGGTCCAGCCCTAGCAGCTCGCCATAGAGGGGGGGAGGAGGGGGGAGCAGGGGGACACCTGACTCATTTACCAGGCGAGCTGCTAAGGGGAAGAAGCTGAGTCTATGGCGGGACTTTAATGTCTTGGGCAGCCGTAGCCGCCTGCCGTGGGGAGCATAATGAACATACTGACTGAACTGTCCTGGAGCACAGGAAGAACATGTGTCCAACCAACCAAAGGTCCAACCAACCACACAACCATCCAACCAACCAACCAACCAACCAACCAACCATCGAACCAGCCGCTGACTTAAAAAAAAATTATAATAAAAAAATAAATCTCTATAAAAATGTCCGACCCCCGCCCCCCTCTACCCACACACCGCTCCCAACCTCGTTGTGTCTAGATAGTGGTGAGTTGACATTTTGCGTGTTTAGAAGCACTAGGGAAGCACATTGTCCCATTTAACTAGCGTTTAGAAGCACATTGTCCCGTTTAACTAGCGTTTAGAAGCACATTGTCCCGTTTAACTAGCGTTAAACTTTAGAAGCACATTGTCCTGTTTAACTAGCGTTTAGAAGCACATTGTCCTGTTTAACTAGCGTTTAGAAGCACATTGTCCCATTTAACTAGCGTTTAGAAGCACATTGTCCCGTTTAACTAGCGTTTAGAAGCACATTGTCCTGTTTAACTAGCGTTTAGAAGCACATTGTCCCGTCTAGCGTTTAGAAGCACATTGTCCTGTTTAACTAGCATTTAGAAGCACATTGTCCCGTTTAACTAGCGTTTAGAAGCACATTGTCCCGTTTAACTAGCGTTTAGAATAGAATAGAATAGATCTTTATTTGTCATTGTTGGTACAACGAAATTTAGTTAGGAACATCACCACCAGTGTTGGGCAAGTTACTTTTAAAAAGTAACTAGTTACAGTTACTAGTTACTTCTTCCAAAAAGTAACTAAGGCCCCGTTTAGACGGAAACGCTAGCAGGTGAATCCGCAAAAATATTTTTTCGGATGTGCCTTTCGTTTATACGGAAACGGCGTTTTTCCGGGGTGAAACCGCAAAAAAGTGAGACTACCTTCCAGGGTGGAATTCCTAGAAACGCAAAAGCTTTGCGCTCTCGTCTAAACTGTAAAACCGTATAAATCTGTTAAAACGATGACGAAAGGGTTGTCACGGCTCTGGTCGCGCGTACTGCTTACGTCACAGGTAGCAGGTATGCGCCAGTAGCCGAGACGTAAACAAAGCAAGTATGTCTGACTATTATCAACGGAGATCACCTGAAGGCTACATTGGCAGTACTTTTAACCCTTTCACTGCCACACGACAGAAGGTTAACCCTTTACTATCACACAACCGGCTGTCGTGTGGCAGTGAAAGGGTTAAATACACAAGAATCTGTCCCGCGGCGTGAGTGGACCCACTGTCTGTGAGTGACTCTGCTTTGGTACAATCACATTCCCCATCCACAGTCTGCGAATCAGAGGCAGAGTAGGGCGGGTCTTCACAGCACGTCATGTGACATATAGGTCAATCGTGTGACAGCGGGGCTCCGTCGTTATAGCGTCGTCTGCACGGAGAATTCCACCCCAAAACGCTTGTCTAAACGTAAAATTAAAAGTGAAACCGCAAGATGACTTTTGCGGTTTCTGTTCACAAAACGCTCGTCTAAACGTAGCCTTAATTACTTACAAATTATAAAAGTAACTAGTTACTTCAGAAAGTAACTATTGCGTTACTTTCAATATTTCTTTTTTACATAAACAACATACACAAATCTAAACTATTTTAATGTTGCTGTGGGACAAAGTGAGACTAGCCTCCAATCAAATGCCATGTATGTAGATATTATAATTACTATGTTTATATAGTGGATCATACAAATACAATAGATGTTTTGGAACTTTTGATATGTATTGCCCCTCAACAGGCCACAACTGGGCAACATTAAATTATGCTTGTTAAGCACTATACCAAAAATAAATAACAAATATATACTGATTGATTGAACATTTTAATTCACAGATTGCAGAATGGGTACAGCAGTACGGCTCAATACACACAATTGTTAAGGGGATGCAGATCAGAGAAAGACTTTCGTCTTGTTTACATCAGGGTCCCCCATTTTCAATTCATGACATTTATGACATACACAATATACAGATATAAGAATCTAATCGAATCATTTTAAACCAGGGATCTCAAACTCAATTTACCTGGGGGCCGCTGGAGGTAGAGTCTGGGTGAGGCTGGGCCGCATCAAATATTCCACAAAAAAAGGGTTTAAAGTATTCCAAAAAAAAGTACAACTGATCCAATCTTCTCACAAACAAACTCACTAAAACCTCACAAACACCAGCAACTGAGCATTCTCAGTGGTGTCAGTGGACTCATCCACAGCTATAGAAATGCATGTGCATTTTTTAACAATAATTCTGCTTGCAGCTTGATATGATTTCATTCCATTTATTTTTGTGGTTCTTAGCACTGAATTCTGAGGAAAGGCTGCATCAAAATAACTGTTTTGTTTCATAGTGGCTTCAAATTGCCACTCTTCACAAGAGCTACCGTTTCTTGGTGCTGGGAGGATGCACGCATATTTTTTAGTCCATGCACCATTGAATTGCAGCGATTTTCACTGTCGACTTTTCTTTTACTTTCTTTGAACATGCCACATTTTTCTACTAACTGCCTGCTGGCGAAACTAGGCTACTAGCTACATTTGTCTCACAGGGATGAAACTGGGAATGAGGTTACTAGCTACAGTACCTGCAGATTAGACTACCTGTCGATGCGCTGTCAACTCGCTCTGACTGGGATCCGCTGAAAGACAACATGCATTCCGTGAAGACCCGCCCTACTCTGCTCTGATTCGCAGACTGTGGGTGGGGGGAGACACGCTGACGGGACGCTGAATGTGATTGAACCAGAGTAGACAGACACAGACAGTGGAGCAGTGCTTGCAGAGGAGATGAGTGGAGAATTTGCGCACTAAACAAGGAAGAACATATTGCCCCTCAGCGCAGATATCTGTCTGATGAAAGAAACAGGTTCATTCATATTAACGCGCCGCATTTATTTGCAGTAACGGTAACGGCGTTATTGAGATTGGAAGAGTAATCCGTTAGATTACTCGTTACTGAAAAAACGAATGCCGTTAGTAACGTTGTTACTTATAGCGCCGTTATTCCCATCACTGATCACCACTGGCATACAAACATAAAATATAGCATGTGCAAAATAATAATGTCAATAATAATAGTAGGGCTGACCCCTATTAATCGATTAGTCGACTAATCGGTTCGAAAGGGGCCGTAGTCGACTGGCCAACCTCTTAGTCGAATATAATTAAAAAAATATATATATATAAATTTTTTTTTATTTTTTTTTTATTATTTTTTTCAAAAGAAAAAAGGCATAGAAGCGTGGCTAACGCTAATGGCACGCATACCAGAGGCTAACTGCATACGAAAACAGGCACAGAGGCACTGAAAGAGGATTTCACCCATCTAATGAACACACTATTCTAGACAAATATCAAGATGTATCCATCAGTGGACCAATTGCATGCTTTTGCAGAGGACAAGAAGCCTTCAGTCGACTCCTTCAGACATTAAGCACCCCCCACAGCCCAAATGGAATGATAAAAAAAAAAAAAAAAAAATATACTTTTTTTATTTCTTTTTAAGTCGACCAATAGTCGACTAACGGCAAAATTTTGGCCAATCCTAGTCGACCATCCAAATCCTTAGTCGGGGACAGCCCTAAATAATAGTAATATAATAATAAAGTATCAATGTCCCAATGTCCTCAATAATAATAACATACCATCATTGTCCCAAGTGCATTTAGTGCTAGTGCAAATAAATAAATATAAATATTTCAGTGATAGTCCAGTGAGTTAATGGAAGGAGGGGGGGGGGGGGGGGGGGGGGGGGTGGGTGTGACTTGCAATGGATGAAATAGTGTATAGTGCAGCAATGCAAGTCCGGTTCACAGTTATTGTTGTAATGTGGAAGTGAAGCACATTGTCCTGTTTAACTAGCATTTAGAAGCAAATTGTCCCGTTTAACTAGCATTTAGAAGCACTAGTGAAGCACATTGTCCCGTTTAACTAGTGTTTAAAAAGCACATTGTCCCGTTTAACTAGCGTTTAGAAGCTACATTGTCCTGTTTAAACTAGCGTTTAGAAGCACTAGGGAAGCACATTGTCCCGTTTTAACTAGCGTTTAGAAGCACATTGTCCTGTTTAACTAGCGTTTAGAAGCACATTGTCCCGTTTAACTAGTGTTTAGAAGCACTAGGGAAGCACAATGTCCTGTTTAACTAGCGTTTAGAAGCACTAGGGAAGCACATTGTCCTGTTTAACTAGCGTTTAGAAGCATTAGGGAAGCACATTGTCCTGTTTAACTAGCGTTTAGAAGCACATTGTCCCGTTTAAACTAGCGTTTAGAAGCACATTGTCCCGTTTAACTAGCGTTTAGAAGCACTAGTGAAGCACATTGTCCCGTTTAACTAGCGTTTAGAAGCACTAGTGAAGCACATTGTCCCGTTTAACTAGCGTTTAAAAGCACATTGTCCCATTTAACTAGCGTTTAGAAGCACATTGTCCTGTTTAACTAGCGTTTAGAAGCACTAGGGAAGCACATTGTCCCGTTTAACTAGGTAGTTTAGAAGCACATTGTCCTGTTTAACTAGCGGTTTAGAAGCACATTGTCCCGTTTAACTAGTGTTTAGAAGCACTAGGGAAGCACATTGTCCTGTTTAACTAGCGTTTTAGAAGCACTAGTGAAGCACATTGTCCTGTTTAACTAGCGTTTAGAAGCACATTGTCCTGTTTAACTAGCGTTTAGAAGCACATTGTCCCGTTTAACTAGCGTTTAGAAGCACTAGGGAAGCACATTGTCCTGTTTAACTAGCGTTTAGAAGCACATTGTCCTG
>NC_140179.1:18728425-18733425 GCF_963971535.1 Notolepis coatsorum | reverse complement strand
ACAAGGTGTGTCTCAATACAGTTACATACATACACATTGTATCTCACATCATACATGTGTTCTTATCACTCAAAAACCACATGAGATTTCACATAAAAACAGTGTTAAAAACACAGCTGCCCCTCTACAACACAACAAATAACTTCCTTGAAACTCCACCGAAACACAAATTCATCAATATTATTCATTAAGGAATAAAACCTAAAATACACTCTGACCCTGGCTCTTACCAATGCTTTAAACATTGGCATCAGCTCACCACCTAAGCCATTCTCCATTTGTATTTTTCTGGTCTTATAGATGGCCATTTTGGCTTGACCCACAACAAAATTCATTTGCCACTTCATTACATTGTTTTTTTTGTAACCAGCCCCCAAACACAAAAGCTATTTCACTCCAACTCTCACCACATTTCAAAAACACATTATTCAATGTTTCGAACAGACCTTTTGCATTCTAAAAAACAATGAAGATTGTTTCTGGCTCCTGACAAATAGGACAACAAATTGTTACAGTGGGGTTTAATTTAGCAACAAAACAATTAACTGCTACTGCCCCTTTCAAAATCCTCCACTGAAGGTCACCTGTCCTTTTGTTTAGCGGTGGCTTATACAGCACTCTCCACACTGGTGTACATGTATCTTGTACCCTCAGTCTCTCTCTCCACACAGTGTCTGTTCTTCCACTCGATTGAGATTTATGCAACGATTTGACACAATACAGGTTCGTATGTAAAACATATAAGCAACCCAACATGGGTCCCGTCAGTCCTGTTTGGTCAATTTCAATACCCAACTCAGGGAACGGATCCCCCTCGTCAGCACTTTCTGTTCCACTGGAGTATTCTCGTAACATGCCTTGTTCCTCGGTGCTCAGTTTTTCATTCCATGCATTTAAAATGTCTCTGGTATGACGGATGACCTCAGACCCAGTAGAGAAGCCACTGCCACCGTGTTGTGAAGTCCTGGCCCAGCTACATCCACTACATGCCTCAGTTTTACTGCCCCCACTGAGCACAAACGCTGGACAAGCCCAGGCCTACTATTGTCTTGAATGTCTAGCCGGGCCCCATAAATCAAAGGTTCTTCTAGCAGCCAGAACAGTGATGTTTCCAGCTCCAGTCTGTTCCATTTAAATAAAAACCATGCTCTAAAAATACTCTGATAAAAAGGAGGCATTCCACACCAATGTGCAAAATTACAGTTAGTTAAAAACAGAGATGCATCCAAACCCACCCCTTCACTCTCTTTAAAATGGCACTCATTACATGTTTCCAGACAACATTGTCACCTCCTATTAAAAACCGCTGGATATGCTGCAATCTAAAAGCTGCCTTTCTACTCTCCAGGTGCACTAAACCCTGACCCCCCTCCTCCTTCGGCAGATAAAGTACACTCTGTGGCACCCAATGCAAATTATCCCAGAAAAAACGAACCATTACAGACTGCGCTTTTCCTAGTAATCCAGCAGGGGGCTCCAGACATTTTAGCTTGTGCCAGAGAGTTGATGCAACCAAGTTATTGATGATCAGATCCCTCCCTCTGTAAGACATTTGGGGTAACAGCCACCTCCACTTGTTCAACTTCCCCTCTACCTTTTCTACCACTCCTTCCCAGTTATTCTGTACCGTCTGATCATCACCCCAGGTACTTTAATCCCCCCTCTTCCAACTTAACACTATGCCGTCCGTCCACGAGTATATACGCGTTTCGATTCCATGCGTTGTGGACCAGAGCCACGTATATACTCGTGGCAAGTTGTTATTGTTTTATTCCATATTTATAACGCTATTAACGTCCGCTATCGAGATCCATTACCTACCCACATATTTGATTTTAGAAACATAATAATAATAATAAATAATAATAGATTTCATTTGTAATGCGCTTTACAGTTGCGGGGCAACTCTCAGAGCGCTACAGTTAAGGGACTTAAAAGCTAGCGAGAATAAAGGAAAGAAAGAATATAAAAATAGGCAAGACTAAAACATAAAATAGCAGAGAAACATAGAATAATAAAACTGATAAAATAAATTTGATAAAAGGTCAACAGAAGGCTCTACTAAAAAGGTGGGTTTTGAGGCCTTTCTTAAAAACATCCACAGTCTGTGGTGCTCTCAGGTAGTCAGGGAGAGCATTCCACAGACTGGGAGCGGAGGAGCAAAAAGCCCGATCTCCCATAGTGCATAGATTTGTCCTTGGGCGCTGGAGGAGGTTTGCCTGGCCAGAGCGGAGATGTCGAGAGGAGGAGTGAGGGGTGATGAGTTCTTTGAGGTATAGGGGGGGCGTTTCCGTAGAGGCATTTGTGGGTGAGCAGGGAGACTTTGAATTCAATCCTGAGTGAGACAGGGAGCCAGTGAAGGGACTTGAGGATGGGGGTGATGTGGTGGTATTTCCGCACTCTCATCTGGATCCTAGCAGCGCTGCTTTGGATACATTGTAGCCTTTGGATGTTCTTGCTAGGAATCCCGATGAGGAGTGCGTTGCAGTAATCCAGCCTGGAGGAAACAAAGGCGTGGATGAGCTTTTCGGCATCTGACAGCGTGAGTGAGGGGCGTAGTTTGGCGATGTTTCTAAGGTGGTAGAAAGAATTTTTGTATAGTTGATTTATGTGTGCCTCAAAGGTCAGGTGAGGGTCCATTTTTACCCCTAGGTTGGTTATTGTTGGTGACAGGGTGATGTTTTGGCCGGAAAAGGTGATGGTGGTGATGGTGGATGAACGAACCTGGTGTGGGGTGCCAATGATAATGGCTTCAGTTTTTGAACTGTTTAGCTGTAAAAACATGCACTACCGGCCAGATCCGCTTAGGGGCGCCATCGCTCCACTGCAGTATCATTGAGGGGATTTAAAAAAAAAATCTTTTACAGTCCTGTGGGCGGATCATATGAGCCTCGATTCCAAACGAAGACCCTCCATCTTTGATCCAGTTACCGAACGTATTTTTCAGCCTGGAATAATGGGATTTATGATTAGCCAATGTACATATCGATCTACCAGAATCCGATGACTAATGAAGAAATGCTGCCGGCGATTACATGGCCTGACGGTAGGACACTATTCCCCCAAATTACAGATGGATTGGACATTGTTTTAAAACCTAACATGATGATCAGTAAACATGGCTGATTGAACGCACACTATATTGCTAATCAATAATACTAATCGGCGTTCCCCGCCGCCCCCATTTCATCCATAGATGCTCTGTAATAGTCTGGATGCTATGCAGTTTGTTTTATTTCATTCGTATATATACAGCAGAAATGGCGTTTGATATAACGGCGCCAACGTTTAGCCTCATATCTAGCTTCCTGGAAAAAAGACTAGACGAAAAGCACGATAAACCTTATATTCACGACGCTATAAAATGACAACCAACCGATGGATTTTTATTTTCTTTAAGCCATTATGAAGGCACGGTTTATGCACTCAAGTGACAATGAGAATGGACAGATAGCAATACTATAAATGATATATATATCTCTTAGAAAGTACATAGGTTTGTAAACAAACCGCTGTCCTCTGAGGCATAAATCGCCGCAAGACTGCGGACGCCAAAGTGTTAAACCTCCTGGCAAATGAGGAAGACCTGTCCCCCACCTCCCAACTGCTACAGCCTCACTCTTTGCCCAGTTCACTTTCGCAGCTGACATCTTGACCAAAAATGTCAACAATGTTGCCCAAAACCGTCACAACTTGTTGATTTTTAATGATCACAACAATATCATCTGCATATGCAGATAAATAAAATGTGTATTAAAATCAGGTAAAAACAGGCCATTTATGTTAGCACGAACATTGTGCAATATAGGTTCAATGGAAAAAGCATACAGCATAACAGAGCAACCCTGTCTTATACCCCGAGTTGCTTTAAAAGTTTACTCAAAACACCATTAATTTTCAGCACGCTCTCAATGTCTTTATACATCACCTTAATCTTGGCAATGAATCCAGGGCTGAGGCCAAACCTTTCTAACACTTTCCACAGGTACTGGTGCTCACCCCGATCAAAAGCCTTTTCCTGGTCCAAAGAAACCAGACCCGCATCAAAACCCGCTGAACCAGAGACTTCCAAAAGATCTCGGATTAATGACACATTGTCAACAATGGACCTGCCAGGCACACAGTACGTTTGTGTCCTGTGGATGACCTGGTCCATCACCTTTTTCAGTCTGTTGGCTAGTACTTTAGACAGCAGCTTATATTTGCAACATAAAAGCGACACTGGTCTCCAGTTCTTTATTTCTTGGAGGTCTCCTTTTTTGGGCAACAGAGCCAGAACTGCTCTCCTGCAACTCTGAGGCAGCAATGAGTCCTCAAAACTCTCATTAAAAACCTCCAACACATCCTCCTTCAATTCGTTCCAGAAAGCTCTATAGAACTCTGGTGGGAGCCCATCTATCCCAGGAGCCTTCCCCCCTGCATGCTCTGCAGTGCCACGTCCACCTCCTCTGTGGTCAAAGGGTCCTCCAACTCCTTATTGCTCTCCTTTGAAACAATAGGTAGACCACTGCAGAAAGATTCAAATGCCGGTTCATCCTCCTCATATTCACCTTGCCTCTCTCCCGGGACAATCGCGCACTATATGTCCCTCTTCCCCACACTTGAAACACTTTCCAGAGTTCCCAGAATTCACAAAAACCACATAATTAAACTCATCAAATTTTATCTTGAAAACCAAATCAAGCTCTTCTCTGCTGTTGTTTCGAATCATTAAAACCTGTTGTCTATGTGAGACAACATGCTTTAAAAGCGGAGATCTACATCCCGACGACATTTTCCTTATCGGGGAAATTATCCTCCCATGTCGTGCTAGTTGACTTATCAATAGTTCGTCGCTGATGAACGGTGGAATGTTGGAAATAAAGACCTTTCTGCCTGATGTGGAGAGAGGCTCCACGGAAAGAAAAACGCCATCAACACTGATCCCTAATTGGACTACCGTATGCACCTTGTCCAAATAATCAAGAAAAATCACCACTCCACTGTTCATTCTCGCAGCT
>NC_140179.1:18720925-18723425 GCF_963971535.1 Notolepis coatsorum | reverse complement strand
CCCACCACCGTTTATTAAAGCACAGTGTTCATAGGCTATTTTACTGTGGTCCTCTGGGAATACGAGTGTGTGTGGTAGAGGGAGGGAAAGGGAGGAGGAGAGAGATGAGAGGAGAGGAGAGGAGGAGAGGAGAGGAGAGGAGGAGAGAGGACAGGGCTCAGGGGGACTTTGATAGTCTCCAAGTAAATTTGATGTTAATTTAGGGCGGCCTCTGGTGTGCAGGCCCAGAAAACGCACACACACATGCACACACACACACACGCATGCACACACACGCATGCACACACACTCATCTCCCCAGAAGCACTATCGGCTACAGCCTAATACATTTTGTGGATGGAGTCTAACTTTTATCATTCAATTAAATTAAATCTGTCTCCTCTCTCTCTCTCTCTCTCTCTCTCTCTCTCTCTCTCTCTCTCTCTCTCTCTCTCTCTCTCTCTCTCTCTCTCGCTCTCTCTCTCTCTCTCTCTATTAAATTAAATTCAATTCAATTCAATTCAATTCAATTCAATTTAAATGGGCTTTATTGACATGGGAAACATATGTTTACATTGCCAAAGCCAAGCAAAACAAAACGATAAAACAGATAAATCAGAAGAAATCAGTACAGTACAGAAGGAATTTTTTGTATGATTGACAGTCTTTATGGTGGTTGTATTCCGTTGGATGTCCTTTTCTTGTCACAGCAGCTCAAATTATTATTTTTTTAATATATCTTTTATTGGTGAAACATAGGTGGTACAGAGAAGCAAACGTTAGTTATCAATGTATAACATATCACCATGTTTCATGGGACATGACGAGACACGGACAGGACTGAAATTGAACAGGGACGACGAAAAAACAATAAAGACAAGAACTAAACAAAGTCGAAAACAGGCAAAAAGAAAGCAAAAAGAAAGCAAAATAAAATAAAAATAAAAATAAAAAATAATAATGATAATAAATGAAATAAAAAATAAAAATAATAATGGTGATGATAATAATAAATAACCAGGATAGAATATACAGTGGGGCGGAGTTTACAACAGGGTATCTAAGGTGCTCACCTCAGAAGAAGTATTTCTTTAGGATCAGTATTTCTTTAGGATCAGTCAGGGTCAAGGGATGTGAGAGTGTTTGTGAATGTGATTAGAGGTTGCCATCTGTCATAAAAATTGGCAATTAAGCCTCTTAGAGAGTACTTTACCTTTTCCGATGAAAGATATGACATCAAGTCCTTGAGCCAGGAGGTGGTGGACGGTGAGCTTGGGCTTTTCCACTGCAGGAGGATACGTCTACGGGCTATGAGTGAAGCGAAAGCTATGACATCTAGTTCCTTCCTGGGGAAACCAGCAGGTGTAAGGGGCACCCCAAAGATGGCTACCAAGGGGCATGGCTCTAGGTTGATGTTTAGCGTATCGAAAAAACAAGACCAGAACTCAGCCAGCTTGGGGCAGGAGAAGAACATATGGGTGTGATTGGCTGGTGACAGGCCACACCTGTCACAGATATCGGGTGTGTCTGGAAAAAGGTTGTTAAGTCTAGCTTTTGTAAAGTGGACCCTGTGCAAGATCTTAAACTGAATTAAACTTAGACGAGCACACGATGATGTGTTATTGACCCTAAACACTGCCTCGTCCCACTGTCCATCAGCCAGGTCGAGCTCAAGCTCCGCTTCCCATTTACCTCTAACCCCTGCAAGTGAGAACACTTCCAGTGAAGATATGAGATCGTATAGGGTAGAGATCCCACCTTGTGCCTTGGGAAGAGAGAGTATTTTGTTCACCACTGAACCTGTTGGGGACTGAGGAAAAGGTACAAGGTGGGTACGAGCGTAGTCACGGGCCTGAAGATAGCGGAATAGGTGAGAATGTGGTAAGTTAAACTTAGCTTGGAGATCTTCGAAAGAGGCAAATGAGCCCTCTAGATATAAGTCTAAAAAACGGGTCAAGCCTCTCTCTCTCCATAGGTTAAAAGCTGTATCTGAGCTGGAAGGTTTAAAAAGGTTATTGTTGCAGATCGGGCTGTGCGGAGAAGCTGTCTTAAGCCTAAAGTGTTTCCTAAACTGGTTCCAGATTTTCAGTGTGGAAAGTACTACCGGGTTTTTTATGTGATCAGGACAACGAGAGGTCAGGGGGGCACAGACAAGCGCCATTAAAGATGACGGACATTCAGAGTGGCTCTCCATTATGCACCAGTTGAGATTAGGGAAATTGTACCATTTTTGAATTCTCTGAAGGTTTGCTGCCCAGTAGTAGTGTAGAAGGTTGGGCAGTGCAAGACCACCTTCACTTTTGCTTCTCTGGAGAAGCGCTCTGCGTGCCCTTGGGCTCTTGCCCGCCGAGATGAAAGTAGAGATAGTTTTGTCTAACATTTAAAAAAATGATTTAGGTAAGAACACCGAGAGGGATTGGAAAAGGAACAAAAATCTTGGCAGAATATTCATTTTAAAGGGGAACTCCACTATTTTGGGAAATTAGCTTATTTAACATCTTCCCTGGAGTTAGACAAGAAG
>NC_140179.1:18719489-18720725 GCF_963971535.1 Notolepis coatsorum | reverse complement strand
CTCCTTTTGTAGCAAAGAGACAACGACGGACGCCGGAAAAACACACACAAGAAAATGCACACCAACTCTGCACACACAAACACACACACACACACACACACACACACACACACACACACACACACACACACACACACACACACACACACACACACGTACACACACACGTACACACACACACACCTACACACACACACACACACACACACACACACACGTACACACACACGTACACACACACACACCTACACACACACACACACACACACAACACACACACGTACACACACACACACAAACACACACATTCACACTCTCACACACCCCAACCCCGATTCTACTGTTCAGAGTTTTTAAATGTATTTATTTTAATTTGATCATTCAGTGTTTTACGATTGTAATATATTATATTTAAGCAATAATACACGAGAACCAGTGAAATATCAGGAATATTGCCACGGCTGTGATGTGCCCGGAGCGTAGGCATCACAGAGTGGCAATATTCCTGATATTCCACTGGTTCGAGTGTATTATTGCTTTTATACAGCAAGTTGCACCGTCAGGAAAAATATAGGATGAATACAGACAATTCTAGGGTCTTTTATATTGATTTCAGTGAACTTGGCGTAGACATTTCTTTCCTAAAGATGTATCGTTGCTATGGAATTTCAAATGGAGTAGTAGGCTATCAACCAGCTTGGCAACGCAAACGAATGACGTATTGTTCTAATTTATACAACAGGTACAGTAGGTCCGACCACCTATTTACCAAGGTGGAACGCTGTTTTAATGTACGACTAGGACCATTATTTTTATTATTATTATAAAAATCCCATTTTGTACCCCAAATGTACCCATTTAGATTCCAAATATGTAGTCAGTTCGTCCAAATAACACTTGTTTGGAAATTTGCTCCAATGTTTTCGGAGATTGGGCGGCTGCGACAGGACTTTGGTTGACGCATGCCCAGTTTAACAATGTGAGGTTTTGATTGATTGATTGATTGAAAACTGAATGACGTATTAGTCTAATTTAACGTACCCATTAACTAGTGGATATAGAGGAGGGGCCTACATCTAACGGTAATAATAAAAACAGCATTATTAGACGTGCCAATCCAATGAAAGATGAGCTGGACGCGCTGGAGAAAAGCCGCAATTAATCCTTCAACACCACCAAGTCACGCCTGGGCATTGAACTGGAACTGTCCGAGGTGCTGATGACTTTTTCCGACTT
>NC_140179.1:18696989-18716989 GCF_963971535.1 Notolepis coatsorum | reverse complement strand
TCCATACTACACTAGTACACGCATGAACTCGACACAACGCTACCCTGTTTCCAACGTTAGGTAGAGCCCATCCATACTACACCAGTACACGCATGAACTCGACACAACGCTACCCTGTTTCCAACGTTAGGTAGAGCCCATCCATACTACACCAGTACACGCATGAACTCGACACAACGCTACCCCGTTTCCAACGTCAGGTCGGGCCCATCCATACTACACTAGTACAAAACTAGAAAGGTGCGCTCAGTAGGTGGCAGTCACACATTTCTTCTCTCTCACTTTTTAAAACAAAGGGTTTTAAAAGTGTATTTATCTTCTCGTATAGTACCAGAGAGAAGCTGAGGAGAATCAACCAGCAACAAAAGCTAAATTTGTTAAAAAAAATAAAGAATTATAAAAGATTATTATTATTATTTTTATTTTTTTGGTATCGAAATGGTATCGAAGTATCGATACTTTTCAAGGTATCGTATCGAAGTCGAAATTCCAGTATTGTGACAACACTAATAGACTTACTACCATAGTGTCTTTATACCTGTATCACTGTACATATTAATACTATATCTATAGACTTACTACCATAGTGTCTTTATACCTGTATCACTGTACATATTAATACCTACCATTTCTATCCAAAATACTTGAAAATATTATCTCCAACCAGCTCCACACCCACCTTCAGAACAACTCCCTTTATGAACCCTTTCAATCAGGCTTCCGAACACACCATAGCACAGAATCTGCTCTTGTTAAAGTCACCAACGATATCCTGCTAAATTCAGATGCCGGTTTTCTCTCCATACTCATCCTCCTCGACCTCAGCGCTGCTTTTGACACCATTGATCACAACATCCTACTCTCCCGTTTAGAACACACAGTTGGCATCACAGGCTCAGCTCTCCACCTATTTCACTCCTATCTATCAGACAGACAGCAATTCACTACCATGGACAGTCATACCTCAACTTATTTCCCTGTTACATCTGGTGTCCCCCAAGGCTCAGTCCTTGGTCCCATACTCTTCTCCCTCTATATGTTACCCCTCTGCCACATTTTCAGAACACATGGTCTCCAATACCACTGCTACGCCGATGACACACAGTTATACATTACTCCCCTCCCGACACCACTGCTGCTACTATTGCCCTCTCCTCCTGCCTCTCTGAAATAAAAATCTGGATGAACCACAACCTTCTCCAACTCAATAGCACTAAAACTGAAATCCTTGTAATGGGCACACCTCACCTTCTCCGTAAAAACCCTGACTGCTCCATATCCATCAACAACCACTCTATCCTCCTCTCCCCCACAGTGAACAACTTGGGTGTTCTTTTTTACCCCAAACTAACATTCGAACCACACATCAACAACATCACCAAGACATGCTACTTTCACCTCAGGAACATTTCACGCATTAGACCACTACTGTCCCCCTCCGACACTGAAAAGCTGGTTCATGCCCTCATCTTCTCCTGTCTAGATTACTGTAATGCATTACTCATTGGCTCAATATCTAAATCCCTCCATAAACTTCAACTAGTCCAGAACACCTCAGCCCGCATCATCACCCTATATGGCGGCACCGTGGTGTAGTGGTTAACACTGTCGCCTCACAGCAAGAAGGTCCAGGGTTCGATTCCCGCTTGGGGACCAGGTTTCCATGATGCCAGGTACCCAGGTGGGGTATCTCCCGGGCCTTTCTGTGTGGAGTTTGCATGTTCTCCCCGTGCTCGCAAGGGTTTCCCCCCCCGATAAGATAAACCCAATGGAAAAACATGCACAACAACAGATCGCTAACGCTGTGGCGTCCTTGGCGAAGACGGGCAGGAGCACTTGGATGGTCCCCGGGCGTGGCTCAGGGCCACAGCCCTCGTCTGCTCACGGCGGCCCTTGGGGGGAAGGACGACGGGATGGGTTAAGCGCAGAGACGGATCGCGATCCTACAAAAAAACAATGCATGCGTGCGTGTTCCGGTGTGTGTGTGTGCTAACCGTGTGTGCTAACCGCTAACATTGAGGATACTTGCATGCCAATTAAAGACCTCTGAAAAGGTCCTGCATTATTATTATTATATTATTATCACCCGCTGCCCCAAATTCTCCCACATCACACCCGTCCTCTCCTCACTTCACTGGTATAGGATTGACTTTAAGATCTGTCTCCTCACTTACAAAGCCCTCCACTCCCTAGCACCTGCTTACATCTACAACCTCCTTCAACACTACACTTCCTCCCGCTCACTCCGCTCATCCAATTTAGCCACTCTGAGCACACCACACTACCGCCTTAAGTCCACAGAAAACAAATCATTCTCCTCCTCTGCTCCCCGACTCTGGAATCAACTTCCATTACACATCCTGAGCCGCTAGAGGTCGGCAAAGTGGCATCGCAAATCGTCCTCATGTGGGCCCTTGGATGTTAAGAGGTAAAAAAAAAATAAAAAAATTGTAGCCAAGAGTAAAGACCATATCCCTATCAAAACAGCAGTTGGGGACCTACATGCTTAACAGGTTAAGGCCATGCTCAAAACCCACCTTTTCGCCATAAACAATCCATGAGCTAGTTTTTGTATTGTAGTATGTCTGGTGTATTATGTCTGTCTGTTCTCTATCTGCTTGGTTGGACTGCATGTATTTTTTTATGTTTTCGTATTGTTCCTGTCTTTTTTGTTTCTCTTTCTCTCCCGGGATGCGCCCCGGGCCGATGTAATTATTGGTTGAAGGACGCAATATAAATAGATTTATCATATTATCTTATCATATCATGGGACCAGCCTCATCACAACACAAGCCAGTTCATCTCACATCCAGGAACCAAAAAAAGACAACATGCTTGTGACCTGATTTTTTTGATTATTCTGGGATTGTGACCCCGTAGGTTAACTGACCTAGCCAGTCGTTGAACTTCTTGACCTCGGAGGGCAGTCCCAGCTCCGTGAAGTCGCCGGCGTGCAGGAACACGTCTCCGTACGGCATCTGGATGGCGTCCGTGCGGGAGTGGGTGTCGGAGATGCACACGAAGCGGGTGCAGCCCGGAGGTTTCGGGGTGTCATGGGCTATCGGGTCCACCCTGAAGAACCAGGACAGAGAGGAGGAGGAGGAAGGAAGGAAGGAAGGAAGGAAGGAAGGAAGGAAGGAAGGAAGGAAGGAAGGAAGGAAGGAAGGAAGGAAGGAAGGAAGGAAGGAAGGAAGGAAGGAAGGAAGGAAGGAAGGAAGGAAGGAAGGAAGGAAGGAAGGAAGGAAGGAAGGATTGATTGATTGATTGATTGATTGATTGATTGATTGATTGATTGATTGATTGATTGATTGATTGATTGATTGATTGATTGATTGATTGATTGATTGATTGATTGATTGATTGATTGATTGATTGATTGATTGATTGATTGATTGATTGATTGATTGATTGATTGATTGATTGATTGATTGATTGATTGATTGATTGATTGATTGATTGATTGATTGATTGATTGATCGATCGATCGATCGATCGATCGATTGATTGATTGATTGATTGATTGATTGATTGATCGATCGATCGATCGATCGATTGATTGATTGATTGATTGATTGATTGATTGATTGATTGATTGAATTGATTGATTGATAATGTTATTAACAGATTGCAGAATGGGTACAATACAGTACGGCTCAATACACACAATTGTTAAGGGGATGCAGACCACAGAAAGACTTTCGTCTTGTGTACATCAGGGTCCCCCATTTTCAATTCATCATAACATATATGACATACATGACATACAGATAGACAGTACTGCTACATCTAGACATTTATGACATACCAGATTTACAAATACAGTACTTGTAACTGAGGGGTACAATTCCCTGACTGTATTGATAAGTATGGTATCATTAAACCACTACCGCTTTATGTACTTTAATTACTGGCCATACAGTACATGATATATGAATATGATGAACACTTCCCACATTGAATCGGTTCCACACAAAGGTATAATCAAGTATTTATTGCAGCAAAAGGTACATAATATACTTCTCTATTATACTTTGGATGCGCTTATAAGGCAAAGGAATATGCGTAGGCAAATCAATAATGAATGTCCATTCTCTGGTTACGCAGGAGGTAATTATACAACCTGAATCTTAGGGAATTATATCTATGGTACATCTATGGTAGTAATATATAGCGGGAGATACTGGAAGGGTCCCCCCGGTTGTAAGCCAGCAGGGGTAGAGGATCTGTCGGTAGTAGAGAGTCTGGTCAACGATGACTAAGGAGACTCCAAGTACAGGAGACGGTGCAATAGTCTCTTGATCCACAGACGAATACAGCTGTTCGCCGTAGACTGTAGCTCCACAGTGAAGAAAGCTAGCCGGCCTCAGGCTCTCTGAGGCGCCGACTCGACTTGGCTCCTCACAGGGTAAATCCCACACGTGTAGGCGTCGGCGATTCTCCGCTCCATAAATCACAGGACCAAAGCAAATATAATCCAGCCGCAAAGGGCTATGTAGTCGTCGGGTAGATTAATCCAGTGTACATGTCCACACGGTTCTCGTCTAGGTCTCCTCGGGTGAAAGCGCCATGAAAGCAGCCCAGCCTGGATAAGCACTCTAGCTGATACGAGGAAGCGTTGGTGATGCTGGTCACTGTAGAACTTTAGCCGCACGATACACTATACACAAATAGACTATTACTGACTTAATAGAAATATGTCGCACTCGACGGTATAGCGCCAAACTCTGACAATTCAGTTATTAATTCGCACGCGGTCTCAATGCTCTATTTTGGGGCCAAACAGGCCATACTTCACCGCACGTTGTATCGTGGGTGAGGCTTCAACTTATTGGGTAACTCGAACTGAACTACTTCTGTATTCACCTGCGCCATATTTATATGCACGGCGAACAATCTAGTGCCAATCTCATTTCTGTCTCGTATCCCTGGGCAAGGCCGGGCATGTACAGACATGTCTTGTCGGTGGCCTTGAACCTGACTCTGGAGGCATGGCTCTGGCGCCTGTGGACCGCTGTCCAATAGGAGAATGAAATATTATGGTCTGTACTAGGCTAAAGGGACATTCCGTGTATATGTACAATGAATATACAAGGGATATCAAACGATATACAAATACTATGCAATATATATCAATCAATAAATATATATATTCGGTTTAATCTGATCCTTTGTAACAGCCGTCTCCTAATTAGTCCCACCTAATTAGCTAAGCAGAGACAGATTAACCGCACTGTCCACTACTCAATGTCTGTTGTGAGGGGTCGGGCAGTTCACAAAGTCATGGGTCATGGTCATCATCGATAGTATCGGGGAGCCTTGGCAGTTCTATTAGCCTCGCCACGGGTCGGGTGTAGATCCGTCCTTGGACGAGCACTTCGGCTGCTCGGACCTTTCCGTCGGCACCGGTGATCACTTTGCTTACGCGGCCAGCCGGCCACATAGCTCGGGGTAGTGACTGGTCGATAATCATGACGACTGTTCCTTCTGTCAAATTGTCTCTCTCTTTCACCCATTTCTGGCGGGTCTGTAGAGACGGTAGATAGTGGAGTAGGAAGCTGTTCCAAAACTTGTCAGCCAATACTTGACTGTACCTCCACATTCTTCGGCCGTTCGCTTCTTCAGGCCTGTACATTGTCTGTGGTAGCGCGGGGTCCAGCCGCACCATCAAGAGTGTGTTGGGGGTGACTGGGTCGACATCTGCTACATCACTTGAGACGTAACCGAGGGGCTTTGAGTTCAATACTCCCTCGATCTCCGTGAGGACTGTCATTAGGACTTCTTCCGCCACGGTCTGGGCCCCAAGCACGGCGTACAGGGCTGTCTTTATTGAACGTACTTCTCGTTCCCAAGTTCCACCGAAGTGAGGTGCGTTCAGGGGATTAAACTGGAAGTCAATCTGGGATGGAGCGAGGTGGGTCTTAAGTTCTGGGCCCATAGCTTGGAAGCTCTCTCTCAGCTCTCTTTCTCCGCCTTTGAAGTTTGTCCCGTGATCAGACAATAATATAGACGGTTTGCCTTTCCGCGATGTGAATCTTCGGAAGGCCATAAGGAATGAGTCTGTGCTCATGGTTGGAAGGAGTTCTATATGCATCGCTCGGGTGGTCATGCATTTGAATACAATACCCCACCGCTTCTCGGTTCCTCTTCCTTTCTTTATATACAGCGGGCCGAAACAGTCCATACCGGTGGAGTGAAAAGGCTTGTCGCCGAGTCGGAGGCGACAGGGAGGTAGGTCAGCCATCCGGGGTATACTGGGCTGCGCTTGCCACTTACGACAGTCTAGACAGGTTCGCTGGAAGCGCCGCACTGCTTCTCTCCCTTGCAGTATCCAATAACGACGTCTGATCTCCGCGAAGACTCTCTCTGCCCCGGCGTGATGCACATCCTCGTCGTATTTCTTTATGATCAGCTCTGTGACCTTGTGTCGGCTGTTTAAGACTATCGGGTACTTGACGTCATCCGGTAAGTCTGGAGCTCTCCGCAGACGACCACCCACTCTGATGAGACCATGGGCGTCGCTCTCGGGGGCTAGGTGGAGCAGTCTGCTGTCTGATGGGACGGGCTTTGCTCCCTGTAGACAGTCTAGCTCATCGGGGAACGAGTCTCTCTGGGCTCGTTGTAGTAGAAGAAGTTCTGCTTCTTCGTAGTCAGCTGCTGTAATGTCAGTAGTGAGCTGAACCTCTGGGTGGTGCCACAGGAATGTCTTTAGCTGCGCACTCTCTAGGGTGAGGCAATCGTCTATGTCGGGGTCTGTGGAGACGAGTGTGTTCAATCCACAGAACATAGATTTCTTGTTTTCGGCCTCCTCTTTACTCGCTTCCCGTGGGGTGGGTGTAGGCCACTCTTCTTCCGGGAGCTTGAGGAACTCTGGCCCGTCACTGTATAGGTTGTGACGGGTGAGGTCATCCAGGGACATTCCCCGGGTGATGATGTCAGCTGGGTTGTGTTTTGTGTCCACATACCTCCAGCTTGCTACTTCTGTTAAATCTTGAATCTCTGTGACTCTGACTCCCACGAAGACCTTGTATCTGCACGAATCAGACCGGATCCATGTGAGTACTGTCGTGGAGTCTGACCACAAGATTGTTCTTTGCACCGGAATGGTGAGTTCACGTTGGATTAACGTGGCGAGTTGCGCTCCTGCTAGGGCTGCGCAGAGCTCTAGACGCGGGATAGATTGTTGCTTTCGTGGGGCTATTCTTGAGCGAGCCAGGATGAAAGCAGTATGTATTTCTCCTCCCTCCTCTCGGGCACGCAAGTAGGCCACCGAACCGTAGGCTACTTCGGAGGCGTCGCTGAAGACGTGCAGGTCCATCTGGCACGTCTCCGGCCTCACTGTGGGTGGGAAGTAGCTGCGGCGTATGTTGACACCTGGGAGTGAGCTGAGTTCCGTCTCCCACTCTCTCCATGTGGATGCAAGGTGTTCGGGTATGGGGTCGTCCCAGCCCTGGTCCTTGTCCCATAACGCTCTTACAATCATCTTTGCCCTGGTGGTGTAAGGTAGAATACATCCCAACGGGTCATATTGTCTGGCGAGTGTTCTGTATACACTCCGTCTGGTGGTCGGTAGTGCAGTCGACCTTCCCTGCTCCTTGGTCAGGGGTGTGTGTTTATAATGGAGCGAGTCTGTTTTGAAGCGCCAGACTAGTCCTAATGTCATTTCTTGGGCTTCTCCTGGGATGGTCGCCATCCAGGTCTCGCTGCTTGCTGCCTTGTCCTCGGGGGAGAGGCTGCGCAATACTTGCGGGTCGCTGCTGGCCCACTGCCTGAGATCAAAGCCGCCTTTGATCAGGGAGGCGCGGAGCAGCGCACGACGTCGCCAGTCAGTTTTCTTTATGTGTCCCGCTGTGATTCGCTTGTTAATCTCAGCGCGGTACACCGTCTCTTGAGCGGGGTCTCTGGCTAGGCGCCGCTCTGTGTTCAATAGATACCGCTTCGTCTCTTCTTTTGGGGCGTGGAAGGTAGGCATACCCTCTCGCCTCAGGAGTGGAGTTGCGTATCTCATCACTCCGTTGACTTTGACTCTCTTTGTCCCTTGCTCGAGGAGGGCTATAGCGTAAATGTCTTCCTTGGAACGAATGTCTTTCTTTTCGTTCTTAAAGGGCATTGTCTCTAGTGTCCATAGCCTCTCGACATGCTGTAGGAGGGTGGTGTCTTCTTCTGTCACTCTGGAGTGGAGGCAGTTAGTGGCTGCTGTTCGGTTAAGAGACTTAGCGAGGGGGCCTTGTAATGTCCATCCTAGGCGGGTCTCGACTGCTGCAGGAAAGCCTCTGGGCCCTGTGCGGACCCGGTCAATCGGGACGATGAGGTCTGCATGGTCGGAGCCTATCAGCAGGGTCGGGGTGGCACCGTCTATGAGCGGTATAGGTAGTTGACGCAGGTGCACATATTTATCCATCAGCTTGGCGATGGGGTAGGTGTACTGCGACAGGCCTATTTCTTGGCTGGTGAAAGCGTTAGTAATCCTATACCGTCTCTCTGGCTGCCCGCTTGCTGCGATAGTGAAGGAGACATTCTCGCCCTTTATCGTCTTTAGATCTCTTCTTATTGTCCGAATCGTCATCTGGTTTTCGCTCCCCCGCAGCCCCAGCTGGGCCGCAGCGGACGCGAGGAGAAGGGTCTTCTCTGACCCGTCGTCAAGGACGGCGTAAGTGTCCATGACCTTGTCTTGGTAACTCAGTGTTACGCGGACCACCTTTAAGAGCACCCGGGCGCCCCCGCTGCTGGCGGGGTCAATGTACATAACACTTGCCTTTGTGCTGCTTGAGGGTGCAGGCTTTCTTCTGTTACTGTCGTGTAGGACATCTAGGTGGGCTCCGTCACACCGACTACACCTCTTCTTTAAGCGGCAATCGGCTGCCATGTGACTGCGCGCACATCGGTAACAGCGTCGGTTGGACTTTATCCATTGACTCACCTCGTCGGCGGTCATCTTCTTGAATGTGTCACATTGTGACAACCAGTGTTCCTTTTCGCAGTACGGGCACACCATCTTCCACTTCTCTTTCATCGAGGGGGTACTGTGGTTCTTGCTGCTCGGTACTGATTCTGATTGGTGCATGACGGTCACCAATCTGCGGCCATCGTTTGCTCTCCTAGGTCCCTCTCTGGAGCTTGGGGTGCTCCGCATGAACGTATCCAACCGTAGGCTGTTGACTTCTCTCGCCAGGAAGTCGGCTAGGTCTAGGAGGGATGGCTCGGGACCGTTAGGATCACGGTGGTCTCTTTGCCGCCTGAAGCGCTCTTGTCGGGCGGGCGGAAGCTTCTCTAAAATCCTCTCGACATTAGAGTTTGCGTACAGTTCGTGCATACCCTTTTCTCTTTGCGCCCCCAGCATCCCTACCAGGGATTGTACCTTGATAGACAGGTCATCTAGTGAGCGATTGTCTGTGGCTGGGGGTAGGCGGTCAATATGCCTTATCTCTTGTATTACGTAGTCCCATATGCGTCCATATCTTTGGTCGAGTGCTGCTAAAGCCGCTGTGTATGGGGTAGTAGAGGTGGCATAGGCCAGCGCTATATTGTGCGCTCGGGGCACCTTGAGGTGCTTCAGTAGGATAGCATACTTGTACGGTTCATCAGCTACATCGGACATCATTGTCTCTAAGCACATTCGTAGCTCCGTGTACTGTGCTCTGTTCTCGTGGGTGAAGTCTGGAAACGTCGGTGTGCCAATGTATGATGCCATGGATGGCTGGCACATCGGTGAGCGTTGGAAGAGAGGCCTCCTAGGCGAGTCTCCTCTTACGCCTCTTGGTGGGCTGGTACCTGCTGGGTACCATGGCCCGCGTATCCAGGTGCTGTTCCTCGGGGCTGGTCGTGCGTCAAGCTCACCCGTGAATTGAGTCGGGGGTCTGTAGCGCAGAGCCGCGGGGGTAGAGCCTGGGCTGTACTGGACCTCCTGGTCCTGTGGAGTACTGTGCTGCTGTCGGGCTTGACTCTCCTCCTCTCCCTCTTCTTCTTCCTCTGGCAGGTCCTCTAGATCCTGTAGTCGTCTATTTAGCCTCTTCGCGGTGTAGACCGTTTCTTCCTTGTAGCTGGGTCTCACTTGGACCGGTCGGGGAAGGGGTTTGGAGGGGGGTATAGGCTCTCTCTGGTGGTCGGGCTCAGGGTCGCTTGATCGGGTAGGGGAGGGTGCCCTTGACCCTTGTCTTGACGAGGCCCTGGAACCCCGTGCGGAGGGAGGGGGTGTTGCCCTGGTGATCAGCTGCTCCATTATCTGCGCTTGTAATCGGTCGCGCTCGGCTTCGCGCTTGGTGAGAGCGAGGTCGCGCTCTGCTTCTCTTTGGGCACCGGCAGCGGCGCGCTGGGCTTCGGCGGCGGCGCGCTGGGCTTCGGCCCGGTCCCTTACCATATTCTCTTCCGTCTGAAGGCGTCTAATCTCTAGACGTATACGATCTTCGTCGCTCCGTTGCTGCGCCTGAAGGCGTTCTCTTTCCATGGAAGAATGTTCGCGCTCACTAAGCGTCTGTGCTTGGAGTCGATCGCGCTCTGTTGAGGCTGCTAGGCTGGCGAGGAATGCCTGTGCCAGCATCTTGTCCGCCTCGCTGGGGGAAGACGCTGGTTGAGGTGATCCGCTCCTGGCAGTACTCGTTGGAGATCTGTTCTCCTGTGGCGAGTCCTGGAGATCCATCTCCGGGGTGCTCTCCTCTTCTTGTAGCGGGTAGAGTTCCATCCCTGGAGAGCTGTCTTTATCCTGGAGCTCTCCGGGGACTACTTCTTCGGTCTTGGCGGGGGGTAAAGTCATGTCGGGTCCCTCCTGGTCCCTACCGTGAGCTTGGTCAGTTACGTTAGAACCCACTAGGGCCTCTATTGGCGGGGTAGCCTGGTCGATAGGGTCGGACATAATTTTACTATCTACTTTTTCCGCGTTTACCGTCTGTAGAAAGCTAGGTAGTATATTGGCAACGTAATCCTCTAAGTACTGAGGTGTCTGCCGTCTACGCTGCGGGCGATCTACTTTAGGAGAACCGTTTTGTGGAGTGTTCATCATAGGCCATGTCAATATTAATACCACTATATTAATATTACACTAGTTACCCTCCGGCTCGAAGGACCAATTGTAACTGAGGGGTACAATTCCCTGACTGTATTGATAAGTATGGTATCATTAAACCACTACCGCTTTATGTACTTTAATTACTGGCCATACAGTACATGATATATGAATATGATGAACACTTCCCACATTGAATCGGTTCCACACAAAGGTATAATCAAGTATTTATTGCAGCAAAAGGTACATGATATACTTCTCTATTATACTTTGGATGCGCTTATAAGGCAAAGGAATATGCGTAGGCAAATCAATAATGAATGTCCATTCTCTGGTTACGCAGGAGGTAATTATACAACCTGAATCTTAGGGAATTATATCTATGGTACACTAGTAATATATAGCGGGAGATACTGGAAGGGTCCCCCCGGTTGTAAGCCAGCAGGGGTAGAGGATCTGTCGGTAGTAGAGAGTCTGGTCAACGATGACTAAGGAGACTCCAAGTACAGGAGACGGTGCAATAGTCTCTTGATCCACAGACGAATACAGCTGTTCTCCGTAGACTGTAGCTCCACAGTGAAGAAAGCTAGCCGGCCTCAGGCTCTCTGAGGCGCCGACTCGACTTGGCTCCTCACAGGGTAAATCCCACACGTGTAGGCGTCGGCGATTCTCCGCTCCATAAATCACAGGACCAAAGCAAATATAATCCAGCCGCAAAGGGCTATGTAGTCGTCGGGTAGATTAATCCAGTGTACATGTCCACACGGTTCTCGTCTAGGTCTCCTCGGGTGAAAGCGCCATGAAAGCAGCCCAGCCTGGATAAGCACTCTAGCTGATACGAGGAAGCGTTGGTGATGCTGGTCACTGTAGAACTTTAGCCGCACGATACACTATACACAAATAGACTATTACTGACTTAATAGAAATATGTCGCACTCGACGGTATAGCGCCAAACTCTGACAATTCAGTTATTAATTCGCACACGGTCTCAATGCTCTATTTTGGGGCCAAACAGGCCATACTTCACCGCACGTTGTATCGTGGGTGAGGCTTCAACTTATTGGGTAACTCGAACTGAACTACTTCTGTATTCACCTGCGCCATATTTATATGCACGGCGAACAATCTAGTGCCAATCTCATTTCTGTCTCGTATCCCTGGGCAAGGCCGGGCATGTACAGACATGTCTTGTCGGTGGCCTTGAACCTGACTCTGGAGGCATGGCTCTGGCGCCTGTGGACCGCTGTCCAATAGGAGAATGAAATATTATGGTCTGTACTAGGCTAAAGGGACATTCCGTGTATATGTACAAGGAATATACAAGGGATATCAAACGATATACAAATACTATGCAATATATATCAATCAATAAATATATATATTCGGTTTAATCTGATCCTTTGTAACAGTACTGTTTATGTGTACAAAAAGAGTCTAAAAAGAGAGTATATACATTTGAGGGGGAAGAAACTGTACATTGGAGGTGGTTGGGTAGGTGGGGTGGGGGGGGAAACTGTACATTGGAGGGGGTTGGGTAGGTGGGGTGGGGGGGGCTGTACATTGGAGGGGGTTGGGTAGGTGGGGTGGGGGGGGGAACTGTACATTGGATTGGGTTGGGTTTGGACATTTACAGTGGCCAGTTTCGAATTGCAGCCTCCCGTAGGTGCTCTTTGAGAGTGGTTTAAAAGTGGGTAGTGATTCACATTCCTTTACAGCTGTGGGTAGGGCGTTCCACATTGATGTGGCATAATTGCAAAACGTGTTTAGTCCCTTGTTTGAGCCGAATCTGGTTTTAACATGATTTGTGGAGCTCCCTCTGGTGTTGTGATCGTGGTATTCACTGACCTTTAGGAAGTATTTTGACATGTACATGGGTACCTTAGTGGTGTAGTGCATCTTGTAGACCAGGCCCATTGCACGTTGCTGTACTCTGTCGTCTACTCTAAGCCATCCTAGGTAGTCAAAGTGGGCAGGGGTGAGGTGGGTTCTAGGAGTAAGGTCAAGCAGTAGTCTGACCAGTTTGTTTTGTGATGTTTGTCATTTTGTTTTTAGCGCCTTTGAGGTGCTTTGGTACCATGAGGTGCAAGCATAGGGTATTGCACGGGTATTGCACTACCTCCCCTGCAGGTTCTATACAACAAGAGGTGCAAATCCAGAGCCTGCAGAATAATGAAAGACCCCCACCACCCCAATAACAGCCTGTTTCAGCTGCTGAGGTCAGGCAGACGCCTGCGAACCCCAGCTACTAGGACAGAGAGGCTTAGGCTCAGCTTCTTCCCCCAGGCCATCAGAGTCTTGAACAATGAACATTGAGTACCACAGAACACTGAACTATCCACACATAAGCACACATGAGCACACACACGACACGCACGCTGTGCACGCTCACACACTAGCAGCCACTTTAACACTTTAACATGAGCGGGCACACACTCATGCCGCACACACCCACACTTATTGCCAAAAGGAAAGGCCACTTTAAATTAGTATTAGCAACAGTAACAGTGTATTGCACTACCAAAGCTACCTAGCATGTCCTATATGCTCTGTAAATAACTATGTACAAATACCGAGATGTCACACCATGTTACCTGTTACCTGTTACCTGTTATTGCACAATGTTTTTTGTATTGGATTCTATTATATGTTGTACCACTGTATTGCAAGACCACCCGCATTTCATTGTATACTCGTATGCCGTGACAAATAAAACTCTTGACTTGACTCTTGACTTGACATAGTCGTAGTACCCTTGAAGGTTAGAAGGTTACCTTTTCTGTCAGCCACTGAACTTTGCACTCTGTCCAGTGTTTATTACGTTATTTCACTGCTGAGTTTTCAAAGTCAGCGTCTCAGATCCCACTGTTTTAGGATTTTGGTTCAGAATAAACTCAGTATTGGAGTTTGTAAACTTGTCTTGTTAAATAGAAGTCCTCTGACTGAACCTGATAAACAGGACTGAGAGACAGACAGAAGAAAACCCGTCTCTCTCTCTCTCTCGGAGGAGAGCGAGCAGCGTATGCGTAGTTTGAATTAATATCCAGCACATAATCATCATCCCAACTGTGCGCAAAGAGATCCTCCAGTAACACGGAGGGGGAGGGGGAGGGGGGGAGAGGGGGGGAGGGGAGACAACAAAAGCACAGTAGTGAATAGTATAGAAGGAGAAAAATAATAAAAAAACAAGAGATAGAGAAAGAGTTAAGTCCTGTGGGATTCCCAGTGTGTGTGTGTGGTGGGGGGGGGGGGCGTGTGTGTGTGTGTGTGTGTGTGGGGGGGGGTCTCCAGGGGGAGAGGGGAGCTGGTGAATAACAGTGGCCCACTTTAGTGGGCTCTCCTCCAGGTACCCAGCCCCCCCCCCCCCCCCCACAGAGAGAGAGAGAGAGAGAGAGAGAGAGAGAGAGAGAGAGAGAGAGAGAGAGAGAGAGAAAGTTGAAGACAGATATAGTATGTATAGTACTACAGATATATACAGCATGTATAGTATATATCAGGGGTAGGCAACCCTAGGCACGCGTGCCCGCATAGTCACACGGGGGCATTTTCATTGGCACAGGGGGCAGCAAAACATTTTAAAATAATTATCTTTTTTTTTTTTTTTTTTTTTTTTTTTTTTTTACTTCGCTTTGAAATATTATAGTGAAATATTTTGCACTGTTGTCGCTTTTATCTTGTTGAAATCCTCCCACAGGTTCTTTTTTGTAAGTCGACTGTTTTGCACACCCCTATGACAGCTATACAGCTGTTCCCATGGTGCTCAGCTGTCAGCAGTCAGCTGGCCTCCCGCGCCCGCGCGCAGTTCCCAGGTAATCACACAGTGCTGCGGTTGCATTCTGTATGTGCCGTCTTTCATGATGGCAACCCCCGCTAAGAAAGTTAAAGCAAAGGAAATTCGGGCATTCCAGCCCTCGTGGACAGACAACTACGGGTTTGTGTGTCAGAAGGACCGTGCTGTGTGTACTTTATGTTTAGAAAATGTAATTTGCAGAACGTCAGGTGTGAAACGCCATTTTGAGACGAAGCATCAAAAAAGTTAAGGCAGAATCGATTAAACATGCCGTGGCCAGGTATGGAAAGCAAGCCAGCACCCTCAAAGTGTTCACGACTGCTAAAAAACACGCAACTGGGGGGGCTCCAGTAGCTCACCGCATATCTCGGCGCTATTTCTGCGTCGGGGAAAACCGTGCTGCGTCACGGATCTGGTGGACTCGAGTTCGATTCCCGGACCCGCCGTCATTTGCCAGAATGTCTTCCCCTGATCTATATCCCGTTTCACCCTGTATCTGTCGGTCATGCTTGACCAGAAAAGCGATAAACACTAAAAAATTAAGTAAAAAAAAAAAAAAAACACGCAACTGAAGCAAGCTATCGCATTGCTCATTGCATTGCGAAATGTGGAAAGCCATTCACTGATGGCGAGTATATCAAGGAGGCTTTTCTCTGTAGCTCAGATGTTTTGTTTGAAGGCTTGCCAAATAAAGAGACAATCAAATCAAGGATAAAAGATATCCCCATGTCAGCTTGACGTGTCGAGCGACGCATCAACGAAATGTCAGAAAATATCAGAGAACAGCAAACAGCTGGATTAAAATATGCTCCGGTGTGCAGCTTAAAGTGACCAACTACAGCCCCCAGATAACGGAGCTCAGTAAAGCAAAACTGTTTGTCTGCATTGCACCCCCACCCCAACTCAGATTTAGGGTTGATACAACCATCATAATAATATTGTTAATAATAACAATAACAATAATGATGTAATAATGTAAAAATTATCATTCAAAATACCTGATTATGAGAAAAAAATATTACGATGCATGGAATATTGTTGATATGGCACAGGCACACTAGTTACAACTATATTTCAAACTGGCACTTCATGTCAAAAAGGTTGCTGACCCCTGGTATATATCTAGTATGATGTGTATGAGTATATAGTATGAGTATATAGTATGAAGCCATCAACACCGGATCACATCATCCCATCTGATTCCTTCTCTGTCTTCCAGGCTGAACGAACAGAAGAGTCGTGGAGGGGTCTGCTTCCTGACGAACAACGGCTGGTGCAGTCCCAAGGAGGTGAAGATAATTTCCCGCTCCTGTTCGCCGGACCTTGAACATTTATCCATCTTTTGTCGCCCGTTTTATCTCCCCCGGGAATTCACAGCCATAATAACAACAGCAGTATACATTCCACCGCAAGCCGATACTGCCAGAGCTCTGGCCGACTTACAGGACTATTTGAACCAGCACCAAAACAAACACCCAGACGCGGCTATGATCGTAGCCGGCAATTTCAACAAGGCTAATTTAAAAAAAGTTATGCCAAACTTTTACCAACATATCACATGCACCACTAGGGGGGCAAATATGTTGGATCACTGCTACACCCCTTTCAAACAGGGCTATAAGGCGGTAACAGCTCCTCCGCTAGGTAAATCCGACCACGACGCCATCTTTATTTTGCCCGGCTACAAACAAAGAGCCTGTGAGGCTGTTGTGTGGCGAGAGGTGAAGCAGTGGTCCGAGAGCTCAGAGGCCACGCTACAAGACGCACTGGAGGACGTCGACTGGGGCATGCTCCGGTCGAGCTCCAGTGACGTCAGTGAATATGCTGATGTTGTTGTTAGCTTTATAGCAACGTTAGCTGACGGTATTGTCCCCACGAAGAAGGTGCAGGTTTTCCACCGAGTGGCCCTGAATGCTCGTACCGCTGCTTACAACTCGGGCCGAGCATCGGGAAGTATGGAAGAGTACAAGGTAGCAGCTTATATGCTACGCAAAGAGGTTCGGGCTGCAAAACGGCGATATGCGAACAAGATGGAGACACAGATGGCACAGAACGACACACACCTCTGTGGTCATGAAATGCTTTGAGAGGCTGGTCAAGGACCACATCTGTGCCTCTCTCCCTAGTAACATGGACCCACTGCAGTTCGCATATAGGACAAACAGGTCCACTGACGATGCGGTCTCCCAAGTACTACACAACACACTATCTCACCTTGACAGACAGAAGGGGGGCTATATGAGATTATTCATTGACTATAGTTCAGCGTTCAACACCATAGTCCCCACCAGACTGGTGGACAAGCTGATCGAGCTGGGTCTGAGCTCCGCCATGATCTGGGTCTGAGTGAAAGGCCTAAGGCGGTCAGGGTGGGGGGTCAGACCTCCAACACCATCACCCTGAGTATCGGGTCCCCCCAGGGCTGTGTTCTGAGCCCCCTGCTGTATTCACCCTACACACATGACTGTGTGGCCAGGTTCAGCTCCAATTCCATAGTGAAGTTTGCGGACGACACAGTGGTGGTGGGGCTGATCTCTAACAACGACGAGAAGGCCTATCGGGAGGAGGTTGATGAACTGGCATGCTGGTGCCGGGACAACTGCCTACTCCTGAACATTGGTAAAACCAAAGAGCTGATCGTGGATTTTAGGAGAATACAGCAGGGGACACACACGCCGCTGTATCTAACCAGGAACCTCTGGATTGCCAGACGACTGCTCTACCTCCCAAGCCACTGTCGCCCCCTAATTAATGATGTGGAGTTAGTCTGGAAATCATTCTATTGTAGTGGGTTCTATAGAGACATAATTCACCATGGTATTGTTTTGATGTGTTGATGGGGCACTGTCACTTTAAGGAGGTTGGTTTTGGGGTTGGGCTGAGAGGAGACGCCCTGTGGGGTTTCATTGATAAATGTTTGATTACGACGAGCTGTCAGAAGCTAGCACGGCAAAGTTCTGACAACTGTCACTTGTGCTACTGCGAAATAAATGACACACGGCTTTGTGTTGTCAACTGATAGAAATTGTGCGTTTCTCCTTTCCGACGATTTCTACATTGGTGACCCTGATATTAGTTTTGAAGACGCTTCCGCGGCAAGTTCTGGGAGTCGTCATCCTCGGCATGGTTGGCACAGTTCGAGCTGCGGGACATTACAGCGGATACCACGAAATATTACTATGTGGTGTCAGCCCTGGGAAGTTAGACAGCCAGCAGAGTGGTGAGCCTCCTCAAGAACCCTCCGACTCGGGATAAATATCGCACGATCAAGTTTCATCTATTAAAGACATTCAAACTTTCCGATACCGAGTGGGCCAGCCGGTTGTTTTCTTTGCAAGGGCTCGGTGATAGCAAGCCATCGGAGCTCATGGATTTATTGGGGGAGCATTTCATGCAACTTTTCCTGCGGCAGCTGCCATCTCCGGTTCGGGCCGCTCTGGCCAACACCACTATTATAGACGATTGCCGTGCTCTGGCCAAGGAGGCTGATAAGTTTTTCTTGGCTGGTCAACAGCACTGTGCAGCGGCAGTTTTCCCAACCGCCGGGAGACTGGAATATCACCGCCGCAGCGACAGCCCCTCGCCAGCAGCGTGACGCGGGACTGTGTTTTTATCATGCACAGTTTGGACCTAAAGCCAAGCAGTGCCGCCCGCCGTGCAGCTTCAGCGGGCCGGGAAACGCCTGGGCCGGCGCTCGCTAGTGGCCATGAGCGTCGGTCGGGCTGGCAGGCTACTGTTTGTCCAGGACGCCTGTATGCTTTCCCCAACGCAGTTGTGTTTCCGCGTCTCTGATTGGCCCGCACGTTTCTGGTCATGTGACATGTGCGCCAATCGTGGGGCCGCAAGTTTCTACACTGGTTAAGCTTAGGCGCTCTTTCGAAGTAGGTTAAGGTTAGAGTTTGTCTTAGAGCATGGCGATAGAACGCCAGGTAGTTTGCAGGCTGTTAGACCCGGAAATAGGCGCAGGACTTGCTGTCCCACGATTGGCGCACATGTCACATGACCTGGCCAATCAGAGCGCAAAACGGGAACGCGGAAAACACAACTGCGTTGGGGAAAGCATACACGTGTCCAGGACACCATCTCCGGGCGCAACCAATGTAATAAAAAAAAGTCAACCAACGAACTCTATTCTTGTACCGGATCTCCTCTCTGGTAAACAAGAATACCCTGAAGACTCTGGCAGGAGCACTCATTCAAGGGTACTATGACTATGCTTGCACCTCATGGTACCAAAGCACCTCAAAGGCGCTAAAAACAAGATTACAACATCACAAAACAAACTGGTCAGACTACTGCTTGACCTTACTCCTAGAACCCACTCACCCCTGCAGTGCACACTTTGACAACCTAGGATGGCTTAGAGTAGACGACAGAGTACAGCAACTTGCAATGGGCCTGGTCTAACAAGATACACTATACGACTAAGGTACCCATGTACATGGCAAAATACTTCCCAAGGTCAGTGAATTCCACGACCACAAATCATGTTAAATGGTGTGGATGTGTATGAGGGGTTGATGTGTATGAGAGGGGTACTCACATGTGCACGTGTATGAGGGGTACTCACATGTGCACGTGTATGAGGGGTACTCACATGTGCACGTGTATGAGGGTACTCACATGTGCACGCGTGTATGGGGGTACTCACATGTGCACGTGTATGAGGGGTACTCACATGTGCACGTGTATGAGGGGTACTCACATGTGCACGTGTATGAGGGGTACTCACATGTGCACGTGTGGGGGCTGGAAGCGTCCCTGGTTGATGTTGTAGAAGGTGAACGCCTGGGTGGGGTTGGTGCTGTACTCATCCACCTCCACCGCCGGCCGGCCGCTCCGCGGGGCCTGAGACTGGGCCTGGGTCTGCTGCCTCCGCGCCGCCATGATCTCAGACAGGGTGAAGGCCATGCTGCTGGAGGGGGGGGGAGGGGAGAGAGGCTACGTGAGGGGGGAGAGAGGCTACGTGAGGGGGGAGAGAGGCTACGTGAGGGGGGAGAGAGGCTGGAGGCTACGTGAGGGGGGAGAGAGGCTACGTAAGGGGGGAGAGAGACTGGAGGCTATGTGAGGGGGAGAGAGGCTACGTGAGGGGGGAGAGAGGCTACGTAAGGGGGGAGAGAAGCTGGAGGCTACGTGAGGGGGGAGAGAGACTGGAGGCTATGTGAGGGGGAGAGAGGCTTCGTGAGGGGGGAGAGAGGCTTCGTGGGGGGAGAGAG
>NC_140179.1:18668830-18696789 GCF_963971535.1 Notolepis coatsorum | reverse complement strand
ACATCACGTTATAATGACACATTTTATTCAACAAAGCATGTCACCAAAATATGTCCAACAATTCAGTGATATAATGGCTGTAAGGAAGGATGGTTATCTAACAACATGCCGTCAGCCCATCTGTTTATAAACGTAAAAAAGACGAAAGGTTTCGAATAGTCGAGAAGCCAGCCAGACAAAGATTGACGCCGTTAACTGTGACGCGTTCAAACTTGGACCGAGATGAAGCCTTTTAGTCCCTGAGGTGAGGTTCTCTCTGTCTGTCTGTCTGTCTGTCTGTCTGTCTGTCTGTCTGTCTGTCTGTCTGTCTGTCTGTCTGTCTGTCTGTCTGTCTGTCTCTCTCTCCCCCCTCCCCGCCAGCCCCCCCCTCTCTCTCTCTCTCTCTCTCCACCTCTCTCCGCCCCTCGCTCTCTCTCCCTCTCTCCTCTTTCTCTCACTCTCCTCCATCTCTCTTTCTCTCTCCCCCCTCTTTCTCTCTCCTCACTTTCTCTCTCTCCTCTTTCGCTCACGCTCTCTCCTCCATATCTCCCTTTCTCTCTCCTCACTTTTCTCTCTTTCCCCTCTCTCTCTGTCTCTCTCTCTCTCCCCCTTTCTCTCACACTCTCTCCTCCATCTTTCTCTGCCTCTCTCTCTCTCCTCCATCTCTCTTTCTCTCTCTCCTCACTTTCTCTCCTCTTTCTCTCTCTCCATCTCCATCTCTCTCCATCTCCATCTCTCTCTCTATGTGAGTACGCCACCTGCTGGCCAGTTACCGGGCTCTCAGTCTGCAGGCTCTGTGACTCCAGCACTGGCAGGGAGCCCCGGCTCTCTCTCCCCAGGTGAGGAGCTCTGATCTGGGGGTCAGGTGGGCGGGGAGCCCCGGCTCTCTCTCCCCAGGTGAGGAGCTCTGATCTGGGGGTCAGGTGGGCGGGGAGCCCCGGCTCTCTCTCCCCAGGTGCGGAGCTCTGATCTGGGGGTCAGGTGGGCGGGGAGCCCCGGCTCTCTCTCCCCAGGTGCGGAGCTCTGATCTGGGGGTCAGGTGGGCGGGGAGCCCCGGCTCTCTCTCCCCAGGTGCGGAGCTCTGATCTGGGGGTCAGGTGGGCGGGGAGCCCCGGCTCTCTCTCCCCAGGTGCGGAGCTCTGATCTGGGGGTCAGGTGGGTGGGGAGCCCCGCTCTCTCCCCAGGTGAGGAGCTCTGATCTGGGGGTCAGGTGGGTGGGGAGCCCCGTCTCTCTCCCCAGGTGAGGAGCTCTGATCTGGGGGTCAGGTGGGCGGGGAGCCCCGGCCCTCTCTCCCCAGGTGAGGAGCTCTGATCTGGGGGTCAGGTGGTCGGGGAGCCCCGGCTCTCTCTCCCAGGTGAGGAGCTCTGATCTGGGGGTCAGGTGGGTGGGGAGCCCCGTCTCTCTCCCCAGGTGAGGAGCTCTGATCTGGGGGTCAGGTGGGTGGGGAGCCCCGTCTCTCTCCCCAGGTGAGGAGCTCTGATCTGGGGGTCAGGTGGGCGGGGAGCCCCGGCTCTCTCTCCCCAGGTGCGGAGCTCTGATCTGGGTTACAGGCCACAAGATAAGGGAGTAATCTAAAATAAGGGAGTAATCTAAGATAAGTGAGTAATCTAAGATAAGTGAGTAATCTAAGATAAGTGTGTAACCTAAAATAAGGGAGTAATCTAAGATAAGTGAGTAATCTAAGATAAGGGAGTAATCTAAAATAAGGGAGTAATCTAGGGAGTAATCTAAGATAAGGAGTAATCTAAAATAAGGGAGTAATCTCTCTCGGCATCGACCACGTCACACGTTCCCTGGAAGCGCCTGGGAGTTGATTGGGAGTTCCTGTAAAGTTCACGTAGGAAATATCAGATCCGGCTGTCAAATGTGATTAATAACCCGGTAAATGGGTCTAAGGGGGAGGGGGAGGGGGACTTGAAGGGGGATGGGGGGGGGGGGGGGGGGGGGGGGGGGGCTTGGAGGGGGAGGGGGGGCTTTACTTGTCAACGTCTAAAAAACGGTCCAAAAAAAGGAATAAAGAAGTCGCTCCTTTTACAAAAATATAACAAAAGAAGTAAAATTTGAACATGGGGGGAAATTACCATAGCATTCTGATGTGGCGTTCTAGATCCACTGTAAAGATTGTGCGGCTCGCAGATAAGGACAATATTAGCGCTGTCAGCTCCATGTGTGTTAACAGTTAACATACGTCTCAGCAAAGATGAGAACGATACGACAGAAAGCTAAACCTCTGTGACTTCACTCCTGTATACCGTCACAAAAGTGCTCATTTCAAGCTTTAGTATCGCAAAAGTGTGAGATTTTATGTAATCTTTATATTTGCAATTATTGAATTAGTGTGAGGGACATCCGATTAATAGGGAAATGTTCATTCATAAGTACATTTTATAATCATATTAATAGTGCCCATATCATAAAATAATTATCAATAATACTAGGGATTTGATGCCTGAGGTGGGAGAATATGTTTTTCTAGAAGTTAAATATGTACTTAATGTTGTGGGGTGTTGAGAAAAGTAATACATTATGGTAAAAAAGAAATCATCATACTCTTTTCGTGGAATGACTCTTATAATAATAATAATATTAATAATAATAATACACTTTATTTGTACAGCACCTTTCATACAGAAACTGCAGCTCAAACAGGCATAAAATGAGCACATAAAGTGCAGACTATAAAATCACAGTTTTTCACATTAGGATCTAACATCCCAACAGGCCACCTTGTTCAGGACTTTAGAGGGGCAGGTGCTCAAAGGCTGAAAAGGGCACTACACTTGTGTGTATATATTAAGCGAGCGCGTTTAGCGCGCAAGCGCGATTTGTAAGGGCCCTTTTCGGGCGGGGGGCCCCTTTTTATGCTTTTTGGGGGGTTTGGTGATCAAATATTGAATATTGAACTATAATAATCAGTGCAGGAGCTCACTTATCCTTGAAAGACACTTTTATCACTGACTTAAAAGGCCCATACATCTCCATAAATGTTCAGGGGGAGGGAATAAGTGCTTACCCTACAGACCCCAAGAAGTGCTGTATATTCTGTATTGTTTAATATAAATGCATTTTTTATTCCAATCCCGATTTGTATTTGAGATTCCCAAATCCCATCGGACTTGACTTCTTTGTGTCCCTCAATGAGTGTAATACCAGCATTCAACAGCGGTTTCTATCATCATCATCATCACCACCCACGCTATGCATAAAATATATAGGTCCGCGGAGAGGCATGCTGAGGAGGCCGTGCAAACTGCAATGGAATATGGGGCATCTCTCTCTCTTTACCTAATATTTTGATTCTATCCTGACATTTTTCAGTTGGAAGGGCAGTCTATATGCGTAACAATAATAAAAAAAAAAAAAAAAAAGGTATTTTTTTTTCAAAAAGGGCACTTTTTTGATGAGGCTCAAAAAGGCAGGTGCTCAGGCACCCCTTGGCCTCTATGTGTGCACGTGCCTGTCCTTGTTTATGGTTTGATTCCATTTTTAAAATAGACAATTGTAACGGTTGTGACAACGTCACCTCAAACTTCGATGCCCCGAGGGAGATTCTAACCCGGGTCTGCCACGCCGCAGGCAACAACACAGACCGCTATACCAAGAAGTGAACTCACTTCTTTGTACCGTGTCTATGTGTCTTTTGAGGATGTGAGAGTGAGTTTAACCCATTAGCACCGCTACTCACCCCAGCCCTTCTTGACTGCGCTTCATGATACCATCCGTTACACAATAATAAAAAAGAGTAAGATAGAATAGACAGAGTAAAATAGTGCAATAGCGCACACAGTGCAATACGTAGTAGAATAGAATAGACATGAAATGAGCACATAACTCCTCACTCCTGACCCCTGCATCACTTACATTTACACATCTGTACACACCTATATATTATTTATTAGTATTATTTCCCTTTCTCTGTAGTATCCCCACCATGTTGTCATTGTGAATATCATGTTGTTTGTCCATGTACTGTGTTTGTCCATCATGTGCTGTGTTTGTCCATCATGTACTGTGTTTGTCCATCATGTACTGTGTTTGTCCATCATGTTCTGTGTTTGTCCATCATGTACTGTGTTTGTACATCATGTACTGTGTTTGTCCATCATGTTCTGTGTTTGTCCATCATGTACTGTGTTTGTCCATGTACTGTGTTTGTCCATCATGTACTGTGTTTGTCCATGTACTGTGTTTGTCCATCATGTACTGTGTTTGTCCATCATGTTCTGTGTTTGTCCATCATGTTCTGTGTTTGTCCATCATGTTCTGTGTTTGTCCATCATGTAGTTCAAGTTTCTTTATTAGTTGGCATACAGAAATACAGAATACTTTTGCATGAATGCTTCTTTCTGTTTTGCTCCTGAGAGGGTGCTAGATAAAATAAAAATATAGTCAAGTCAAGTGTAAACAAAACAAAAAAATTCAATATACACATGTACAGTATATGCAATGCAGAGTAGAGAAGGTAACTGAGTTACAGCAATATACAGTACAGTGTAGAAATGGTGAGGTATAGCTTAGCTTGTGGTGCCACCTTGTGGCGGTGAGGTGCAATGAGGTGCAATGGGGTATGAGATTGATGTGCAAATCTCCTTACCAATAAATATAAAGTGTGTTAGTGTCTAAAGTGGGTAAAGTGGGTGCTACAGTGTGTACTGTGTTTGTCCATGTACTGTGTTTGTCCATGTACTGTAATGCAATGTCTGTAAAGTGCTTTGAGATACCACATGTAAGGCGCTATATAAAATATATGTATTATTATTATTAAATAGTTAGGGTTAGACACAGACACGTAAAAAAAAGAGATGACATTTTCAGGACTTTCTGCTACTGTTTTTATTTGAATTGGTTCAGTAATGGAGCTTTCATGACCGAACAACACAAGACTGTGATACAGTGTCTCTCTTTGGGTACAACCGGCTAAACACAGACGTTAAAGTTATCCTCTAGAAAACAGACTAACATACATACAGTCTCTTTCTCTATGACTGACTCCCAGAGCGCACGCACACACACACACGCACACACACACACACACACACACACACTCACTATAACACATACACTCACACACACACATCATACACATACATTCATCCTCAGACTATCAATCTCGTACACATTGCGCGCACACACCTACACACTCACAATAGAATACATTCTCAAAAAAAAGTCAATTATAAATTTTTAGAGCATTTCATGTCGATCTTTATACCATAACACACTGAACAGCGCCTGCCTTTCAAACAGGAAGCAGGGCGTGCGTCCGTACAAGCGTCTCCACCTGTGTAGCGGCCATTTTGAGTGGGGCGCGGGACGATGTCTATAGACGGGGCAGAGAGAGACCAACCTTCTCCTCCACATACGTGTGGCGTCTCGGGGAGAGGAGCGAGAATACATTTCATTCATTTCCTCGCAATCTGACTTCCAGACACGAGTCTCTTACCGCTGGGCCCGGTCACATATGGAAATCATATTTGGGTTCCCTAAAGTCACATATTGGAATCATATTTTGAGATAAAGCCTGGTAAAGAACTACTGCCGAAAGTGTCTATGGGGTAGACTTTCCGGTGTATGTACTTCCCCTGGAAGCTGCCTCCGAACGGACCAATCACGACACGCCGCCTCGTCCAGCCTCATGCATGTAGAGATAAAACTGGGAACGAGGTTAGCCTCACGATACCCGAAAATGGAACAGACGAGTACCGTTATGCCGACGAAACCAGTTGAGGATACCGGCCGAAGAAAAAGATGTCTGCTTCGTTCTTTGTTTCGCTGGGGACTATAAACAGATCTGGGCTGACCGGAACCAGTACAGCTGTAGCCTGTACTTCCGTTTAGACACTTCAGGAGGCATATCTTGTCCAGCCTAGGTCCAGAGCAACAAGACTGCAGACTTTTGAGGTTACTTAACATCTACCCCCACACGTGAGACTGTAATCTGTAATAGAATCCTAAAAGTACCTGTCCCAGGCCTGCAAGGATTAGGTGGGGGGGGGGGGATTTTAATCATATTATTATTAGACAGAGGGGAGGGCAGTTTTTGTACATTATTTTTTTGCATTGCGTGTCCTCCCTCACGCATTATTTATGTTGAATTATTATCTTAATATTTTTTGTAACACTTGAAATCAATGAAGTGACGCTTGCTTTGACAGTTTTCATCGCGCTACTGTCATGGGTGACTATGACTTTACTCAGCACGAGGTAATCCTCCACGACACTGTTCCGGGCGGGTCAGAGGTCATAGGTAACTACGACAACTCTGCTACAGTTATCTCTGTCGTTATGCTACGTCGGCGTCAGCTGTTTTTTTTTTGTATTTATTTAGAATATACTCTGACATCAAACTGGGCTATTTTTTTTATTCTGCAGCGCGATCCGTTTGTTTATTCAGTACATCACCCTCTCGCTAATGGTAACGTTAGCATGCTAACTGGCTGAAGCTACAGGCTGAAAATAAGTCATAGTTAGCACGTTCCCATCAGCAAGAATAATGTGGATTTATATCGATTACCAAGCCACTGTTTTGGATCGACATGGATAAATAACGTTACTTACATCTGCGGACAAGACAGTGATTGGCGAGGAAGAAGGGGCTCGTTTCACACACCGACAGTTTCCAGTCAGGCTGCTGGATAGATGTGTATTATTTAACATCTAATAAGCTGCTGGATAGATGTGTATTATTTAACATCTAATAAGCTGCTGGATAGATGTGTATTATTTAACATCTAATAATGCTAGCGGCTGGTTCCCAGCTGTATATGTTCCGGTACGCTACGCTAACCACTATGTGATATGGAGTTAGCGTAGCGTGGCTTTACAACACATGCATAGATGGGTATCAGCAAGTAGTGATTATGTTCCAGGGATTAGTCATATCCTAAAAGTGCCATAAGTAAAACTTGGCAAACTAAATAGCTATGCAATTCCTTGTGAAAACACAAAGTGGCCATTGCCGTAAGAGACACCCTTTGTTTGTATTCGATAGTTTCCCCGCTCGCGGCGGGCGGGCAGTCCTGTACACCATGGGGAGAACGGGCGTGAGTGGGGGTCACTCCTATACAAATACTAATGGCCACCAAGACGACGTGAAGCGAGACTGACATTGGGACACTGAGCCGATGCTGCTTCTCTCAGGGTGCGTACAAAGGGTCGGTTATCAGTCGAGAGATTTGAAGGGGGGGGGGGGGGGAGCGACGAGAGTGGGGAACACAGTTGCGTTTCTCTACAAACTGACGTGATACATTTCTATACAACACAAAACGAAAGGAAATAAAACTAAAAAAAAACAAAAAAAATAACGTAACTTAGATTTTTTTTCTGGTTTACAATATAAAATTCAAGTGCAATTAAATTTCCAAATATTAGTTACATCACATACATCTCTCTCTCTCTCTCGCTCTCTCTAGTAACAATCTGTTACTTGCAGGTAGTTTATTTCATCTTGCTATTATTATATTTTTTTTTTTTTTTTTTATCTATGATATAGACTTTTTCTTTAATTCCTCTGACTTAAATGTGTTCCTTGTCTCCTGTTTCAACACCGCTCTGAGGGAACGCTCTGGGTTTTCTCTTGTACCTTTCTCCGAGGGGGGGGGGGGGGGGGGGGTCACATTTCTCATTAAAATATGTTTTTAAGTGCACCAATTGTTTTTCACGCTTCCATCTCATGCACATCAGGGGCCATCAAGAGGAATCCAAGTCGAGATGCGTGATGTAGAACATACGTACGTACGGTACACACACACACCTCGGACTCATCACCTACGTATACATACAACGTCCGTGATGTGGGCTTCTGCAAGTTCTAACAACATAAATATTACAAGAAAAAACCCAGAAAAAAAACATACATACACAGAAAAAAAATTTAAAGGGGGAGGACGAGGGTCATATAAGTGAGTGGGAGGAGCTAGTGTCGCTTCTTGTTTCTGTCGGGAGGGGCTATAGAATTGAGTGGGAGGGGCTAGTGTTGTTTCTGTCAGGAGGGGCTATAGAAGTGAGTAAGTGGGAGGAGCTATTGTTGTTTCTGTTGGGAGGGGCTATAGAAGTGAGTAAGTGGGAGGAGCTAGTGTTGTTTCTGTCGGGAGGGGCTATAGAAGTGAGTAAGTGGGAGGAGCTAGTGTTGTTTCTGTCGGGAGGGGAGAAAATGAAAAGGTTAGTCAGAGTAGTGGTTCCCAAATTGGGGGTCGCCAGGGTCCCAGAGGGTTAAAAGAAGATGGTTTAACACTTTGATTACCAGCCATGCGGTGCACCTTACCCCCGTTGAATGCCACCACCCACTTCAATGATAGCATTGTGAACGCATAAACTATGTCTTAAATTATGGCTATGTGTCTAATCTGGCCGTCGCTTATCAATGACTTGTTTGCAGTCAATATTGTCGAAACGGATTGTTTTTTTAATCGGTTAATTTCCGTTTTATACCATTTTGAAAACCCCTCGTTTTCTTGAAAGTTTCAGGAAATATATAAAGATTCGGTGATAAACAGCCTTTACTGGAATATTCTGGAATACACAAAAAACATAATTTTTCAGCCTATTTATGAATCGTTTTCAAATAAACGCTAGATTATCGATAGTATATGTGTACTTATGCACGCTAGAGAAGCGAGCTGAAAAATCGATTCTCTCATTTCCTGATCAGCGCACACACACACACATATGGCACACGCTGATATCTCTGTGAAAACAGCTCTGATTATCCTAAGACTGGTAAAATAGATTCCTTACGACAAAAAAATGTTATATGTCGTCGCTGGCATTCAACGTTCGGCATGAACTAACGACATATAGCACCGCTGGCACTCAAAGTGTTAATGTCCCCATTATTTAATTCACTAGACGTTAGCCCGATGGGAGAATGGGTGACTAATTGTGATAATAGGTTTCTCTCTCTCCATGTCAACACAGACTGCTATGGAAAATCAGCACTAAATCAAAAGGAACAACAGTCCTCTCAGACAGGAGGCCCTTGAGGGCCTCATAGTATTCTGATGACGCGTCGTACATTTAGTGGCAACATGGCATGACACCATGATCACAGCCGGCCGCTTGCCGATAATCACACCTTATTTTGATTACAATCACAAAAGTTGGTTTTCCTGCCAAGATGTCTGCCACTGGGATATAATGGAATACTACTAATTCCAAAAAAGGTTTGGGAACCACTAAGTCGAAGGATGGGGTGGGTTCTGGGGGGCTCTGGGGGGGGGGGGGGGGGGGGGGGGTTCTGGGGGTTCTGAGGGGGGGTGGGTTTAAGGGTTCTGAGGGGGGGTGGGTTCTGGGCGTTCTGAGGGGGGTGAGTTTGGGGGTTCTGGGGCTCTGAGGGGGGTGAGTTTGGGGGTTCTGGGGGCTCTGAGGGGGGTGAGTTTGGGGGTTCTGGGGGCTCTGAGGGGGTGGGTTTGGGGGTTCTGGGGGGGTGGGTTTGAGGGTTCTGAGGGGGGTGGGGTTGGGGGTTCTGAGGGGGGTGGGCTCTGGGGGTTCTGAGGGTGGTGGGTTCTGAGGGTTCTGATGGGGGTGGGTTTGGGGGGCTCTGATGGGGGTGGGTTTGTGGTCTCTGAGGGGGGTGGGTTTGTGGTCTCTGAGGAGGGTGGGTTTGTGGTCTCTGAGGGGGGTGGGTTTGTGGTCTCTGAGGGGGGTGGGTTTGTGGTCTCTGAGGGGGGTGGGTTTGTGGTCTCTGAGGGGGGTGGGTTTGTGGTCTCTGAGGGGGGTGGGTTTGTGGTCTCTGAGGAGGGTGGGTTTGTGGTCTCTGAGGGGGGTGGGTTCTGGGGGTTCTGAGGGTTCTGGGGGGGGGGGGGGGGGTTGGGGTTGGAGAGGCGTCCCGGGGGCCTATTTGTACGGCCGTAGGAACCTGGTGACTTTGGAGCGCAGCAGCTTGATGAAGGAGCGCGGGAACATCTCTTTGGACTCCTGCGCTGTGTATCTGAAGTAGTTCTGAGGGTGAGCGAGCACGTCGAACAGGGCCTTGATCAGCTTCTTGTCCTGCAGGGACAAGAGTCAAGAGTCACTTTATTGTCCCATCAGTTGGGAAATGTGTCTTGGGCTTTACACCCACTACAGCCACAGACACATACATACATGACTTACACCCACACTGCAGCCACAGACACATATATACAGACATGACGCAACACAACTGACCCCAAACAGAGGAGATACACAATATAAAAGATACAGTAAAGTACCTGCACAGCAGGATGTCTGGCAACGCCACATATATATATAGAATAGTATACCCAAATATTGGTTATCGAATATCGATAATATACAACCAAATATCAGTTATTCGATAATTGCAGGCCATTTATCTGGCACTATTTAAAAGTTTAACTGAGATCGGGATAAAATAGTTTTTAAACCCATTTAGTCTAGAGCGTGGAACTCTAAACCTCCTCCCAGAGGCCAGTAGCTCATACTCATACATATTCTATTGGCTTGCCTGTTCAAAAATAGACTGCAGGGATGGGTGACCTTTTACCCCTATGATCTTCCATGCAGTCTGCATCAGACGGACCAGTTTGGACTTTAGTTGTACAGACAGGTTACCAAACCACGCTGTAATACCGTATCTGATGAGACTCTCTAATACAGATTGGTAAAAAAGTAACATACATTTTTGATCTACACCATGAACTCTAAGGCGACGTAGAAAGTGCAGTCGTTATTGTAGTCTGCTACACAGGCTATCTACATGGGTGTTCCAGGTTAGTGTGTTATCGACAAAAATCCCAAGATATTTATATGAAGAGACCTGCGAGATGAACTGTTTGTGGATGATGACCACAGGCCTGTGGTCCCCAACACCTCTGGGGTCAAACACCATCTCCTCAGTCTTCTTAACATTTAAAACCAGACAGTTATTGTCGCACCAGTTTACAAACCTCTGGATTTCTGAATAATAGTCAGCTAGGTCACTGTCATTTTAATTAGAACTAAAATGGCAGTGTTATGGCGGTTGTTAGGATAGATGCTTCTGCACTCATTTGTATACAAGGTAAAAAGCACAGGTGAACTTACTATACCCTGGGGAGCTCCAGTGCTCAGGGTTCTAGATTCTGAAAGGGTGCCGTGAACACTGACGCTGTGTACGGTTAGTTAAAAAGGAATGATACCATTTTATAATGAGAGGGTGGACATTAAGCCCATTCAGCTTCTCAATTAAAAGGTACCGTATTAAATGCTGAACTCAAATCTAGGAGGTAGGGTCCTCTAAGGGCGCTTTCACATATAGTTTTGGTGGACTCTGTGCGGACTCGGTGCGATTCGGGGAGGGGGGGGGGTGGGGTGAAGTTGCAACATTGTTGCATTCTTCATTTGGTTCGTCTGCATTCACACTGCAATTTGTCAAGCGCACCAAACTTTCTGAACAATGTCACGCGGTCGAAAAGGGCGCTCGTCTATTGGACACAATAGAGAGTGGAAATGCGTGTGCAGTGTGCAGTGTTGGGACTAACGCGTTACAAAGTAACGCGTTACAGTAACGCCATTACTTTTGGCGGTAACTAGTACTCTAACGCATTACTTTTGAAATTCAGTAACGCCGTTAGCGTTACTGAATGGTTCGTTACTGCGTTATTTTTATGTAGATTGATAGCGAGCGGTAGTGATCCAGCGCAGTCCTCCTGACTCCTGTCTGTGTGTCACTCACCTGTGGGGACACGCTGTGCTGTGGGCGTGTTTTGTTTACTATAGTCCTCCTGACTGTCATGGCAGCGCCCAGCTACTCGCGTTTGTACACATGGATATTCTCACTATTTCTCTTTTGTCGAGCACAAAGAAAATAACGTTTTAGTTAAATGTCATTTGTGTTTTGGCTCAAAGATACTATCTACTGCCCATGCTTCAACGAAGCTAGTAGCGGAGTCTAACGTTAACGACCAGGACTCATCCGAAGCCACTCGCCACCAGTGATGCCACAGATTACTTGTAAAAGTAATCCGATTACTGATTATTGATTACTCCTTTAAAAAGTAATCCAAGTTACTTTACTGATTACTTGATTATCAGAGTAACTTAGTTACTTTGAAAGTAACTAGGTTACGAAGTCGTCGTCGTTCCCCCAACCGTTTTTTTTTTAAACGCTTTATTGAAAGTGCATAAATTGTTTTTAACTTGTTTCTCTGCACATAACGTAAATTGTTAAACTAGTGCTTCAGCTTCTGTACCATCAAGTATGGTAAAGCAACAGTCTATGATGCTCACAGCATTAGAGCAGCCAGCCAGTGGTTTTACAAAACCAGTGTATATCCATTCACATCTAACAAATGCAGGCTGAACTATTCAATTATATCAACTGTAACTATTAAATTGTTTTTATAAATGTCTCTCTATAAACATACAATCAGTCTCTCTTTAACATGTAAATTAACTGTAAATCTGGCAAATAAGAGCTTTTGCTCTGCCACCATCAAATATACATTAATCAAAAGGGAAAGAAACAATCTCTCTCTTTTGCTGTTTGGCTGGCCTCCGAGTCCTCCTGTACCTAGTCGAAGCGTCGGCTAGTGAATGAATGAATGAATGAATGAAAACTTTATTAACAGATTTCAGAATGGGTACATTACAGTACAGCTCAATACATACAATTGTTAAGGGGATGCAGACCAGAGAAAGACTTTTGTCTTGTTTACATCAGGGTCCCCCAGTGTTGTGATTCCAGATGCTTTCAATGCAATTGGATGTGCTGTTTTTAGCGGTAGACAGTATTTTGTTTCCTCCGCATATGAACGTGAAGTAGTGACTGAGGCTATACGAGCGTTTTGGGATGGAAGTCTGAACAGAAACTCACTTTTAATTTTGCCAAGCGTTTTGGGGTGGAATTCTCCGACGACGGAGCCCTGCTGTCACACGATTGGCGCATATGTCACATGACGTGCTGTGAAGACCCGCCCTACTCTGCCTCTGATTCGCAGACTGTGGATGGGGAATGTGATTGTACCAAAGCAGATGTCACTCACAGACAGAGTGTCCAGTCACGCCGCGGGGACACATTCTTGTGTAACCCTTTCACTGCCACACTACGTCACTCCCAAAAGAAAAACAGCTCAAAATGTATTTTTGACTGTCGAAAACGAAATAAAATACTGCATTCCGCCTGCATTATGAATTTATGATGAGATAGTAACGAAATAGTAATGCACAGCCACTTGGACAAGTAACTGCAATCAGATTACTGGCTTTTAAAGATTAACGCGTTAGATTACTATTTTCGGGGGAAAGTAATCAGATAACAATAACTTAGTAACGCGTTACCGGCATCACTGCTCGCCACCCGCTTTCAGGGATCTACAGTAGTTAGCATGATACCAGGCGACACACAGCAAATGGGACGGAACACTTTTTCCAACTACTTGGAGAGAGAATATACAACATGGAAATGAGATAAAGAAAATGTTTGAGGGGCTGGACTAACGTTACATCTCGACCACCACAGACTTTGGTGAGTGCAGTGATGTGAATGCAAATGAATGGAAACTCAAGTTGATCAACGGATTTTGACTATACGAATCTGCCAGGGAATCTCATCAATACTAATCAAACAATATAAATATAGTCCTTTCATGCACAATTGATATCCTAACTATTCTAACGTTGCAATGCACGATTGATATCTTAAACAACGTTGCAAGACGGTTATAATGAAACGCTCCAGCGACATCAAGGCTGTTCCTTCAACCTAAGCGGCGATACAATTAGGCACAGCGCATTTCTTATTACGTCGGGACTCGGGACAACATTTGTGTTTGTGTCAGATTTGTGTTTGTATAGACCACATTGCTTAGCAGAGTTCAGTGATGTGAATGGAAACTGTCAAGTTGATCAACCGATTTTGAGTATCTGTAAGGGCATGGGAGCAATCTTTTTTTATTTTTTTAAGTAACTAAATAGTTACTTTTCACAGTAACACATTACTTTTGGGTGTAAGTAACTAGTAAAGTAACAGAGTTACTTTTGAAATGAAGTAACTAGTAAAGTAACTGAGTTACTATTTTTCAGTAACTAGCACAACACTGGTCTTGTGCCAAGTATAACGTCCAGCCAGGTCATCATACCAAGGGAACTTGTCTTTCTCGTCCCCCGAACTCCTACTTTTTCGAAGCAAGTCACAGACTTTAAATAGGCTAATTGTTTTTTCAGCCTGTTATTCGTTTTAACTTCTTAATAGTTTTAGAAGGCTATAGCCAAAGTTGCCTTTTACGCTTAGCCTATATTTTATGGACTGTGTTTAGCCTATATTAAATAATAATAATAATAATAATAATAATAATAATAATAATAATAATAATAATAATAATAATAATAATAATAATAATAATAATAATAATAATAATAATAATAATAATAATAATAATAATAATAATAATAATAATAATAATAATAATAATAATAATAATAATAATAATAATAATAATAATAATAATAATAATAATAATAATAATAATACATCTATCTTATATAGCGCTTTTCCAGGTGCTCAAAGACGCTTTACATGGGCAGGAGAGACAAACTATGGCAAAACAAAAAACAGAACAAAAAACAGAACAAAAATAATACATAAAATACAATAAAACCGACAGAATTAGAGGTCAAAAGCAAGATTGAAAAGGTGAGTTTTGAGGGCTGATTTAAAAGATGTCAGGGTGTTTGCATCACGGATATGGCTGGGGAGGGCATTCCAGAGGGAGGGGGCAGCAGCAGCAAAGGCCCTGTCACCCCAGGTCCGGAGCTTGGTAGTAGTCTAATTGTTTTTTCAGTCTGTTATTAGTTTTAACTTTCAGCCTGTTAATAAATATGTGTCGTTAATTCAGTATTTAACTTCTTGAATTCATATTTAGGCTATGCTAATTAAAAACAAAAAAGTTATGGACATCTAATTTAATTCTCTGCTTATTTATTAATATATTGCTGACGCAGTTTTTTTTATTTTGACGTGTTCTATTGAAGCCCATTACCACCATCCTCTCGCTAAACAACTTGTGCACCATGTTGTTTTTATGAGTGCCCACAAGTAGCTGTTTAATTTGGTCTTCTGCCCATATTTATATCAGGGCTTTCACCTCGTCATTCGCCCACGTCTGTCCACGAGACATGTTTACCGCATGCTTGTTTTGCAGTGAATGCGCCGCAGTGTTTGTTTTTCCCTTCTACCCAAGATGCACAGTTTATCAGGTCACTTCCTATATTTGGTCCGCGTTTGGTCCGATGAAGCGAACCGAGACCTACGTTTTCAGACGGGCCAGAGTTTGCGTGTTTGGTCCGCACCAGAGTTCGACTGAGCATTCACACCACCCCAAAAAAAGCGGACTATCAGAGAAAACGAACTCTGGTCCGATAGTCCGGACCAAATAGCTCTGGTGTGAAAGCACCCTCAGTGCTTAGATATACAATGAACCAAGGCTGAGGCTGTATCATCAGTACCTGTATTACACCTATAAGCAAACTGAAACGGATCCAAAGAACAGCTGACATCAGTTTTCACTAGATTGATAATTATTTTCTCAAAACACTTCATGACCACTGAGGTCAAAGCAACTGGTCGAAAGGGACCAAGGGAGCAGCTGTTAGGAAGGTTCTGCTGCGTATATAAAATTGTCTTATTTATTTATTTTTTTTAATAAGGTTTTCAAGGGGTTTACTTCCAATATCCATAGAATATCAAAATAAACAGCCAACCCTTTTCCACTTCATAGAATGTAACACACATCGCTGTATCATCCGTGGTTAACCCTTATTTCAAGATGGAGACAGTTTAGGGGAGGCTAAGTGGCGCAGTGGGCAAGGCGCTCGCCACTAACGCAGGAGATGCTGGGTTCGAGCCCAGCTCTCTGTGTTGCTTCCGGCTTGGCTGGTCGTTCATACTAATACAATTGGCAGTATTAGGGGGTGGGAAAGCCGGTGGGTGGGGATCGGACGTTGTGGGCAGCGACTCCTACAGGTCGGTTGGTGCGCCTGTACAGCAGAATCAGGAAGTATCGGGGGCAGCGTGAGCCTCCCACGCGTTACTCCTCGCCACTGAAAGATTGCGCAGATTGTACAGGTGAAAAGATGCGACGGCTGCCTCCTCGTGTACCGGAGGGGACACGTGATGCAAGGCTTCGTCCACATTGCAGCCGACCAGTGGGAGGCATGGTCTAGCAATGTTCGAGACAGGGGAGGGAAGAATTGGATAATACGAAATTGGGATGGGAGAAAAATAGAAAAATGGGGAGAAAACGTATATATATAAAAAAAATAAATAAAAAAGATGGTGACAGTTTTCCAGTAATCACCAATTTATTCAAAGGCATCTATGATCAGATTACAGTTTCTATTTATATTAAAACAACTTTTGTACAGTAACTGTATCAGATTAATCAAATCAGATTTGTAATTGGATTACTGCAATGAGGTCACACATAAACCATGCAGTTTGTGCCTGTTGAAACGAAGACATGCTGATTAAAAATTGTGATATTAGAGTAGGTTGAAATCCTAACGACCGATGGTCATTATGTAAAAAGAATTATTAAATATATTCGTTACAATCTCAGTGACCGGGTGTGGGTTGCTAGGCAGATCAGACACTGGGCTTAGAGCCCAGTCAGATCAGAGGACCCCTCGACATGTCATCAGGTAAAAAAACTATTTCAACTGGACTGCAAAATGTTGAACCAGCTGAGATCTGAGCTAAGGCCAAACAGAAGGGCCCCCAAATTATTTATTGCCTAGGGCCCCCAGAAGCCTAGGGGCGGCTCTGTTGACAACCTTCAGGAGAATAAGATCACAGTGTGTTTCTCTCTGAGTTCCAGAATAAGATCACAGTGTGTTTCTCTCTGAGTTCCCGACGCCGCTCACCTTCAGGATCTCCTGGTGGTTCTCCGAGGCGTAGAGCCGGCCATCTCTCACGATGTCCTCGATCAGCTGCTGGTAGTCCTCTGGAAGGCAGCGCGGAGACACACTGTTAGAACATGCTAGCTCTGGGCAGCGACACACTGTTAGAACATGCTAGCTCTGGGCAGCGACACACTGTTAGAACATGCTAGCGCTGGGCTGCGCGGCGACACACTGTTAGAACATGCTAGCGCTGGGCTGCGCGGTGACACACTGTTAGAACATGCTAGCGCTGGGCAGCGACACATTGTTAGAACATGCTAGCGCTGGGCTGCACAGCGACACACTGTTAGAACATGCTAGCGCTGGGCTGCGCGGCAACACACTGTTAGAACATGCTAGGTCTGGGCAGTGACACACTGTTAGAACATGCTAGCGCTGGGCTGCGCGGCGACACACTGTTAGAACATGCTAGGTCTGGGCAGCGACACACTGTTAGAACATGCTAGGTCTGGGCAGCGACACACTGTTAGAACATGCTAGCGCTGGGCTGCGCGGCAACACACTGTTAGAACATGCTAGGTCTGGGCAGCGACACACTGTTAGAACATGCTAGCTCTGGGCCGCGACACACTGTTAGAACATGCTAGCTCTGGGCCACGACACACTGTTAGAACATGCTAGCTCTGGGCAGCGACACACTGTTAGAACATGCTAGCTCTGGGCAGCGACACACTGTTAGAACATGCTAGCTCTGGGCCGCGACACACTGTTAGAACATGCTAGCACTGGGCAGCGACACACTGTTAGAACATGCTAGCACTGGGCAGCGACACACTGTTAGAACATGCTAGTGCTGGGCAGCGACACACTGTTAGAACATGCTAGTGCTGGGCCACGTGGCGACATACTGTGAGAACATGCTAGCGCTGGGCCATGACACGCTGTGAGAACATGCTAGCGATGGGCAGCGACACACTGTTAGAACATGCTAGCACTGGGCCACGCGGCAACACACTGGTAGAACATGCTAGCTCTGGGCAGCGACACGCTGTTAGAACATGCTAGCTCTAACATTATGATGTGTTACTGGTCTCTGATGATAACATTATGATGTGTTACTGGTCTCTGATGATAACATTATGATGTGTTACTGGTCTCTGATGATAACATTATGATGTGTTACTGGTCTCTGATGATAACATTATGATGTGTTACTGGTCTGATGATAACATTATGATGTGTTACTGGTCTCTGATGATAACATTATGATGTGTTACTGGTCTCTGATGATAACATTATGATGTGTTACTGGTCTGATGATAACATGATGATGTGTTACTGGTCTGATGATAACATTATGATGTGTTACTGGTCTGATGATAACATTATGATGTGTTACTGGTCTCTGATGATAACATTATGATGTGTTACTGGTCTCTGATGATAACATTATGATGTGTTACTGGTCTGATGATAACATTATGATGTGTTACTGGTCTCTGATGATAACATTATGATGTGTTACTGGTCTCTGATGATAACATTATGATGTGTTACTGGTCTGATGATAACATTATGATGTGTTACTGGTCTGATGATAACATTATGATGCGTTACTGGTCTGATGATAACATTATGATGTGTTACTGGTCTCTGATGATAACATTATGATGTGTTACTGGTCTGATGATAACATGATGATGTGTTACTGGTCTGATGATAACATTATGCTGTGTTACTGGTCTCTGATGATAACATTATGATGTGTTACTGGTCTCTGATGATAACATTATGATGTGTTACTGGTCTGATGATAACATTATGATGTGTTACTGGTCTCTGATGATAACATTATGATAACATGATGATGTGTTACTGGTCTGATGATAACATTATGATGTGTTACTGGTCTGATGATAACATTATGATGTGTTACTGGTCTCTGATGATAACATTATGATAACATGATGATGTGTTACTGCTCTCTGACCGTCATATGTCACGTAGGGCACTTGGAAGCCCTTGCCGCTGTTGACCTCGTTGGACTTGAACTGGATCCAGAGCTTGCGGGAGCGTGAGGTGAAGGCGATGGGGCGCTCGTACGTCTGACACGTCTCATAGGTGGTGATGGACGTGGGCAGGGCTAGAGGAGGAGAAAGAGGAGGGGCTTAACGTGGGCAGGGCTAGAGGAGGAGGAAGAGGAGGGGCTTACCGTTGGCAGGGCTAGAGGAGGAGGAAGAGGAGGGGCTTAACGTGGGCAGGACTAGAGGAGGAGGAAGGAAGGAGGAGGGGCTTAACATGGGCAGGGCTAGAGGAGGAGGGGCTAAAACACTTGACAGACTCATAGGCAGTGATCTCCGACAACAACAAGGGACAACGATGGAAATAAGTCCTGGGCCCTCATTTATCAACGTTGCGTACGCACAGATATGTGCGTAACCCGTGCGTACGATCATTTCTAAGCAAAGTGTGGGACTTATCAAATTGAACTTGTGCTTGACTTTGTGCGTATATATACGCACAGCTCGGAGCATGCATAGCTGGCGCCCGGTGGTGGAATTATTGCAGTCTGCAACGCGGAAAAAAGCTTCCGTGCATTACTTCCAACACTGGCGTGTTCAACTTCTGTATGACCCGTAATTTATAATAGTTCATTGTAAAATAGCGACAGTAGTGTAATTATAACGGGCTCATGAGCGAACAAGAGGTTGGCTTGCTTGTTTGGCACGGGAGGGCAGACGCAGAACACCCACCTCCAAACGTGATTAAATATTGTTTCAAATAAAAAGCGACATACTATTATTTTGTCATGTTTCCAAATAAGATTGGCCACAACGAAATGCTTTCTACTTCAATTTGTTGGTTAGAATAGATTACCTCGCTCCGTTGAAACTTCACTGAGACTGAAAGTAAAAGACAGTATTTTTTTTTTTTTTAGCTCCGCGCACAGATGTGATAATAATAATAACAACAATAATAATAATAGCTTCATTTTATATAGCGCCTTTCAAGAGACCCATGCAAGGTCGCTTTACATAGATAGGGGGGGGGGGGAAATAACAAAGTAATAAACATAGTGGACAGACACACAACATATAAATATGATTCAAGTTTGCATTTTTATTGATCACATAGGCAGGCTATACATAGGCTACATGGCACGGTCCATCGTGATATTGTAGATGGATCGAGTAATAGACTGTTATTACTGTACCACCCATGTAGCTGTCAAAGCTCCATCACAAATGCAGTTATGTGAATAGAAAGAGACTCCACTGTCGTTGCTGCCGGAAGGCATGCTGCATGTTTTCAATTCATTAAATAAAACGGATACTTTTTGCAAGGGTTTATGTCATACAAATAATCAACCAACTACATACTGTAACTTTTCAGTGCACGTTCTTATTTACATTGTGACAACAGCCTTGTGAGCTCCCGCACACAGACATGATGGAATTCAAGTGCAAGTTTGTATTGATCACATATAGGCAGGCTACACATTGCGTATAGGCTACATCATACATGGCAGTGAGGTTCATTGTTCTTGTATATGCCCTCGTATTATTGTTTATATAGGCTACCCAATACCGACATCAAAATTGATTGTATGCCTCTAGAAATCATATGCAGCAGGTAGAAAATTTACGGAAAATCCGTCGCGATTTGGAATAAAATTGAGGAGAACTTTAATCCCTGGGTATTAATCGAACAAAATGGAAAAAGGCAGTCATATTCCAGCATGGTCTTTATTAGTTAATATGGTCTTTAAGTTAATAGATATCATATCCGACATCACCGTACGTGTACAGCCTGTCACGTATTTCTCCATAACACGCTTCCCTCGGCTTAGTCCACTTTTCCACATTTCATGGGGGTGTCCATTACCGTATATGGTTAATTATGGGCGGTGCTATATGCAAATACTTAAAATCGTGCACGAGCTGCAGCATAGGATCAAAGTGATATTTATCAAGACAGGTGTGCGTACGACCTGTGTACGCACGTGTGATAAATCCATTTTTTTTTGTGTGTACACACATTCAAAATTATGTGCTTAAGAACAAAGATAGAACACTTTCTAAGAATTATTGATAAATGAGGGCCCTGGGCCCTCATTTATCAACGTGGCGTACGCACAGATATGTGCGTAACCCGTGCGTATGATCATTTCTAAGCAAAGTGTGGGATTTATCAATTTGAACTTGTGCTTGACTTTGTGCGTATATTTAAGCACAGGTCGGACCATGCGTACCTGGCGCCGGTGGTAGAATATATTATTACAACAAGGAAATAAGCACTGACTGCGCTCCGCGTAACTCAACTTGTTATTATTTTGCGCATATATTGCAGAAATACGGGAACGTTTTGATTACATTTAAAAGGCTTTGCCATTGTTAAACGTAATAAGTGGAACCCCGAAGCTGTAAGCAGAATACAAGTCATATGAACACCCACGATATAGTGTTCTTCTCCTATAAGAAAGAATAAAAAACGCATTGCAACGAGAACAGAGGTTATTTGTTGAGTGTATGTGTATTACAAAACCCTTGCAATAAATGTGTCTTAAATGAATGAAAAGCATACATGCTCTGGACACAGAGCATATATCGTGTGGGTGATATCATGACTTGTATTCTGCTTACAGAATTTCACTTATTTAGTTTTACAATGTCAAAGCCTAAATCAAAACGTTCCCGTATTTCTGCAATCTATGCGCAAAATAATAACGAGTTGAGTTCTAACAAAGAACGTCTTACATGCTGGTAGGCTGATAGAGTAAACTATGATATGAATATGAATATGATATGATATAAAGTTATACTGGTCCGTCCGCAAGGATATCGAGGACTCGGATAGCCATTAAATGCAATTTGAGAATATAGGCTAAAGCGACGGCCTATAGCCTATACATATTATTTAATGTTTTCATAAGCGTAAAGATACAACAGCTAGATTAATGATCAAGTTAGTTTACTGTATGCAGGCTTCGCAGGGCTGTGTGTTATATGCGCAAGTTACTGTTGCATAATGTAGGCTGGCTGCTATTATATGTAATTCATAAACTACCTAATACCAACAACAAAATAGATTGCATCATATGCCTCTACACACATTATATTATACACATCATATTATATCTTGGTTCGGCAGCGCCTCTGTGAACAATCTCATTTTGCTCCATCAATAAACAAATCATTCCACTCGGTCAATGTACAGATAATCTGCGATGCGCATTTTGGCTGATAATGTGCCGGTGGCCGGAGTCTCATTCAGGCCTAATTGTATTTAATTCAATTGTAATGTTATTACTGGGGTATCTAAAACATCACTTAAAATGCAGATCAGGGTTATCCACTGAAGCCATAATGACTCTGACCAGAACCACAGGCTCATGACGAGCGCACATAATAGGCATTGTAGAGCGCAGAGTTGGCGTGCAGTGCTTAATGTCATTACAGTGCTTAATGTCGGGTCAGCTTGTTTAAAATGAAACGCTAAATACTATTATTCTGTGTGTCATGTTTCCAAATAAGATTGTTCACAACGGGAAATGCTGTATACGTTCAATTTGTTGGTTGGACCTCGGTGATCAATCACGCTCTCAGTGAAGTCTCTCAGAGTTCGCTCGGGTTAGTCCACTTTTCCACATTTCATGGGGGTGTTCCATTACCGTATATGGTTAATCGGGGCGGTTCTGGTATGCAAATACGTGAAAGTGTGCACGAGCCTCAGCGTAGGAGCAAGGTGATATTTATCATGACATGTGTGCGTAGGACCTGTGTACGCACGTGTGATAAATCCCGTTTTTCTTGTGCGTGCACACATTCTAAATTCTGTGCTTACGTATGAAAATAGAATACTTTCTAAGAAAAATTGATAAATGAGGGCCCTGGACTTTTCGTTCTATCCCTGACAAGGCAAATACAAATGTTGATCTGTCAATGTTGTTATATGTTTGTTGTCAATAAATCAAATCAAATCAACAAGCAAACAAACAATCGACCATAGTAAACATTGTTTTCTACGGAATATCAACTCAGAATACTAACACAGGCTAATACCAAGATATCAGATGATTGGGGAATAATGCTGCATTCAATTATAACTTGGAGGTCGGCAATTCCGACTTCCTACTCTGAAAACCTGAATAAATCAGCGTGTCAAATCGGAGTGCCTAGTCGCAAACTTGGGAATGATTCCTCACTCAGTTCAATCCTCAGCATCATTTGACGTTGTTTCAACATGGCCAGCCACGTCGTATAAACGTTAATTTATAAAGTTGTTATTAGCTGTTTTAAGAGTACATTTGTAAGTACATTAGCTGTATGTCGTTGTAAACCGTCTTTTTGCGAGTTCTAGTTCATGCGAGACGGTTTAGCGCAAGCGTCCATGTTTGTCCAGCTGTGCAGCCAGAACGCACAACTTCCTGTCACCTCCGACAGGAAGCCAGAACGCACCACGTCCTGTCACCTCCGACAGGAAGCCAGAACGCACCACGTCCTGTCACCTCCGACAGGAAGCCAGAACGCACCACGTCCTATCACCTCCGACAGGAAGCCAGAATGCACCACGTCCTGTCACCTCCGACAGGAAGCCAGAATGCACCACGTCCTGTCACCTCCGACAGGAAGCCAGAATGCACCACGTCCTGTCACCTCCGACAGGAAGCCAGAATGCACCACGTCCTGTCACCTCCGACAGGAAGCCAGAATGCACCACGTCCTGTCACCTCCGACAGGAAGCCAGAACGCACCTCCTCTTCATCACAACACATCTTACCTCCTCTTCATCACAAAACATCTTACTTCCTCTTCATCACCAGCACGTCTCCACACTCGTCCTCATCACTTACCACTCCTCTTCATCACCAGCACGTCTCCACACTCGTCCTCATCACTTACCGCTCCTCTTCATCACCAGCACGTCTCCACACTCGTCCTCATCACTTACCACTCCTCTTCATCACCAGCACGTCTCCACACTCGTCCTCATCACTTACCGCTCTTCCTCATCACCAGCACGTCTCCACACTCGTCCTCATCACTTACCGCTCTTCCTCATCACCAGCACGTCTCCACACTCGTCCTCATCACTTACCGCTCTTCCTCATCACCAGCACGTCTCCACACTCGTCCTCCATGGGGAGAAAGATCTCGGGCACCACGATGAGGATGCGTCTCTTGTGGGGGGGGTTGATGGTCCAGATACAGTCCACGTTGGAGGGGTAGTCTCCGGGGTAGTTCGGGGACTCGATGTAGCCCGTGTAGTCGCCCAGCTCGCCTCCGCACAGCTGGTCTGGGAGAATGAGATTAGTAAGCAAAGTGGTAACTTTGAAAAGCTGGATACTGTGTACCATTCTGCCTTACGCTTTGTCACGGGATGTGGAAATCGAGTGCACCATTGCACCCTATATACCATTGCAAGTTACCCATCTCTACAAGTACTGCGATTTTCTCGATGGCTCTCTCTTGTGCACAAAGCTCTGCTTAAGCTGGTTCCCTCGTACCTAAGTGTGCTTCTGTGCACTAAGCAATATAAGTATGCCCTTCGTTCTCAAGCTGCTCTAAAACTGGATGTTCCCTATATGAGAACTGAATTGGGAAAAAGGGCTTTTAAATATGCTGCTCCTTCATCCTGGAACAAGATACAGGAGGGCCTAAAATTACCAGGACTGGTCACCCTCAGAGAATTTAAAGCCATTTTAAAATCCTACGAACTCAGTTCCCTCGGACAGTGCCACTGTGTTTGATAACTTGCCTGTTTGATAACTTGCCTGAAATTGGAGCTTGCTGTGAATGTTTTATCTGTATTTTATTGTGATGTTCTTTTTTATGTTGAAACTTTCTGCTGCCTTGCTTGGCCAGATCGCTCTTGAAAAAGAGATTTTATCTGGTTAAATATGAGATTTGATTGATTGTGTAGAAGCCCCGCCCACTCTGCATCTATCCTGCATGACGCCCCGCCCACTCTGCATCTTCCTGCATGAAGCCCCGCCCACTCTGCATTTATCCTGCATGAAGCCCCGCCCACTCTGCATATATCCTGCCTGGATGTGTCTATGTTTTAAGCAAGTGGCTTGTCCTTCCACGTTCCCGTTTTGCGCTCTGATTGGCCACGCACGTTTCTGGTCATGTGACATGTGCGCCAATCGTGGGACGGCAAGTTCTGCGCCTATTTACGGGTCTAACAGCCTGCAAACTACCTAACGCCTAGTTTATCACTGGTTAAGCTTAGGCGACTCTTTCGCAGTTGGTTAAGGTTAGAGTTTGGAATCAGGGCAGGCGTTCTATCGCCCTGCTCTAAGACAAACTCTAACCTTAACCAACTTCGAAATTGGCTTGGGCTGATCGCTATACTAACTTGTTTGGCTGAGTTAGGGGGAGGGAAGCCGTGGGTGGGTCCTGGGCATTGTGGACAGCGACCCCTACAGTTCGGTCGGGGCGCCTGCACAGCGAGGGTAGGATCTGGAGAAAGGTAGTGTGACCTTCCACATGTTACACTCTCCCGGTGAGAATCTGCGCTGCCAGGCTGGCTGCCGGCTGGCTGCACATGTGTCGGAGGAAAACATGTGACAGTCTCCGGCCTCCCGGACCAACAGTAGGGGGGGGTGCGCAACAACCAGGAAGGGGGTTGGGAATTGGCATAACGACTAACAGTGGGATGGGAGAAAAATCGGAAAAAGGAGGGGGAAAAAGATAATAAAAAATAAAAATAAAAAAACAACTTCGAAAGAGCGCCTAAGCTTAACCGTCCAAAAACTTGCCGTCCCACGATTGGCGCACATGTCACATGACCAGAAACGTGCGTGGCCAATCAGAGGGCAAAACGGGAACGCGGAAGGACAAGCCACTTGCTTAAAGTATAGAAGCTGCCTGGATACTGTGGTGGTCACTAGTGTAGAGGCCCCGCCCACTCTGTATCTATCCTGTATGAAGCCCCGCCCACTCTACATCTATCCTGCCTGGATACTGTGGTGGTCACTAGTGTAGAGGCCCCGCCCACTCTGCATCTATCCTGCCTCGATACTGTGGTGGTCACTAGTGCAGAAGCCCCGCCCACTCTGTATCTATCCTGCCTGGATACTGTGGTGGTCACTAGTGCAGAAGCCCCGCCCACTCTGTATCTATCCTGCCTAGATACTGTGGTGGTCACTAGTGTAGAAGCCCCGCCCACTCTGTCTCTATCCTGCCTGGATACTGTGGCGGTCACTAGTGTAGAAGCCCCACCCACTCTGTATCTATCCTGCCTGAAGCCCCACCCACTCTGTATCTATCCTGCCTGGATACTGTGGTGGTCACTAGTGCAGAAGCCCCGCCCACTAAAGATGTACTAAAGATGTGTTACATTGAAACCACTTAACCTGTTCCACCCCGACGAGAGCGGTACCGACCCCCAAAATGACATCTGGTCATAAATCAATATTTTTTGCATACATTTTGCGATTTTAATATCAAACGTTTTCAAGTATTAACATCACTAACATGTCACAAAAGCATGTAGAATATATATTATCATCAATACGTTAGTTTAGCAATAGGTTAAAAGTGCCTTTAGATAGATTAAACTTTTCGATTTTATGAAGTCTAGTCGCGAGGGCGACCATTTTGGACATTTTTAACCGTGGGAATTGTAGTCTTTTTGTGGCCATTTTGTAGAGGGGGTGCATAGCTGTCGATCAGTGGTAGTGAAAGGTTAACCTTCTGTAGTGTGGTGGTGAAAGGATTAACCTTCTGTAGTGTGGTAGTGAAAGGTTAACCTTCTGTAGTGTGGTAGTGAAAGGTTAACCTTCTGTAGTGTGGTAGTAAAGGGGGTAAGGGTTGTGTTGTGTATCATATTGATGGAGCTCTTACTCTTGCAGTGCGAGACGTTGGTGGCGCCGTCGAAGTCGGTGGTGGTGTTGCCCGGGCAGGTGATGCAGTAGTTCTGACCAAACTCAGCCTGGTAGGTGGCGGCCGGACAGCGGATACAGCGGTGGGTGTTGGAGTTATAGTAGTGACCAGGGGCACAGTGCACTGAGGAGAGAGAGTCACACACTACAGTGAGGAGAGAGACACACACAGGAGACCTCTGTCTCTGTCTCAACCGGTCCCATGGAACAGCTTCATACCGTCTTCTGTCTGGCCTGCAGTGCTGAACCTTACCTGCTCTGCCCTGACCAATTCTGAGTGGTTTCTCCTGCCCCCACGGGGCAGTGACTGTTCTACGTGCACCACCGAGGCCATGGATCAGCTTCTTACCGTCTTCTGTCCGTGGTCTGTCAACGTGGTTTAGATGTGGAGTTCATTGCTGGGTTAAGTACTTCTATTCTATTCACATAATATGCTTACTACATATATCTATTCTATTCACATATATGCTTACCACTTGTATCTATTGCTATGTCCGCCCATCACAATCACGCGAACTGTCTAACGCCTGTCCCGTCTCCCTGTCTCCCTGTGAGTGGCTGTCTCGGAGTGATGATCGGAGTGTTGGACGTCCCGTGATGATGACCGGGAGGATGCGACCCTCTCTGCGCCGCCCCTTTGCCTCAAATAGATCCGCTATCAGCTCTATCTTTAATCTTTCAAAATGTTCAGTTGCTATCGCATGCACTTATCTGTGTTTCACTACACATATGAGTGCATGCTTACCAACTGTTCACCTGTTTTACTGCAACACTACTATCACCGACATCCAAGAAGGGAGATCCCCCCTTGAACGGCCCTTCTAAGGTTTCTCTCCTCCACATTGCCTGTGGTGCATTTTTTACTATTGCTAGGTTTTAGTGAGTTTTTCCTTACCTTTGCGTGGGGTATGTCTGGGAGTGTTGCATTTATTTTACATTTATTTGAAATGTTTTGGACTTTATGGTGTTTTTGTTTTGTCCTTGATTTATCGTGATGTTTCTTCTTGACTTGTTTAAAGAAGATGTGTACGGCCCATTAACGTGTGTTGTCGGGCCATACAAATAAATTTGATTTGATTTGATTTGAGACCAGGAGAAGACATGAGTCCACGTTTCAGGAATAGGAGTCACCATCACCTGTGTTGCCCGTGGCGTGTGATGCTGTATATGGAATGTAAGTGTATCATATAAACACAATAATCATTGTTTAGTTACCATCCTGGGGGGGGGACCGTCCATGCGAGGGGGGAGGGGGGGGGGGGGGGGGGGGAG
>NC_140179.1:18631330-18666330 GCF_963971535.1 Notolepis coatsorum | reverse complement strand
TGTCTGTCTGTCTGTCTGTCTGTCTGTCTGTCTGTCTGTCTGTCTGTCTGTCTGTCTGTCTGTCTGTCTGTCTGTCTGTCTGTCTGTCTGTCTGTCTGTCTGTCTGTCTGTCTGTCTGTCTGTCTGTCTGTCTGTCTGTCTGTCTGTCTGTCTGTCTGTCTGTCTGTCTGTCTGTCTGTCTGTCTGTCTGTCTGTCTGTCTGTCTGTCTGTCTGTCTGTCTGTCTGTCTGTCTGTCTGTCTGTCTGTCTGTCTGTCTGTCTGTCTGTCTGTCTGTCTGTCTGTCTGTCTGTCTGTCTGTCTGTCTGTCTGTCTGTCTGTCTGTCTGTCTGTCTGTCTGTCTGTCTGTCTGTCTGTCTGTCTGTCTGTCTGTCTGTCTGTCTGTCTGTCTGTCTGTCTGTCTGTCTGTCTGTCTGTCTGTCTGTCTGTCTGTCTGTCTGTCTGTCTGTCTGTCTGTCTGTCTGTCTGTCTGTCTGTCTGTCTGTCTGTCTGTCTGTCTGTCTGTCTGTCTGTCTGTCTGTCTGTCTGTCTGTCTGTCTGTCTGTCTGTCTGTCTGTCTGTCTGTCTGTCTGTCTGTCTGTCTGTCTGTCTGTCTGTCTGTCTGTCTGTCTGTCTGTCTGTCTGTCACTCACTCACTCACTCACTCACTCACTCACTCACTCACTCACTCACTCACTCACTCACTCACTCACTCACTCACTCACTCACTCACACACTCACACACACACAGCGTTACCTTTGGCCTCACAGTCTCTGAAGGACTCGCTGGCCTGGTGCTTGGTGGGCAGGCCTCCTCCGCAGGAGAAGCAGAGCGTGCGGCCCGGCTCCGGCTGGAAGGTCCCCACCGGGCAGGACTGGCACGGCCGGAACCCGTCGGCTGAGTAGTGACCCGCCGAGCACTGACCTGAGGAGAGAGGAGAGGAGGGAAGAGGTAAAGGTAATCAAATCGCGTAGTAAAGCCATTTCTAAGGAGTCGAAACGGGCAAATGTTGAAAAAAAAATATTTTTGCTGCCAATGTGACAGTCTGTCTCCTCCATATCCTCTCCAAACACCGTCCACATTTTGACTCGTCAGGAAAGATGGGTATTATCTTTCTAGTATTGAGCTAATAATAATGAGCTAGTAATGTTGAGCTAGTAATATCGATCTATATTAGGCCACAGTGAACTGAACTATATCTGTACATATCCCTTACCTACTCTTACTAGTTACACTGCTGGCCAGCATGACTTACTACCATAGTGTCTTTATACCTGTATCACTGTACATATTAATACTATATCTATAGACTTACTACCATCGTGTCTTTATACCTGTATCACTGTACATATTAAAACTATATCTATAGACTTACTACCATTGTGTCTTTATACCTGTATCACTGTACATATTAATACTATATCTATATACCTACTACCATAGTGTCTTTATACCTGTATCACTTACATTAATACTATATCTATAGACTTACTACCATAGTGTCTTCATACCTGTATCACTGTACATATTAATACTATATCTATATACCTACTACCATAGTGTCTTTATACCTGTATCACTGTACATTATTAATACTACAACTCTGTACACACATCTGATTAGCACTATTACCCAGTAGTACTAAATTATATATTTTATACCCAGTTTAATCACCTGTACATTGTATATTAATATCGCACTTTACTGTTACATTTGCACTCTGGTTGGATGCCAAACTTCTTTTCGTTGTACTGTACTTGTGCTGTGTGATGATGATACATGCCCAAGGAGGACAATATCCACCTTATGTGGATACTGTGATACTGTGAATAATGTATATTTCAGTGGATACTGTGAATAATGTATATTTCAGTGGATACTGTGATACTGTGAATAATGTATATTTCAGTGGATACTGTGAATAATGTATATTTCAGTGGATACTGTGATACTGTGAATAATGTATATTTCAGTGGATACTGTGATAATGTGAATAATGTATATTTCAGTAGATAGTAAATTATAACACTACCTTATGTGACACTGTGAATACTGTGAATATATTTTTCAGCTAGTTAGATAGTAAATTATATTGACCTATTTGTTTACACTGCTTGTGTTGTTTTTACTACCTGTACCCCCTCCCCCCTTCCCCCATGCTGCTATGATGCCTGAATTTCCCCAAGGGGATCAATAAAGGAATATCTTATCTTATCTTATCAAATCAATTTGGAACTAGGCGCCTGAGTGGCGCAGTGGGCAAGGCGCTCGCCACTAACGCAGGAGATACTGGTATCGAGCCCAGCTCTCGGCGTTGCTACCAGCTTGGCCGGCCGTCATACTAACACAATTGGCAGTGTTAGGGGTGGGAAAGCCGGTGGGTGGGGATTGGACGTTGTGGACAGCGACTCCTACAGGTCGGTTGGGTGACGCCGGTGCGGAGGAAACAGGAAGTATCGGGGGCAGCGTGAGCCTCCCACGCGTTACTCCTCGCCACTGAGAGTTCGAGCTGCTGCGGTGAAAAGATGCGACAGGCTGCCTCCTCGTGTACCGGAGGGGACACGTGATGCAAGGCTTCTATCCTCACTACAGCCGACCAGTGGGAGGCATAGTCTAGCAACGTTCAAGACAGGGGAGGGAAGAATTGGATAATACGAAATTGGGATGGGAGAAAAATAGAAAATGGAGAGAAAAAGTGGATAAAAAAATCAAATCTATTTGGAACTTCTGTACAAGCAAAACTCAAGGGGACGTATCATAACCGGTCTGTGTTTGAAAGCATATTGAAAGGAGAAACGTCTCTCTTTCAACTCCTCCTCGTTCACCTCCTCCTCATCTCCATCATCATCTGCTCATGAATCAGCCTCCACTGCACATCAACTTGTAAATTAAACCATAAACTGTGACTTCAGTGTCCTCCATCTTTGTTATTGTTAATTTGCTCATTCCCACAATCCTAGACAGGTGTGGCAGTGGCCATGGCTCTCACGGGTCTCTAGTCATCGTCCACTCCTGTCCTCTGCATTTCTCTGATAAATATCACCCAGGTTTCCTCTCGTCATCCTGATGAAGATGCTGTCTGTTGAGACGCTGAGGAAAGTCCCAGGTCTTCAGTGCTTCTCCATTCTATCTCCACTCTACAAAGCCTTCCGTGACTAAATAATGATATAATACAGGTCTTTGGCGCACTCTAGTGGACGCAGCATTCAGATTAAAATGCGCCACTACACAGCACAAGTACAGTACAATGAAGTTTGGCATCCCACCAGAGTGCAAATGTAACAGTAAGGTGCAATAGTAAGTAGTAATAGTAAATAGTAATAAGTCCTACTGGCCAGCATAATATAAGGGATATGTACTGCTTTACAGTATTTTAATGTGTTATTATTCAGGGAGCATGTCTATGTTCCCCGGGTCCTATGTTCCCCGGGTTCTATGTTCCCCGGGTTCTATGTTCCCCGCTTTGATTGATTGAAAATTGTAGACCACCAGCCCTGATTCCAAACTCTAACCTTAACCAGTTCGAAAGAGGGCCTAAGCTTAACCGTTCGAAACAAGGCGGACATTAATAATTAATAAAATAATAAAAATTTATAAAATGTTCAATCTATTAATCAATCAAAGCGGGGAACATAGAACCTGTTCATAGGGATGATCCCATTATTCACTCTGTTGTTTTTAAACGTGCTTTATTAATAACGTTGACTTGGACGTGACTAGAACAGCACCATTCAGCCAAGTGTCCCAATTTACAATCACCACAAGTATCGGACAAATGTCAGGCGATTCAAATAGCCAAGGTTTATTGTGGATTGTACTCGTTCTCCTTTCTGCTAACAAAGCAGAGACATCGCGGGGGCGACAGTGACTCGGGAGGTGGAGCAGTCTTCTGGTAATCCGGAGGTTTGATTCCTGCTCCACCCGGGCAAGTGTCCTCGAGCAAGACACTTAAACCCCTAACTGCTCCCGATGAGCAGGTTGGCACCTTGCATGGTCGCCTCTGCCGTCGGTGTGAGAATGTGTGAGAGTGAATGAATTGTAAAGCGTTTTGGATAAAAGCTGCTATATAAAGGCACCATTTACCATCCATGTGAATGGGACTTAATGGTTGGTGTCAGGTGTCCAGTGGACCTCCTCACTGAGAACATCTCACCTCCACATTGAGACATGTTCCTGGCTCCGGCGACGCCCCCTCCCTCGGTGCTCGGACAGGGTTCACAGGACAGCTGTCCCGCCGTGTCCTGGTAGCTCCCCGGGGGACACTGGACACACTGCTGCTGTTCCCCACTGTAGAAGGTACCTGCTCCACAACTCACTGAGGGGGGAGGGAGGGGGGAGGGGGGGGGAGAGAGAGAGGCGGGGGAGGGAGAGAGAGAGGGGGAGAGAGAGAGGGGGAGAGAGAGAGAGAGGGAGAGAAACAGACACAAACAGAATTACACTAGTTAACACATTGAGTGCCAGCCATGAGAAATCTCGTGATTTCATGCCATGCGTTAATCGTTATTGCTTTTATTATCCATACATTTTTCATCAATCTAGCCTCACGTTATCATTGGGACTGTCTATGAGCTCGAACAGGGAAAATACAGCCCCCTATCGTCTCCCGGATGGTAATGCACCCATTGGATTGGACTCAATGGAAATGCATGGGGGGAAAAAACCCGGAATCCACATTTTACTTCTCAGGCATGTAACCGGAGACGATTGGATTCATTGTGGACACTCAGAGCAGCGTGGATTATCTGTTTCGAGTACCTAACGTTGGATCAATAAACGCGATCGATATTTGGAATGGCGATCAGGAATTGGAATAATATTTTTGCAGAACATCTGATGTGAGGTAAGGAATCTATGTTACCAGTCTTGGGTTAATCAGATGTTTTTTCACATATATCTCAACGTGTGTGTGTGTGTGTGTGTGTGTGTGTGCGGCGTTAGCGCCAGGCAGGGCATAGATAATCGATTTTTCAGCCTGCTTCTCTAGCGTGCATAAGTACACATATACTATCGATAATCTAGTGTTTATTTGAAAACGATTCATAAATCAGCCGGAAAATAACAACATGTTGTGTGTATTCCAGTAAAGAGCTATTATCACGGAATCTTTTTTTTTCTAGTAATTTCCAAAAACGTCCGTTTTTCAAAACGGTATAAACGGAAATGTACAGATGAAAAAAACAATCCGTTTTGTACATGTTGACTGCAAGCAAGTCATTGATAAGCGACGGGCGTATTAGACACATAGCCATAATATAGAATATAGAAATAGCTCCGCGAAAATCATGAAATATCGAAAAATCAGTCCAAAAAGGCTGGCATTCAAGCGATAAATCGTGCGCCCCCTGCTGGCACTCAAAAAGATCTGTATCCAATATACAAACTCAGACACTAACAGTCTGTATCAACAACAGGTGACTAACAGCAAAAAGAAATAGAAAAGGAAGATGTCAGTCAACAGGAAGAGGTCAGTCAACAGGAAGAGGTCAGTCAACAGGTCAGTCAACAGGAAGATGTGAGTCAACAGGAAGAGGTCAGTCAACAGGAAGAGGTCAGTCAACAGGAAGATGTGAGTCAACAGGAAGAGGTCAGTCAACAGGAAGAGGTCAGTCAACAGGAAGAGGTCAGTCAACAGGAAGAGGTCAGTCAACAGGTCAGTCAACAGGAAGAGGTCAGTCAACAGGTCAGTCAACAGGAAGAGGTCAGTCAACAGGAAGAGGTCAGTCAACAGGTCAGTCAACAGGAAGAGGTCAGTCAACAGGAAGAGGTCAGTCAACAGGAAGAGGTCAGTCAACAGGTCAGTCAACAGGAAGAGGTCAGTCAACAGGAAGAGGTCAGTCAACAGGAAGAGGTCAGTCAACAGGAAGAGGTCAGTCAACAGAAAGAGGTCAGTCAACAGGAAGATGTGAGATGGTGTTTTCTATAATATATATATATATATATTTGAATACAAAAAATGTATTCTATTTATTTTTGGGCTTTGTATTTTTCACCCATCCCAATTTAGTCGTTATGCCAATTCCCTTCCTGGTCGTTGCGTGCATTGCCCCACTGTCGGCCTGGGGGGGGGGGGGGGGGGGGTGTAGAACTATCCTCCGATACATGTGGAGTCGCCAGCCGCTTCTTTGTTGCTTCTTTGTTGTCTGTTTCAGATCCCATCCCTGCTGAACAGGCGCCCCGACCGACCAGCAGGAGTCACAGTTTACAACGACCAGGAGCCAGGACGCGTCTACCTTAATGATAAGCAAGCAGTGCAAAAATGCGGAAGCATTCGTCACCGCACGCCACTACGGTAAAGCGCCTTTCTTTTCAGGCCCGCTTTGGGAGCTGTCGCGTGGAAATAGGCTGTCTATTGCCATTCTCTTTGACAAACTCTAACTTTAACCAGCTCCTTAACAGCGCCTAAACTTAACCGTTCTAACCTTAACCAACTCCGAAACAATGCCTAACCTTAACCTTAACCTTAACCATGCCTAACCTTAACCATAGAAAGAATATTGCCATTCTCTTTGACAAACTCTAACCTTAACCAGCTCCTTAACAGCGCCTAAACTTAACCGTTCTAACCTTAACCAACTCCGAAACAATGCCTAACCTTAACCTTAACCTTAACCATGCCTAACCTTAACCGGCGAAAGAATACACGTTAAAAAAAAAATCACGTTAAAAAAAATATATTTTATGGGATTCGAACTCACCAGCAAACGAGCTGTAGGATCCACAGCCATGCAGTGTTGCCAATTGAGCTATTTCTCGATACTGAATAAGGGGCGGTGACTTATATATATTGAGCTCCGCTCGTGTCGAACCAAGGCGGGATCTCATGCGCATGCGCGGGCACCTCGCGCGAGCACGCCGGCGCACGCACGCACCTGAGCGAGCACGCCGCCGCCGGTGCACGCACCTGGGCGCTGGGCGGCGGAAAATGAAAGGCGCATTACCGCACGCCACTACGGTAGAATGCTTCCGCATTCTTGCACTGCTTGCTTATCATTAAGGAACAGGCAGCCAGGACACACACCCCACCGGCTTCCCACCCGCTAACACTGCCAATTGTGTTAGTAGGGACGACTGACCAAGCTGGAGGTACCGCTGACAGCTGGATTCGAAACATCCTCTTCGGTATAAAAGCTCACACAAACATTTTATGGCCTCATAAAGTCAGAGTCCCATTCATTGTCTATATTGTATATTACATCCCAGTGACATCACCTATTGGAGGGTTCTCTCTCTCACTCCTATTTTCAGGAGAGAGTGGTGCGTGTTCACAAAATACCCACTGAACCGTCCTGGGGTACAGGAACAACACTGAATTACGTAATTATTCAAATGTGGTGGCATTGCTCCTTTAATTCCACAGCAAAACAGAACAGAGCGCTCACCACACTTGCCGTCCCGGAGGACCTGGCCGGTGCTGCAGGCCTCGGAGCCCTCGGGCGAGCGGGCCGGTTTCTGGGCCACCTCGTACTCGGTGCCGGAGAACTGGATGTAGAACTGCTGCTTGTTGATGGACTTCCTGAGGGTCCGCATGGCGCTCTGTAGCCTCTGTCTCATCCTCTCCCGCAGACAGTCTACGTTACACGCATCTGGAGGGGGGAGGGGAGGGGAAGGGAGAGGAGGACGGGGGAGTCAAAACAGACACAAACACTGACCTGGGACCTGAGACCTCCACCTTCTTCTTAAAGGAAAACTCCAACATTTTGGGAAATTAGCTTATTTAACATCTTCCCTGGAGTTAGACAAGAAGATACATACGTTTTTTGTCTCTGTGCATGCATTAGGCTTAGGGAACGCCCGCACCGTTAGCGTAGCTTAGCTTCATCACTGGAAGTGGGTCAGACCTTTTTTTTTTTTTTTTTTTTTTTTTACTTTGGCCATTTCCCTGGCTCTTTTATACGTTTATCGCATTTATACTTGGTCAAGTTCGACCGACAGAAGCAGGCTGAAAGGGTTCAGATGGGGGGGAAGACACTCTGGGAAAGGCACGGCTGCAGTCCGGGATTCGAACTCGCTCAGCCCCAGATCCGTGACGAGCACGGTTGTCCACGGCGCTGAAATAGCACTCGCGGTACGTGTTGAGCTACTGGAGCTCCCCTGGAAGTGGGTCAGACTTTTACCCTGAAGTTCCCTACAGTCCCTACAGTGTAAACATGTTGTGACCTGTGTATTTACCACGTGGAGAAATAAAAAATAATTGAATTCGACATTTACGTTTTCTAAGCAAATATACTCTGAACAATTTTTTGCCTAACCACTCCTCTCTGGGCGCAGTGATTTCAGTGATTTCACGAAGTATCCATAAACTTCAATCGGTTCGGATCCTTTGAATGAAATGAAAATGTAAACAAACACTGGCGCTAGCGTTAGAAAGTAGCACTGCGTTGCGTGAAATCACTGCGCCCCGACAGGAGTGGTTAGGCAAGAAAAATTCAGAGTTTTGGAGTTGTATTTAGAGTGTATTTCGTGACTGTAGGGGACTGTAGGGTAAAATGGTAAAGGTCTGACCCACTTCCAGTGATGAAGCTAAGCTACGCTAACGGTGCAGGCGTTCCCTAAGCCTAATGCATGCACAGAGACAAAAAATGTATATATCTTCTTGTCTAACTCCAGGGAAGATGTTAAATTAGCTAATTTCCCAAAATGTTGGAGTTTTCCTTTAACCCTTTCACTGCCACATGACAGCCGGTTAACCCTTTCACTGTGACAATACAGAAGGTTAGCCCTTTACTATCACACAAAGTAAAGGGTTAACCTTCTGTCGTGTGGCAGTGAAAGGGTTAAGGTAAGGTTACATGAGAGGGAAACAACAACGTTGCATTGTCACTCGTGAAAATGTCAGTCAGGTTAGACAACGCGTTGTCTCCTGTCGGAAATTAACGTCAGACTTGAAAAATAGTCAGGCTGACTTTAGGCTTATGTCATATATATATATATTAGTTAATTAGGAACATTGATTAAGTTAAAAGTCATTGATAAATAGGATTACAGTACAATCAGTATCATATACATTTGAGGACATTATATAAGTCGGTTTTCTTTTTACATTGAGAGGCTTTTTAGGCCAAGGTTAAAGGGGCCCCTTATCTCCAGAAAGGCGGCTGGTCAGTCCAGGGTTGGATGCCTGTGCATTTTCCTGTTACATAACTCTATGCATCCTCGAGGACCCGGTCCGAGCTGGATCATATTAGGGTTAAGGACACAGGTGTCTCACACTGGCTTGGCCACCGACCACATACGCCTATGGACAGAGCAGAGCATAAGAAGGAGGGCAAGTAGGGCATTAGCTCAGGCTCTCTCTTTCCGGTGTCTCCTTTCTGGTGGGACTCCACTCTCTTGGTCTGGAGTCACACGTCCTCTGTCTGTCTTTCTGGACTTCTATCTTTAATCTCTCTTTTCTCCATCTATTCTCTTATTTCCTACTATACTTGTCATTAATGTCTGTTTAAGTGTTCCATGGACCACCCTACTGTACGTAAATATGATGTCATTCTAATTCTGATCATTTCAATAAAATACAAGACATATTGTTGAACCCTTTTCCCTGTGTCTAATATTCTATATCCTTTTGTCCTGATTCGAGGAGCAAACAAAATTACCCACACTCCTGAGCTCTCTCATTGCCAGAAGCTAGGCGTGGTCAGACGGCAACGGATCTCATCACTGAATTCAACACTGAGCAATGCGCGGGCAGGTATTCGTCGCATGCACAGAGCTATAAACACAGAGCGCGCGTGTGTGTGCATGTGTGAGCGACTCGAGTGTGTGTAAAAGCACAGCCCCGCTCCTCGTGCAGACAGAGAGAGAGAGAGACGAGAGGAGAGAAAGAGAAACGCCACGGCGAGACGGCTGGGTGGCGCAGCGGACTAAGCGCTCGTCACCAACGCAAGAGACACTGGTATCGAATCCGGCTGTCAGCGTTGCCTCCGGCTTGGCCGGCCGTCATACTGGCTCGATTGGCAGTGTCAGCGGGAGGGAAGCCGGTGGGTGGGTCCTGGTCGCGTCTCCTACAGTTTGGTCGGGGCGCCTGCACAGCAAGGGAAGGAACTGGTGAAGGTAGTGTGATCCTCCCACATGTTACACTCCCCCAGTGAGAGTCCGCGCTGCCAGGTGAAAAGAAGTGGTGGGCTGGCTACACATGTGTCGGAGGAAGCATGTGATAGTCTCCGCCCTCCCAGACCGACGGTAGGGGCTAGAGTGCGCAACAACCAGAAAGGGGATTGGGAATTGGCATAACGACTAACATTGGGATGGGAGAAAAACGGAAAAAGAAGGGGTAAAAAGATAATAAAAAAATAAAAATAAAATAAAAACGCCACGGCAAACAACATTAGTTCGTAACGTTTAAATTCCTCGAAAGAAAACTTGAGTACCGATAGCAGAACGGTTAAGTTCTGTTTTTTTCTCAGTGGCGTGAACGTGGACGTTGGTGTAGGGGCCGACTATGGCAACGACAATGGCTTGCACGAGGTTAGATGACACCGGTCCAAGGGACTTTTGACAACGAAAACACCTTTCGAGCTGCTGGGCAAACGAAAATGCCAGCTAAAACGCTGTTGCCATTCGACTTGGACGTGCAAACGAAATCATTCGAAAATGCAACGTTGTTGTTTTCCCCCTCATGTAACCTTAGCCTTAGAGGAGAGAGACACAAACACTGACCTGACGCCTCCTCCTCCTTCATCTCCATCTCGAACTCGGCGGTGATGTGGGACACCTCCTTGGACGGAGACTTGCGTCCTCGCCGACGCTTCTTGGACGAGTCACACTTCAGATTGACAAAGGTCACCTGGCAGTCATCTGTACAGGGGAACTGGCCTCCTTCCAGGGGGAGGCAGAGAGGAGGAAGGATGGCAAGAAGAAGCAGAAGCAGAAGCAGAAGCAGAAGAAGAAGAAGAAGAAGAAGAAGAAGAAGAAGAAGAAGAAGAAGAAGAAGAAGAAGAAGAAGAAGAAGAAGAAGAAGAAGAAGAAGAAGAAGAAGAAGAAGAAGAAGAAGAAGAAGAAGAAGAAGAAGAAGAAGAAGAAGAAGAAGAAGAAGAAGAAGAAGAAAAAGAAGAAGAAGCAGAAGTAGTAGTAGTAGTAGTAGTAGTAGTAGTAGTAGTAGTAGTAGTAGTAGTAATAGTAGTAGTAGTAATAGTAGTAGTAGTAGTAGTAGTAGTAGTAGTAGTAGAATAAAGATTATGAGAAGGATGAAAGAAAGAAAAGAGGAAAAATACAGAAGGCAGATTAATCAGTAAAGTGACAAGTACACAGGAAGTCTATATAGTAGTGCTCTTCATCTGCTACATTCTCCCCCTCGGTCACATCATTCGCAAATACAACCTCAACTTCCACTGCTATGCTGATGACACCCAAATTTACATCACCACACAATCCCCCCACAGCCCTCCCCTCAGTCACATTGAATCCTGCATCACTGAACTACAAACCTGGATGACCCATAACCTCCTCGAATTAAATAGCGACAAGACAGAACTTTTCATCATCGGCACCAACACCACCCTCACCAGATCCGGACCCATCACACTCACCATCAATGACTCCACCATCACCCCCACACCCCTAGTCCGCAACCTCGGTGTCATCCTCGACCCCACCCTCTCATTTGACCCCCATGTCCGCTCCATTGTCAAAACTTCATATTTTCACCTCCACAACATTGCCAAAATCCGTCACTGCCTCTCCCCCCCTGCTGCTGAATCCCTCATACACGCCTTCATCTCCTCCCGCCTGGACTACTGTAACTCCCTCCTCACTGGCATCACCTCCCGCTCCCTCCATAAACTGCAGATGGTCCAAAACTCAGCCGCCCGCCTCCTCACTAACACCCGGTCCCGCGAACACATCACTCCTGTCCTCCACTCCCTCCACTGGCTCCCAATCAAGGAACACATTCACTTCAAAACACTACTCCTCACCTTCAAAGCCCTCCATAGCCTGCCCCCCCCCCCCCTACCTGACTGACCTCCTTCTCCCCTACCGCCCCACCCGTTCCTCTTCCACTCTTTCCCTCACTGTCCCGTCATCCAAACTCAAACGTTTTGGTGACCGGGCATTCTCACGAGCTGCACCCCGACTCTGGAACTCCCTCCCTCAGACCATCAGAGACTCTCCCTCACTCGCCACGTTCAAATCCACACTCAAAACCAACCTGTTCTCCCAAGCATTCAACCTTCCTCACCCATAACCACCCTCCTCCAACTCGCCACCATTTCCCCCTGCCCCACGTTCTCTCCTCTCCTGCCCCCCCACCCCCCTTGGTTTTCCCTTACTCTCCTCCCGACTGTCTCCCCTACTCACTCCCGTATTTGTTATCCGTTACTCGTGGTTTTATGTTCCTGTGTATTCTTATTGTCCTCTGTTTCCCTGTGGTTCTATGTTTCTTTGTTTTCTTTGTTTTCTTTGTTTCTTTTTTGCCTATTGTCAGCGACTTTGGGTCTTTGAAATAAATGAAGTATTATTATTATTATTATTATTATTATTATTATTATTATTATTATTATTATTATTATTATTATTATTATTATTATTATTATTAAATAAATGAAAATAAATGAATTATTATTATTAGTCAACGGGTGGAGTACTTGGGCTTATTTCTAAGCTCAAGGTCTATATGGGCATCCCTCTCAAAGTGGAGGCGAGTGGATGTTCTCGTCGGGAGGTTCCGTCCTAGGACGGTTACGGCGCTGTCCGTGATGCGCCTGCTCGGTATGATGGCATCTGCTCACTCTGTGGTCCCTCTTGGTCTCCTCTTCATGAGGAGGATACAGAGGTGGTTTTCCAGTATGAAAATAGACCCGGTGAGAGACAAGTGGAAGCGGCTGAAGGTTCCCGTGTCTGTACTGGGGGATCTCGACCACTGGGGGGGGCCTCGGGCCCTCTCCAGCGGGGTCTCCATGGGCAGCAGGCTATCACACGTCACGGTCTTCACCGACGCCTCCCTCACGGGATGGGGGGGGGGGGTGTCGGGCTGACGCAGTAGGGGCAGCTGGCAGGACCATGCTGCCCGGTCTGCACTACATATCAATGTGTTGGAATTGAAGGCAGTCCTTCTGGTCCTCAAGCGGCTTGGCCACCTTGTGGTGGGCGAGCATGTTTTGATCAGGACGGACAACACAACGTCAGCGTTGTATATCAACAGACAGGGAGGAGTACGCTCCCCCCGTCTGCACCGGGCGGCGGTCGAGCTCTGGCTATGGGCGTCTCTCAATCTGCGCAGCCTGAGGGCTCTCCACATCCCCGGCAGGGAGAATGTGGGTGCAGATGTGATGTCGCGGGGCGGTCCTCACCCCGACGACTGGGGACTACGTCCAGACATAGTCAGACAGGTCTGGGACCGATTCGGGGAGGCCACGGTGGACCTGTTTGCGAGCAGATGGTCCTACCAGTGCCCCTTGTGGTTCTCGGTCAGTCGGAAGGACGACCCCTCTCTGGGGGTGGTTGCCTTCTCGATGTGTCCGTGGCCGCCCGGGATTCTGTACGCGTTCCCCCCATACACCTGATAGCAGCTGTTGGGGCGGGTACGTCAGGAGCGCGGGACTTTGATCCTGGTCGCGCCGGGCCGGGGCTCGGCTGTGTGGTTCCCGGCCCTGATTCAGCTCTTGGTGGCCCCTGTTCCGTGGTCACCGCGGGCCCTCTCTCAGGCACGCAGAACTCTGTTCTGCCTCCTGTTCTGGGGCAGCCCCTGATGGCTTGGCTGCTGAAAGGGTGAATCTGGTGGGGATGCATCTTAACTCTTCGGTGGTTAACGCCATCCGGAACGCGCGCACTCCGTCCACTACCGCGTTACGCTGGGAAGTGGCATATATTTCAGGAGTGGTGTGAGGTTGGGGGCCTGGACCCAGTGTCTTGCCCCCTGGACTCAGTTCTTTCCTTCCTCCAGTCTATCCTGGATAGGCTGTCGGCCTCGACGGTGAGGGTATACGCCGCGGCTATATCCTCTTGTCACATGGGCTTTGAGGGCGGTACGCTGTTCAGCCACCCTCTCGTAAAGCGGTTCCTGCTTGGCGCTCGGCGTCTCAAGCCTGTGGAACTTTCTCTGTCTCCGAGTTGGGACCTCCAACTGGTCCTGGGTCGGTTGTCGGAGGCCCCGTTTGAGCCTCTTGAGCAGGCGCCGTTGGATAGGCTGTCTTTTAAGACCGCATTCCATTTGGCCATCACCTCCGCTAAGCGCGTGGGTGAGCTGTGTGCTCTCTCGGTGCGGCCTGTGCCTGTCTATTCGGGCCGATAGCGGTGCGACTCTGAGGCCTAATCCGGTCTTCGTGCCAGAGAATATCCGGAGCTCTTTTCGCTCCAGGGATATTGTGATTCAGGCATTTCATCCTCCTCCTCACGCTAGTGGGTTGGAGTCGAGCATTCACCTGTCGTGTCCTGTCCGTGCACTGGGGGTTTACCTTAGGGTGTGTGGACCGCGGGGTGCTGTGTCACACGTGGTCCCGCTTGCGCTGTGCGTTCAGGGGTGCCTGGTTCTCCTTTTTTCGCACTTTGGTTGGAGTTGACTGCCTCCCCCCCTTCATTAGGACGGGCGGGTGGACGGGACTCCCCTCCTCCCTGGCTGGGGCTTACGGGCCATCAGGGGGTGCATTTGACGTGGCCACGTGTCCGCTCTGCCCTTTATCTCAGTAGGCAGAGCGAGACGCGATTGCCAGTATGATAATATAACGTAAGGTTATCCTATAACCCTAGTTATATGAATACTGGCTGAGCGTCTCGCTCTTCAGCGCCCTGAGGTCCCTTGGATGTTTTCCGCATTATGGAATTCGAACTTGGAAGGGTGAGGCGTGACCACTTCCGGCGTAATATAGAGGCACGCATGGGAGTGGCGTGGTCACGTGCAAGTGGGTGCATTTGTTTTGTTTCCCAGAGCACACTAGGTGCTGGAGATAATGGTATATCTCAGTAGGCAGAGCGAGACGCTCAGCCAGTATTCATATAACTAGGGTTATAGGATAACCTTACGTTACCTTGCTGACTCTGTGTGTGTGTGTGTGTGTGTGTGTGTGTGTGTGTGTGTGTGTGTGTGTGTGTGTGTGTGTGTGTGTGTGTGTGTGTGTGTGTGTGTGTGTGTGTGTGTGTGTGAGAGAGTGTGTGTTACCTTGCTGGCTCTGGGTGTGTGTGTGTGTGTGTGTGTGTGTGTGTGTGTGTGTGTGTGTGTGTGTGTGTGTGTGTGTGTGTGTGTGTGTGTGTGTGTGTGTGTGTGTGAGTGTGTGTTACCTTGCTGGCTCTGGGTGTGTGTGTGTGTGTGTTACCTTGCTGGCTCTGGGTGGGTGTGTGTGTGTGTGTGTGTGTGTGTGTGTGTGTGTGTGTGTGTGTGTGTGTGTGTGTGTGTGTGTGTGTGTTATCCTGCTGGCTCTGAGTGTGTGTGTGTGTGTGTGTGTGTGTGTGTGTGTGTGTGTGTGTGTGTGTGTGTGTGTGTGTGTGTGTGTGTGTGTGTGTGTGTGTGTGTGTGTGTTACCTTGCTGACTCTGTGTGTGTGTGTGTGTGTGTGTGTGTGTGTGTGTGTGTGTGTGTGTGTGTGTGTGTGTGTGTGTGTTACCTTGCTGGCTCTGGGTGTGTGTGTGTGTGTGTGTGTGTGTGTGTGTGTGTGTGTGTGTGTGTGTGTGTGTTACCTTGCTGGCTCTGGGTGTGTGTGTGTGTGTGTGTGTGTGTGTGTGTGTGTGTGTGTGTGTGTGTGTTACCTTGCTGGCTCTGGTGTGTGTGTGTGTGTGTGTGTGTGTGTGTGTGTGTGTGTGTGTGTGTGTGTGTGTGTGTGTGTGTGTGTGTGTGTGTGTGTGTGTGTGTGTGTGTGTTACCTTGCTGGCTCTGGGTGTGTGTGTGTGTGTGTGTGTGTGTGTGTGTGTGTGTGTGTGTGTGTGTGTGTGTGTGTGTGTGTGTGTGTGTGTGTGTGTGTGTGTGTGTGTGTGTGTGTGTGTGTGTTACCTTGCTGGCTCTGGGGGGGCGTGTCCCGGTGCTTCTCCTTGTTCCTGGGCCTCAGGTGACACTTGGCGTCTTTGATCTTGAAGCGGGCCTTCTGTTTGATGGGCGGAGCCAGGGTGTCTTCATTTACATACATGGCAATAATAACAAAAACAAAAACATTATGCATAATTCAAAGCGGCGGCGCGACCAAGGCTGTCCTGTTCCCCCTTCTCGGGTGAGGGGGTGGGGGTAAGGCATGAATTCCAATTGTAGTTCCATGACTGTATGACTAACGGGTCAGGAGAAAAACTAATTAGAAGGTTGGGCCTGATGGTGGCGCTAGAGGAAAGGTAATGTGGAGTCAGCTACCTGCGCAGGTGAGCACGGAGGCCGCGGTGGTGTTCCTCTTCTGGGGAGCCTTCCCAGGCTGCACCGGGACACCACAACTCAGTGTGTAGCTGTTCTCTGAGTCTGTACCACACACACACACACACACACACACACACACACACACACACACAGGAGAGGAGGCGTGTGGGTCTGCATTAAGTCCTATCACAGGAGGAGAGGAGGGGAGAGGAGAAGAGAAGAGAGGAGAGGAGAGGAGAGGAGAGGAGAGGAGAGGAGAGGAGAGGAGAGGAGAGGAGAGGAGAGGAGAGGAGAGGAGAGGAGAGGAGAGGAGAGGAGAGGAGAGGAGAGGAGAGGAGAGGAGAGGAGAGGAGAGGAGAGGAGAGGAGAGGAGAGGAGAGGAGAGGAGAGCAGAGGAGAGGAGAGGAGAGGAGAGGAGAGGAGAGGAGAGGGGAGGAGGGGAGGCGTGTGGGTCTGCATTAAGTCCTATCACAGGAGGGGGAGAAGCTCAGATGTGTGTTAACCTCTTTAGCCCAAGCAGTCCGGACCGCAAATGACATCATGCCATAAATCCATCTCTACAGAATGTATGAATTAATGTTGAATTTTTTTTTCCAAATGTAGCCAAGAGTAAAGACCCTAACCCTGTCAAAACAGCAGTCATAGTGTATATTTTCAGCAATACGTTTGTTTACAAATAAGTTAAAGTGTTATTCGTGAAATATGAGTTTGGGGAAATGTATTCGGAAACAGGCGAATATAGACACTAAGAAAGCCGCACTGCCATTTTGTTTGTAGTCATATGAGGAGAAGAGACCCATTGCTTTCGATGGGCGTTGGAATTTCGAAAAACGACACTACCCAGCTCAAGCCAGCTCCTGTCAATCAAATGACTTGTGGATAAACTTTTTTATTTATCTTATTTTTCGGGATTATCTACCACAAACCTGAATGTTATTGGCATAAATTAGAACGCAGTTAGTTTCTCTACCTTTCTGTGAACGTCTAGCAAAAAACTGCGTTGCAATCTGATGAAAAATGGCGGTACTGTACTTACAGTAGATTTCATTCACGGTTCTTGCTGCACGCCTGGTCATACTAAATCCAAATTGAACTCTGGCATTGGAAAGAGGAGATTTGGCCCAATCCATAGATGTGCGACTTGGCTATAATAAGGTCATTTATAGGCCTGATATTCTATATTCTATAATCATATTTCAAATTGCATTGGACCGGATTGCAGAATTCAGTACTGTATCTACAAAACCTTCTGTTTAATCATCTTCCCTTTATTCATTTCCTTAGATTTTTTCCACACATGATCTCAAGAAGGTGCTGAATAAGCTCAGTGGCAGTTTTTCATGTCTGTTAATTTATTGCATGGTGTTATTCACTGTCAAAGATGAAAAAATAAAATATATATAAATAATAGAATTGAATTATTCTCCTTTGGTTCATTAGTAACAGACACAATATTTCTGATCCATAGATGTCCCTAGATAAATACCAAGAACATGCAAATGGACCTTATAGAAGTGGAGTAATCATCCATTTACTTACGTATGTATTTTTAGGCGGATTTTAAGAAAATAGGGCTCCGGGCTCAAGAGGTTAAGTACCATCACAGAGGAGGAGAGGAGGCCAAACGCACTTTAGTGGTCACTGCGCTGTGCCAACAGCCTCGGTCAGGGGAGGGGAGGAGGGATGAAAACTCATCCGCTACACCGTTATATCTCCCTGTAGACTAATCTGAGTGACATGTAGGTGATTATATCTCCTGTAGGGGGCAGTGTATCACGTGTAGGTGATTATATCTCCTGTAGGGGGCAGTGTATCACATGTAGGTGATTATATTTCCTGTAGTGTGCAGGTACTGTGTTTTACCTGTAGGGGGCACTGTGAAGCAGGAGTCTAACAGCCTGGTAGAGGTGGAGGGAGAGCATGTGCAGGTACTGTGTTTTACCTGTAGGGGGCAGTGTGAAGCAGGAGTCTAACAGCCTGGTAGAGGTGGAGGGAGAGCGTGTGCAGGTACTGTGTTTTACCTGTAGGGGGCACTGTGAAGCAGGAGTCATCACCAATTTATATATTTTTACCATATTTTCTAGCACTCGCTTGCATTTAAATATGTTTTAATTAAGTATTGTGTGATTTTGTGTGAAGGGCGGACTAGCAAAGTAAGAGTTCCATTGTATGGCAAACTGTCTGTTTAACTGTGGACATGACAATAAACAATCTTGAATCTTGAACATGTTAGTATAATAGATAGTAATATAGACAAGAAGAGTATTTAGTGGAAGAGTGCAGGATAGTAGAGACATGTTAGTATAGTAGGTAGTAATATAGAGTATTTAGAGAGTGCAGGATAGTAGAGACATGTTAGTATAGTAGGTAGTAATATAGAGTATTTAGAGAGTGCAGGATAGTAGAGACATGTTAGTATAGTAGGTAGTAATATAGAGTATTTAGAGAGTGCAGGATAGTAGAGACATGTTAGTATAGTAGGTAGTAATATAGAGTATTTAGAGAGTGCAGGATAGTAGAGACATGTTAGTATAGTAGGTAGTAATATAGAGTATTTAGAGAGTGCAGGATAGTAGAGACCTGTTAGTATAGTAGGTAGTAATATAGAGTATTTAGAGAGTGCAGGATAGTAGAGACATGTTAGTATAGTAGGTAGTAATATAGAGTATTTAGAGAGTGCAGGATAGTAGAGACATATTGATTGACACTGTGTGAGTACGGTCAGTAAGGGGGCGTGGCCTCACCTGCCAGGAACAGGGCGTTGGACGAGCAGGACAGGGAGCAGACCTCGGCTCCGCCCCTCTTGGTGCAGCTCAGCTGGGCGCGCGGCGCTGGCTTGCCATTGGCCAGACACTTCACCGCCTCTGAGGAGAGTCACATCACCATGACAACCACCTCCGAGGAGAGTCACATCACGTGACAACCACCTCCGAGGAGAGTCACATCACCGTGACAACCACCTCCGAGGAGAGTCACATCACGTGACAACCACCTCCGAGGAGAGTCACATCACAGTGACAACCACCTCCGAGGAGAGTCACATCACCGTGACAACCACCTCCGAGGAGAGTCACATCACCGTGACAACCACCTCCGAGGAGAGTCACATCACCGTGACAACCACCTCCGAGGAGAGTCACATCACCGTGACAACCACCTCGACGCTCCGCCGGCGTGCACGTATACACACACACATACACACACACACACACACACACACACACACACTCCTCACCGATGCAGTCCTTCTTGTTCCAGTGCAGCCTCTGCCCCCCCCCACACACACACTCGTAGCCCCCTGCTGTGTTCACGCAGCTCTGCTCACAGCTTCCATTGTTGATGCTGCACTCGTCCACGTCTGAAACACAACCACGGTTAGGTTCAGGGTTAATGTTAGGTTAGGTTAATGCGTGGGTTATGATTAGGCTTAGGTTTGGGTTAGGTTAGGGTTCATGTTAGGGTTAGGTTAGGTTAAGGTTTGGGTTAGGGTTCAATTTGACAGTTGACACTTTTATTCGGCACCTTTCTAAAAGCATTGTGGATGTATTTTCTTTAAATAATTACTCTACATAAAAGTGTTATCTATACCACATTTAAGTCGCACTTTAGTAGATGTATTATTTAAAAGTGTACTACTTTGGTCAGGAAAAAGTAACCAACATATCTATTTAAGTGCATCTTAAAAGGGGCACTTTAAAAAAGAATGCTGATTTATTTAGTCTCACAACATCCAAAAGCTCTAAACAGTTTTAATAATAACTTTATTTATATAGCACTTTTCATACAGAAGTTGCAGTTCAAAGTGCTTCACAACAGTGAAAATACAGGCATAAGCGAGCATAAAAAAGATAAAAAAAAGATAGAGAGGTAGCAAGGTAAGGTAAATCACAGTGTTTCACATTAGGATCTAGCATCCCAATAGCGTGTATGCTTTTACCAACCCAGTTGTGTTTCCGGGTTCCCGTGATTGGCCACTGACGCACACGCATACGCCCCCCTCGCATTGAGTGACGCCCCTCACTGGGGGGCATATTCAAACTAATTCACTCTCAATAACCGTCAAACTAAATTAATGTGTGACACTGTTTAGAGTGTTTGGATGTTGTGTGAGATTGTGTGCAAAATAAATCAGTATTGTTTTTTGGTGGGGTGCCCCTTTAAGGTTAAGGGTTAGGGTTAAAGTTAGGGTTAGATACAGAATTCATGTAATTTAATGTCCCCATGTATCACATAAAAGGGGCGACAGTGACACAGGAGGTAGAGCAGTCATCTGGTAATCGGAAGGTTCCCAGTTAGATTCCGGCAGCGACACTTAACCCCTAACTGCTCCCGGTGAACAGGTTGTGCGCTTTTATTGGAGTGACTGTGTGTGTGTGTGTGTGTGTGTATATATACCTACACACTGTGTGTGTGTGTGTGTGTGTGTGTGTGTGTGTGTGTGTGTGTGTGTGTGTGTGTGTGTGTGTGTGTGTGTGTGTGTGTGTGTGTGTGTGTGTGTGTACCTCCACAGTGTGTGAGTCCGTACAGAGTGTATCCTTGGTGACAGACACACTGGAAGCTGCCGGGGTAGTTGACGCAGGTGTGATCACAGGTCCTCTGGAAGGAACACTCGTCAATATCTGAGAGGGACGGAGAGGACACATGAGAGGAGGAGACAGAGAGGACACATGAGAGGAGGAGAGGACACATGAGAGGAGGAGACAGAGAGGACACATGAGAGGAGAGACAGAGAGGACACATGAGAGGAGGAGAGGACACATGAGAGACAGAGAGGACACATGAGAGGAGGAGAGGACACATGAGAGGAGGAGACAGAGAGGACACATGAGAGGAGGAGACAGAGAGGACACATGAGAGGAGGAGACAGCGAGGACACATGAGAGGAGAGACAGAGAGGACACATGAGAGGAGAGACAGAGAGGACACATGAGAGGAGGAGACAGAGAGGACACATGAGAGGAGAGACAGAGAGGACACATGAGAGGAGAGACAGAGAGGACACATGAGAGGAGGAGACAGAGAGGACACATGAGGAGGAGACAGAGAGGACACATGAGAGGAGAGACAGAGAGGAGGACACATGAGAGGAGGGACGGAGAGGACACATGAGAGGAGGAGACAGAGAGGACACATGAGAGGAGGAGACAGAGAGGACACATGAGAGGAGGAGACAGAGAGGACACATGAGAGGAGGAGACAGAGAGGACACATGAGAGGAGGAGACAGAGAGGACACATGAGGAGGAGACAGAGAGGACACATGAGAGGAGAGACAGAGAGGACACATGAGAGGAGGAGAGGACACATGAGAGGAGGAGACAGAGAGGACACATGAGAGGAGGGACAGAGAGGACACATGAGAGGAGGAGAGGACACATGAGAGGAGGAGACAGAGAGGACACATGAGAGGAGGAGACAGAGAGGACACATGAGAGGAGGAGACAGAGAGGACACATGAGAGGAGGAGACAGAGAGGACACATGAGAGGAGAGACAGAGAGGACACATGAGAGGAGGAGACAGAGAGGACACATGAGAGGAGGAGACAGAGAGGACACATGAGAGGAGAGACAGAGAGGACACATGAGAGGAGAGACAGAGAGGACACATGAGAGGAGGAGACAGAGAGGACACATGAGAGGAGGAGACAGAGAGGACACATGAGAGGAGGAGACAGAGAGGACACATGAGAGGAGAGACAGAGAGGACACATGAGAGGAGGAGACAGAGAGGACACATGAGAGGAGAGACAGAGAGGACACATGAGAGGAGAGACAGAGAGGACACATGAGAGGAGGAGACAGAGAGGACACATGAGAGGAGAGACAGAGAGGACACATGAGAGGAGAGACAGAGAGGACACATGAGAGGAGAGACAGAGAGGACACATGAGAGGAGGAGACAGAGAGGACACATGAGGAGGAGACAGAGAGGACACATGAGAGGAGAGACAGAGAGGACACATGAGAGGAGAGACAGAGAGGACACATGAGAGGAGGAGACAGAGAGGACACATGAGAGGAGGAGACAGAGAGGACACATGAGAGGAGAGACAGAGAGGACACATGAGAGGAGAGACAGAGAGGACACATGAGAGGAGAGACAGAGAGGACACATGAGAGGAGGAGACAGAGAGGACACATGAGAGGAGGAGACAGAGAGGACACATGAGAGGAGAGACAGAGAGGACACATGAGAGGAGAGACAGAGAGGACACATGAGAGGAGAGACAGAGAGGACACATGAGAGGAGGAGACAGAGAGGACACATGAGAGGAGGAGACAGAGAGGACACATGAGAGGAGAGACAGAGAGGACACATGAGAGGAGAGACAGAGAGGACACATAAGAGGAGGGACAGAGAGGACACATGAGAGGAGAGACAGAGAGGACACATGAGAGGAGAGACAGAGAGGACACATGAGAGAGGGACGGAGAGGACACATGAGAGGAGAGACAGAGAGGACACATGAGAGGAGAGACAGAGAGGACACATGAGAGGAGGAGACAGAGAGGACACATGAGAGGAGGAGACAGAGAGGACACATGAGAGGAGAGACAGAGAGGACACATGAGAGGAGAGACAGAGAGGACACATGAGAGGAGGAGACAGAGAGGACACATGAGAGGAGGAGACAGAGAGGACACATGAGAGACAGAGAGGACACATGAGAGGAGAGACAGAGAGGACACATGAGAGGAGAGACAGAGAGGACACATGAGAGAGGGACGGAGAGGACACATGAGAGGAGGAGACAGAGAGGACACATGAGAGGAGGAGACAGAGAGGACACATGAGAGACAGAGACAGAGAGGACACATGAGAGGAGAGACAGAGAGGACACATGAGAGGAGGAGAGGACACATGAGAGGAGAGACAGAGAGGACACATGAGAGAGGGACGGAGAGGACACATGAGAGGAGGAGACAGAGAGGACACATGAGAGGAGGAGACAGAGAGGACACATGAGAGGAGAGACAGAGAGGACACATGAGAGGAGGAGACAGAGAGGACACATGAGAGGAGAGACAGAGAGGACACATGAGAGGAGAGACAGAGAGGACACATGAGAGGAGAGACAGAGAGGACACATGAGAGGAGAGACAGAGAGGACACATGAGAGGAGAGACAGAGAGGAGACATGAGAGGAGAGACAGAGAGGACACATGAGAGGAGGAGACAGAGAGGACACATGAGAGGAGGAGACAGAGAGGACACATGAGAGGAGGAGACAGAGAGGACACATGAGAGGAGGAGACAGAGAGGACACATGAGAGGAGAGACAGAGAGGACACATGAGAGGAGAGACAGAGAGGACACATGAGAGGAGAGACAGAGAGGACACATGAGAGGAGAGACAGAGAGGACACATGAGAGGAGAGACAGAGAGGACACATGAGAGGAGGAGACAGAGAGGACACATGAGAGGAGAGACAGAGAGGACACATGAGAGGAGAGACAGAGAGGACACATGAGAGGAGAGACAGAGAGGACACATGAGAGGAGGAGACAGAGAGGACACATGAGAGGAGAGACAGAGAGGACACATGAGAGGAGAGACAGAGAGGACACATGAGAGGAGAGACAGAGAGGACACATGAGAGGAGGAGACAGAGAGGACACATGAGAGGAGGAGACAGAGAGGACACATGAGAGGAGGAGACAGAGAGGACACATGCGGAGAGACAGAGAGGACACATGAGAGGAGAGACAGAGAGGACACATGAGAGGAGAGACAGAGAGGACACATGAGAGGAGAGACAGAGAGGACACATGAGAGGAGGAGACAGAGAGGACACATGAGAGGAGAGACAGAGAGGACACACATGAGAGGAGAGACAGAGAGGACACATGAGAGGAGAGACAGAGAGGACACATGAGAGGAGAGACAGAGAGGACACATGAGAGGAGAGACAGAGAGGACACATGAGAGGAGGAGACAGAGAGGACACATGAGAGGAGGAGACAGAGAGGACACATGAGAGGAGGAGACAGAGAGGACACATGAGAGGAGGAGACAGAGAGGACACATGAGAGGAGGAGACAGAGAGGACACATGAGAGGAGGAGACAGAGAGGACACATGAGAGGAGAGACAGAGAGGACACATGAGAGGAGAGACAGAGAGGACACATGAGAGGAGAGACAGAGAGGACACATGAGAGGAGAGACAGAGAGGACACATGAGAGGAGAGACAGAGAGGACACATGAGAGGAGGAGACAGAGAGGACACATGAGAGGAGAGACAGAGAGGACACATGAGAGGAGGAGACAGAGAGGACACATGAGAGGAGAGACAGAGAGGACACATGAGAGGAGAGACAGAGAGGACACATGAGAGGAGGAGACAGAGAGGACACATGAGAGGAGAGACAGAGAGGACACATGAGAGGAGGAGACAGAGAGGACACATGAGAGGAGAGACAGAGAGGACACATGAGAGGAGGAGACAGAGAGGACACATGAGAGGAGAGACAGAGAGGACACATGAGAGGAGGAGACAGAGAGGACACATGAGAGGAGAGACAGAGAGGACACATGAGAGGAGACAGAGAGGACACATGAGAGGAGGAGACAGAGAGGACACATGAGAGGAGAGACAGAGAGGACACATGAGAGGAGGAGACAGAGATGACACATGAGAGGAGGAGACAGAGAGGACACATGAGAGGAGAGACAGAGAGGACACATGAGAGGAGGAGACAGAGAGGACACATGAGAGGAGGAGACAGAGAGGACACATGAGAGGAGAGACAGAGAGGACACATGAGAGGAGAGACAGAGGACACATGAGAGGAGAGACAGAGAGGACACATGAGAGGAGGAGACAGAGAGGACACATGAGAGGAGGAGACAGAGAGGACACATGAGAGGAGAGACAGAGAGGACACATGAGAGGAGGAGACAGAGAGGACACATGAGAGGAGAGACAGAGAGGACACATGAGAGGAAGAGACAGAGAGGACACATGAGAGGAGAGACAGAGAGGACACATGAGAGGAGAGACAGAGAGGACACATGAGAGGAGGAGACAGAGAGGACACATGAGAGGAGGAGACAGAGAGGACACATGAGAGGAGAGACAGAGAGGACACATGAGAGGAAGAGACAGAGAGGACACATGAGAGGAGAGACAGAGAGGACACATGAGAGGAGAGACAGAGAGGACACATGAGAGGAGGAGACAGAGAGGACACATGAGAGGAGAGACAGAGAGGACACATGAGAGGAAGAGACAGAGAGGACACATGAGAGGAGAGACAGAGAGGACACATGAGAGGAGAGACAGAGAGGACACATGAGAGGAGGAGACAGAGAGGACACATGAGAGGAGAGACAGAGAGGACACATGAGAGGAGAGACAGAGAGGACACATGAGAGGAAGAGACAGAGAGGACACATGAGAGGAGAGACAGAGAGGACACATGAGAGGAGAGACAGAGAGGACACATGAGAGGAGGAGACAGAGAGGACACATGAGAGGAGGAGACAGAGAGGACACATGAGAGGAGAGACAGAGAGGACACATGAGAGGAGGAGACAGAGAGGACACATTGGGCTGTGTTCAAAACCCACTTCTCACACAGACATAAGAATAGGTATAAAAGACAATAAAAGTAGTGCAATGTAAACGTACAGATTTATTTCCAGTTGGAAATTTGCAATCTTTTTAATACAATTCCTAAACTCATATTTCATTAATAACACTTTAACCTATTGGTAAGCAAACGTATTGCTGAAAATATACACTATGACTGCTGTTGTGACATGGTTAGGATGTTTACTGTTGGATACATAAAAAAATAAATAAAAAAAAACATTATGTCATACAGTCTAGAGAGAATGATTTATGACGTGATGTCATTTGCGGTCCGGTACCAGACCGCACGGGTGGAAGAGGTTAAGCACACTTTGGGATCCTAGTGAAGGAAAAGTGCACTACAAATAACATTTATTATTATTATTATTGTTGTTATTCTCACTCACCTTGACAGGTGCGCTCGTCAGTCAGTAGCTTGTTATTCTCACTCACCTTGACAGGTGCGCTCGTCAGTCAGTAGCTTGTTATTCTCACTCACCTTGACAGGTGCGCTCGTCAGTCAGTAGCTTGTTATTCTCACTCACCTCGACAGGTGCGCTCGTCCGTCAGCAGCTTGTTATTCTCACTCACCTTGACAGGTGCGCTCATCAGTCAGTAGCTTGTTATTCTCACTCACCTTGACAGGTGCGCTCGTCAGTCAGTAGCTTGTTATTCTCACTCACCTCGACAGGTGCGCTCGTCCGTCAGCAGCTTGTTATTCTCACTCACCTTGACAGGTGCGCTCATCAGTCAGTAGCTTGTTATTCTCACTCACCTTGACAGGTGCGCTCGTCAGTCAGTAGCTTGTGGCCCTTCTGACAGCTGCACTCAAACGACCCCACCGTGTTCCTGCAGAAGTGGTCACAGCCACCGTTGTTCTCCTGACACTCATCGATGTCTGGAAGAGGAGGAGGAGGAGGAAGGAGAGGAAGGAGAAGAATAAGTAACTTTTTTTGTATCCACTTTTTCTCATTATTCTATTTTTCTCCCATCCCAATTTCGTATTGCTAATTCTCCCCTCCCCCGTCTTCAACGTTGCTAGACTATGTCTCCCACTGGTCGGCTGTAGGGAGGATAGAAGCCTTGCATCACGTGTCCCCTCCGGTACACGAGGAGGCAGCCTGTCGGATCTTTTCACCAGACAGCGTGGACTCTCAGTGGCGACTTCCATCCGCTGACTCTGCCAAATGAGATAGTATGACAACTGGCCCAAGCCGCAGGCAATGCTGACACCAGGATTCGAGACCGGAGTCTCTTGCATTGGTGACGAGCGCAATCTCCGCTATGCCACCCAGCCGCCTTAAGAAGAAGTAACTTGAACATGTCTTTCACGTTCTGTTAGACACATAATAGGTCAGATCAGTGCAGCAGAGCATGCTGGGTACCTAGCACAGTGCCATATCCACAGGGAAGAGATATTGGGGGGGGGGGGGGGGCAATGCTGTCTACAATATCATTTGGTTTTTGTTTTTGTTATTAAGATTCACTAAAGCACCCACTAGGCCTGCCACGATAACACATTTTGCTGGGCGATTAATTGCCCCCGAAAATATCGCGTTAAGCGATATTATTGCGACATTAAAACAAACGCGCAAATAGCAATTAATCGCGCCCGTCAAAATCATTGCATTCATTTTAATTATCACGAGGCCCTGTGCGAGATTTAAACGCGAGCCCCCCCCCCCCCCCCCCCCCCCTAAAGGTAAAAAAATTAAATAAAAAATTAATTTAATTATTATTATTTTATTAATACTTTTTTTTTTTTGCATACAGTCAACGTATTCTTAAATATTAGCACTGCCCGAGGCTGGGCATACAGTCAACATATTCTTAAATAATAGCGCTGCCCGAGGCTGGGCATATGATACAGTCAACGTATTCTTAAATAATAGCACTGCCCGAGGCTGGGCATACAGTCAACATATTCTTAAATAATAGCGCTGCCCGAGGCTTAGTGGCAATGCACCTGTACAGTCTTGCACTTTATGATTAATTGAAAATGGGGGACCCTGATGTAAACAAGACGAAAGTCTTTCTCTGGTCTGCATCCCTGTTAACAGAATTCGACTATAGGGCGACAATAATGTGGTCAAGAGGCATGGTTTCTATCTTGAGCCTTAACTGGCGTTGTTCCTTTTTATTCACATGGAAAGCAGCAGTAACATACAGGTCTCCTCTCTCTGAGAGGCATGGGGGGAGAGGACGAAGTGGGAGTATACCTTTGCTTTTATACTCGCCACAAGATGGTGTACCTGGGTGGCTCCGCCTAGAGCGCCCTCTAGTGGGAACAGATATATATGCAACTAGACAGTCACTGGTGGAGACAGTTATATATGCAGGTAAACAGTTACTAGTGTAAACAGCCATATGTACAGTTAGACAGTTACTAACAATCCTACACAGAACCTCTGATCTCAACAATCCCCTTAACAATTGTATGTATTGAGCTGTACTGTACCCATTCTGCAATCTGTTAATAAACGTTTCAATCAATCAATCAGTCAAGTACACCTGGCAATAACAGGGAAAATGCATAAAACACCCCTGGAACCTGATAAACAAGCTTAAAGCCAGGTAAATCTTTCAAGCACGACATGCAGATTTGCAGTTTTGCCTTATTTGAATCGAACTCTATAAGCTTAGTACACACGTCACAAACTGCACGATGCAACACACAGAGTGAGAGAGAGACAGACAGAGAGAGAGAGAGAGCAAGAGAGAGAGAGCGAGAGAGCAAGAGAGAGAGCGTGAGAGAGCGTGAGAAAGCGAGAGAGAGAGAGAGAGAGAGAGAGATCCACGGCGGGAACAGAGTAGATAGCATTAAAAACTCACCCTAACGCAGTCAGGTCCAAGAGGAAGGAGACGACCGTGGAATGTCCCATGATGATATTGTACCCCCCGTTGGAATGAATTTGGGAGTCTGTTCCTAGTTTATCTGCCACACGTTAGCACTCGATAACGTAGCTAACGCTAGCTAGCGTTAGCTAACGCTAGTTAGCTGTCCCTGCCTTTAGCTAAGCTACTAGCCGACATAGCTATAGCCTGACTGAAGGTTCTAACACGCAACAACTTTCATCTTCAGTCCATCTGCCGAACGTCCTCTTCGTCTTGGCATAACCTAATCACTATACTTGGTATTGATAAGCTTACGGCATGCTGCGTTATTTCTTCTGCTCCGATGCTGCACAGCGCTCACATGGAAATAGTCAGACCCCGGCCGTACCGGTAACCCCTCCCCTCGTTGAAACCAATAGTATATCTGCAGAGCCGCAGAGCTATCTGCATAGCCGCAGAGCTCCAATAGTATATCTGCAGAGCCGCAGAGCCCGGAACAAGTCAGACACATTCTACAAACGTGTCTAATGTCTGCCCTGTTAATTTTTTGCGAGGCCCCCCTCCCCGCGAGGCCCTGTGCGACCGCACTGCTCGCACACCCCCTGAGGCGGCCCTGCACACACACACACACACACACATCTCTCTCCTCTATCTCTCCTCTCTCTCTTACAGTACACACACACACACACACACACACACACAACTCTCTCTCTCTTTATCTCTCTCCATCTCTCTCTCTCCCTCTCACTGTCTGTCTCTCTCTCTAATAAGATAGGATATTCCTTTATTGATCCTTTTGGGGACATTTGGGTGTCATAGCAACATGGGGGAGGGGAGAATAGATAGAGAAGAGAGGAGGGGAGGAGAAGAGGATTGTGAGGATAGACAGATGAGAGAAGAAGAGAAGAGAGGAAATATAGAGGAGAGATAGAGGAGATGAGATAGAGAGACAGATGAGGAGAGACAGATGAGAGGAGAGATAGAGGAGAAAGACAGTAGAGATAGATGAGAGATAGAGAGGAGAAGAAGAGAGGAGAGATAGAGGAGAAAGAGAGGAGAGATCAATGAACCACAAAGCAGCATGGGGGAGAGGAGGTACAGGTAATAGATTAAAGACACAAATATAGGCAATCAAATTAAGTCTGAATATAAAGATATGAGAAAAAATAAACAGTATACACAAGGGACAGGTGAGGTTCTGTACCCTAACTGGCATGATATACGTCATACATTATAGTCCGTGCAGGTTCTGGTGGTTAAGAGTCAGACACACTTTGTGGTCAGACATTCCTAATAGTTCTCAAGTTCTGCAAATCACCAAAACACCAAATAGCAAAACAGTTAGGAATGTCAGTAACATAAAGAGAACGGCCACCAGTGATCTGAGTCTCTCTGTTGGTTACCACCAGGGGGCGCTGTGTGGTTACCTGAGTCTCTCTGTGTGGTTACCACCAGGGGGCGCTGTGTGGTTACCTGAGTCTCTCTGTGTGGTTACCACCAGGGGGCGCTGCGTGGTTACCAGTGCTCTGAGTCTCTGTTGGTTACCTGAGTCTCTCTGTGTGGTTATCTGAGTCTCTCTGTGTGGTTACCACCAGGGGGCGCTGTGTGGTTACCAGTGCTCTGAGTCTCTCTGTTGGTTACCCAAGTCTCTCTGTGTGGTTACCACCAGGGGGCGCTGTGTGGTGGTTACCAGTGCTCTGAGTCTCTCTGTTGGTTACCTGAGTCTCTCTGTGTGGTTACCACCAGGGGGCGCTGTGTGGTTACTAGTGCTCTGAGTCTCTGGTTTTTTGATTGACGTCAACCTGAACCTAATGCTTGTGGGACGCCACTAGGTGGCAGAGCGGTGAGTGAGCGAGTGAGCGAGTGAGAGAGCGAGCGAGTGAGCGACTGACTGAGTGAGTGAGCGAGCGAGCGAGCGAACGAGCGAGCGAGTGAGTGAGTGAGTGACGGTTGTAGAGGTCGTAGAGAACACAAAACAATGTGCTCATTAGATAAACTGCAATAACTCATCCAGGGTCAATCATCCACATTGTGAAGGCAATCCTACGAACCAAAGTTGCCTTGAGGCACCATGTAATGCGTTGTTAGTCCGACACGCTCCAAATTGCCGTCCAAAAGAAAAGATGAAGCTGATCCGATGTACTTTGTAAAATAAACAGGATTTATTGGAAAGCGAATCACAACAGCCCCAATAGCTGCCTACCACTATAAAAAAAACAAAAAGGGTTTTGTAAATGAACGTAATCTGTCAATCAAGTGCGGTCAAAAACGATATGGTACCGCTCTACCTGGGCCTACCTGAACTCTAAACTACCTGCCATGTTATAGGAGTGGTTAGGGGGGAACGTGGGGAAAAAGGGGAGTAGACCAGGTAAGTCTCCATCTTGGAATTCATTATGAGTGACATATATTAATAAACACATAGCACAAAGACCATAATAAACTATATGTCTAATGGGGCAATACAGATACAATTTATCATCATAGAATTTGGCTCCTACACACATGATTCGTAAAAAGGGTGAACTGTTTCTTTAAAGGGGAAGAGAAAGAAAGGGGAGGGGGGAAGTGAGGAGTGAGGAGACAGGAGGAGGAGGGGGGGGAGGAGGAGGAGGAGGAGGAGGAGGAGGAGGGGGAGGAGGCAGATTACATGGCCTAAACCCTTTTTGATTTGCTCTAAATGATGAAAACTGTTGGGGATTAACACCTAAGACGTTAAGCCTGAAAGTAAGTCAAGCAAGACACCATGGATGAATTCAGCAGGAGAGAGGAGAGAGAAGATAGGAGAGAAGAGAGAGAAAAGAGAGGAGAGGAGAGAAAGAGAAGAGAGGAGAGAGAGAAGAGAGGAGAGAGAGAAGAGAGGAGAGAAGAGCGAGAAAGGAGAGAGGAGAGGAGAGATCATACAAGCGATAAGGAAAAGACACTGCAATCAATACAAATGGCGAATGGACTTATTCTCCATGGCAGGAGCGATATGTGTTACTCACATAGGCACTACTCACGGGGCAGTCTGTGGATCGACTCACGGTGTCTGTAGTGACATGGAAGAGCATATAAAGCCACCTTAACTAGACACACCAGGTGCCAATTAATGCAATTAGGGCAGATAGACAGGTCAATTACCACCAGGTAACGCTTTGCTCCCTGAGGAGAGCAGAACCCCAAACGTTACACAAATGTCCTGATTGGCGGCTGGGTGGCGCAGCGGACATTGCGCTCATCACCAACGCAAGAGACACCGGTATAGAATCCGGTTGTCAGCGTTGCCTCCGGCTTGGGCTGGCCGTCATACTAACTCAATTGGCAGAGTTAGCGGGAGGGGAGTCGATGGGTGGTAGTCTGGTCGTTGTAAACAGCGACTCCTACAGGTAGGTCAGGGCGCCTGCACAGCAAAGACAGGAAATGGCGGGGGTAGTGTGAGCCTCCTACACGTTACTCCTCGCCAATGAGAGTCCGCGCTGGCAGGTGAAAAGAAGTGACTGGCTGCCTCCTTGTGTATCGGAGGGGACATGTGATGGGCTTCTATCCTCCCTACAACCGGCCAGTGGGGGGCACATGCGAGCAACGATCAGGACAGGGGAGGGAGAATTGGCACAAGAGGAAAAATTGGGATGGGAGAAAAATCACAGAAAAAAGGAGGAGAAAGAGTAGATAAAAAATAAATATCCTGATTGCGTGGTGTGTATTCTCTCAAAACACACAAACAAGTTACCAGCTTGAAGCCAGCCTGCTCAGTCCCTCCCCCGGCCCAGACACCAGAGAGCCAGAGGAACCCAGAAAGATCCATAATTATTCGGCGAGGCAAATCACTGGCATGGCCACCGCATCTCTACGCCACGCTTAACGGCCACTCCGGCGGGGAGGGCTGAGTCTAATAACGGGGTATATAATTACCTTTAATGGACCTTAAATAAGCTTTACGCTTAAATAAATACATTAAGCCCCCGCACATCTTGAAGTGATAAACGACGTGTACGTTTGTAAATGAGAGAGAGAGAGAGAGAGAGGAAGAGAGAGAGAGAGAGAGATAGAGAGAGAGGGGGGCGGAGAGAGAAATAGAGAGAGATAGATAGATAGAGAGAGAGGGGGGGGGGGGGAGAGATGGAGAGCGAGAAATAGATGGCGAGAGAGAGACAGATGGAGATATGGAGAGATAGAAATAGATGGAGAGAGAGATGGAGAGAGAGAGAGAGAGAGAGAGAGAGAGAGAGGAAGAGAGGAAAGGAGAAGACCTGGAATGGAGAGGGGGATGAGCAGGATGAGCAGGTCAGCGATCTGATATCTGATACGTGGAAAGAGGAAGAGAGAGGATGTTAAATATAATGATGAATGAACGTCCGCATGAATGGACACCTCTACCACGCCATGCACACACACACACACACCTACACACACACACACACACACACACTCACACACACACACTCACACACACACACACACACACACACACACACACACACATACACACACACACACACACTCACACACACACACACACACACACATACACACACACACACACTCACACACACACACTTACACTCACACACATACACACACACACACTCACACACACACACTCACACACACACACTCACACACATACACACACACACACACTCACACACACACACTCACACACACACACTCACACACACACACACACACCCTCACACACACACACTCACACACACACACTCACACACACACACACACACACTCACACACATACACACACACACACTCACACACACACACTCACACACACACTCACACACACACACACACACCCTCACACACACACTCACACTCACACTCACGTGCATCTGGGCTGCCAGAGGCCTGCTGGCTGTCAGGGCTCTTTAACGAGGGCACTGCTCTCTATGCTACACATGATGATGATGATGATGATGATGATATGATGATGATGATGATGATGATGATGATGATGATGATGATGACGAGGGTTTCTGCTCATCACACTCAACCCTTCCTGCTGTTTGAGAAAGACATGCCTAGAGAGCTTAACAGCATAATATAGACAATTGGATCAAAGCTAACAAACCGGTGCTGAATCCATCTAAAACTGTCACCATGCTATTTGGCTCAAAGCTTAGATTAGCCCAAGATCCTCAGATGAATCTAATCATAGAGGGTCAACCCATTCAACAATTGAAGAAGACTAAGTTATTGGGACTATGGCTTGACAGCACACTGTCCTGGTCTGACCATTTACATTTAGTCATTTAGCTGACGCTTTTATCCAAAGCGACTTACAAGTTCTGTACGACAAGTCATCAGGAAGGGCACAACTCTATCAGCTGAGTAACAATGTTCATCAAAGTGTTGATTGCTACAGTGTAGGTTAGTTTATGACAGTAAGTGCATGACAGTAAGGTTAGTTAGGGTTCGAATTTTTTTTCTTTTATTTTTTTTTAACTTTTTAATTTTATTTCAGATAATGATTGAAGAAGTGCGTCTTTAGTCGACGGCGAAAGATTGGACGGGTTTCGGCTGTCCTAACTGGGGTGGGTAGTTCATTCCACCATTGTGGGGCAAGGACAGAGAATAGGCGGCTTCTCTTTGATGACCCTCCCAGAGCTTGGATAGGAGTAGGTCTGAGGCGGCCAGAAGATGCAGAGCGTAGGGGTCTTGAGGGTGTGTAGTTAGAGACCATTGACCGGAGGCGGGAGCGGTTCCCTTTGCCGCACGGTATGCTAGGTCGAGGGCCTTGAAGCGGATTCGTGCAGCAATGGGGAGCCAGTGCAGGTCCCTAAGAAGTGGGGTGACATGGGCCGACTTCGGTAGGTTTGAGATCAGGCGGGCCGCTGCGTTCTGAATGAGTTGAAGAGGCTTTGTGGCAGTGGCCGGGAGGCCAGCGAGCAGTGCGTTGCAGACAGTAGTCGATATAAAACATTGTATGTAAAATGGGTGCATCAGTAGCTGCAGCAAGAAGATGTGCGCCTTTTCTTCCATCAGTGTTGTTGAATCAAATTGTTTGCTCCTTGGTTCTCTGTCATCTGGATTATTATTCAGGGCTGTGGTCATCTCATCTGCTTCAAAAGGCCGTCTCAGGAAGTTACAAATCATACAAAACAAGGGAGCTAGACTGGTATTGGGTTGCTCATCAAGGGCTAATGTTGCTGAAATGCATGTGAAACTAAAATGGCTGAGTGTGGAGAAAAGACTGTCAGCAAGTTTGCTTGTATTCTTTCACAAGGTCATTCATACTCAAAACACCGGAATTTATCTTTACGACGATGAGCTACAGTGCAGAGACACACACGCATGGTACCAGAGCGGCCAGCAGGGGGCAGAGGACTCTACCCCTACAGTGCAGAGA
>NC_140179.1:18614402-18631130 GCF_963971535.1 Notolepis coatsorum | reverse complement strand
GTGCATGTGTGTGTGCATGTGTGTGTGTGTGTGCGTGTGTGTGTGTGTGTGTGCATGTGTGAGTGTGTGTGTGTGTGTGTGCATGTGTGAGTGTGTATGTGTGTTGTGTGCATGTGTGAGTGTGCATGTGTGAGTGTGTATGTGTGTGTGTGCATGTGTGAGTGTGTATGTGTGTGTGTGTGCGTGTCAGAGACTCACCTATGCAGGTCTTGCTGTCTGAGTGCAGAGCGTACTTCTGATGGCAGCCGCAGACGGGTCCCACGTCAGTGTCGTCACACGTGTGCTGGCAGCCCCCGTTTCCATAGTTACACGTCACTGGCAACATACAATAACTGTGAGGGAGCAGTGCAGTACAGTACAAACAAGCCTCTCTCTCTCTGTCTCTCTCTCTCTGTCTGTCTCTCTCTCTCTAAAGGCATTTGACACTGTCATTCACTCCATTCTGATTGACAAGCTAAAAGCAATTGGTTTTGATAGTCTATCAGTGAGCTGGATGCAATCCTACCTGGAGCGGAGAGAACAGATGGTGGAGGTAAACGGTACCCCCCCCCCCCCCCCCCCCCCCCCCTCACAGTGAGCTGTGGTGTTCCACAATGAAGCATACTAGGACCACTACTGTTCCTAATTTATGCAAATGACATGTCAGCTGTGACTGCAACTTGTTCTGTTCGCGGACGACTCAGCCCTGCTGGTCTCTGACAAGAACAAGTTACATGGTAAAAAGCACTTAACCAGAGGATGGCTAAATGGGCTTTATCACCAAAACCCTGGTGACAGTGTGTAGACTTTCACAGTCAAGAAAGACAGGGTGTCTCCTCCTCCTCCCTTAATGTCAGCACACAAGCCAACTTGCTAAGAATTTTAAAAAAGCCTCAGAAATCTCCCCCATCAATATGACACAATGTGAAGAGAGGCAGAAGCAAACCTGGTCTTTTATGAACAAAACAACACTCCCAACATTTGTTTAACCTTTATTTTACCAGGTAGTCACTTGAGATCAAAGATCTCTTTTTCGAGCAAGACCTGGAAACACCTGCAGGTCCTTCAACAAACTGAAACAAAACCAGAAACGTAAAGCAATCCCGAGCCAATAGAGCCCACCTGGGACCCCCGAGCCAATAGAGCCCACCTGGGATCCCCCGAGCCAATAGAGCCCACCTGGGACCCCCGAGCCAATAGAGCCCACCTGGGACCCCCGAGCCAATATAGCTCACCTGGGACCCCCCGAGCCAATATAGCTCACCTGGACCCCCGGGATACCTCCTCTTTGATAAGGCGCCCCAGGCGAGGCTCCTGCCCGTTAAACCACTCAGCATTAGGAGCCACTTGTCACACCAACCAGCTGACTGCCAGCTGATGAGACAAGTGGCTCTCTATTGGTTCTCCCACAGGGGGTGGGGCATATGTGTAAGTCGCACTGGTGCACCGAGTTATACATTTTATATCATCAGCCCCAATGAAACAGATCCAATTCAGGTGCTGAGGTGAGTCTACTACCGCTTTCAACCGTGTTACTTACAAACATAACATAATGCACTTGGTACGATGTGTGTGACTGTTACAATGTCTGTGTGACTGTTACGATGTGTGTGACTGTTACGATGTGTGTGTGGCTGTTATGATGTGTGTGACTGTTACGATGTGTGTGTGACTGTTACGATGTGTGTGACTGTTACGATGTGTGGAGTGACTGTTACGATGTGTGTGACTGTTACCATGTGTGTGACTGTTACGATGTGTGTGACTGTGTGTGTGACTGTTACGATGTGTGTGACTGTGACGATGTGTGTGACTGTTACGATGTGTGTGACTGTTACGATGTGTGTGTGACTGTTACGATGTGTGTGACTGTGACGATGTGTGTGACTGTTACGATGTGTGTGACTGTTACGATGTGTGTGACTGTTACGATTTGTGTGTGACTGTGTGTGTGACTGTTACGATGTGTGTGACTGTTACGATGTGTGTGACTGTTACGATGTGTGTGACTGTTATGATGTGTGTGTGACTGTTACGATGTGTGTGACTGTTATGATGTGTGTGTGACTGTTACGATGTGTGTGACTGTTACGATGTGTGTGTGACTGTGTGTGTGACTGTTACGATGTGTGTGACTGTTACGATGTGTGTGTGACTGTGTGTGACTGTTACGATGTGTGTGACTGTTACGATGTGTGTGACTGTTACGATGTGTGTGACTGTTATGATGTGTGTGTGACTGTTACGATGTGTGTGACTGTTACGATGTGTGTGACTGTTACGATGTGTGTGTGACTGTTACGATGTGTGTGACTGTTATGATGTGTGTGTGACTGTTACGATGTGTGTGACTGTTACGATGTGTGTGACTGTGACGATGTGTGTGACTGTGACGATGTGTGTGACTGTTACCATGGGAACTCACTGTTACCCTTGCCCTTTTATCGGGATTCTCTCGCGGCGGTCACAGGAATACTCCGACCTCAGGTGAACCCCCCCCCCCCTGCTGGGAGCCTCCGGTCAAAGGTCATGTGTGTATCACAATGGAACATGAGGTTTTATTAGGGTAGACAGCATCTGACATTGGAAACTACTAATGATATCAAGAGAGGCAGTTGGGCCAAATAGAAGAGAGAGAGAGATGCCTCTGGGGTAATGTGGGGTAATAAAGTAATAAAGTAGCAGTGATTTCTACTGGAACAGGGCTCCCCGCAGTTACTCTGCTCGACATGATGGAGGAATGGCTTAAGCAGACACTGGTCCACAACACAGAGAGAGAGAGGGAGGGGGGAGAGAGAGAGAGAGAGAGAGAGAGAGAGAGAGAGAGAGAGAGAGAGCAAGAGAGAGAGGAGGGAGAGAGAGAGGGAGGGGTGTATCTGGAGCGCTCCCAGCTGAAGCCGCCTCTCTTTAATCCGGGGTTAGTGCCGCGCTGCGCTCCACGATCGGCGAGACCCTCGGCCCCCGAAGCCGCGGGTGAAATATTGCAACAGCCAAGTCTCCTCTGATCTGCTTCGGGGACATTAGGAGACACTTTAGAGGATTTCACAACCTTCTACACACTCTCACCGCCTGAGCAGGACAAGATGTGTTGCCAGGTAAAAAGTGTAACTAATAAAAAGTTGATTTCCCAGCCTCCTTTCCCAAAGTCACGGCCCACGGGCGCTCGGTACACAGATCGCACGAAGAATGGAAATGATGATTTTTCTTTTTGGTCCCGACCCCCCGCCCCGTTCTCTCTTACAGGGCAACGCATGAGTTATTTCTCCTGAATCCATCAACACAGAATAATGTTACTGTCAGTTCAGCCTCTGGCGTTGAGTGTCCGCTCTCGTATATCATCCATGAAAAGCCCACATGGAACGTTATTTGTTATTACAGAAGTTCATTACAGGAACAGTTTTCCGTTCCCTCCGTATAATATTCATCACCAGGAGAAAGAGCCGTCTCACTGAGCCATAAAATGAAAGTCTGGGAAAACAAAGCCACCGCTACTAGGTAGTTTTTCACGCTGCCCTTTTTTCAAGTTAACATACCGACACGGGCCGTTTGCTGGACACTGCTATCTGAAGCACGTCTGTGTCTCGCTGGGTCCCGGCTGTATATCACCCACCACTAGGAGGATAATCAGACGCGTCGGACAACTTACCGACGTGTTCCGTGTCTCGAGAGCTCAGCCGCATCAGCCCCTCTAAGAGGTTCCTCCGGGTGACATCACAGAGAGGAGAGCAGACCTCTAGAAAACTGCTGACACTATTTCCTCAACCCTTTCTTACTGCTCCCCACTCCCCACTCCCCACTCAGCTCTATGGCTCAACGATGTTCTCCAAGCGCCACCTCAGGATGTCTACAGGTGTTTCACTGACGGTGATCTCCATAAGTAAACACTGTGACTGAGCTCTGAGCAGAAAAGCTATCGACAACACAGCATTAGCGTTGGCAGCAGCTCTATCAATCGTATTGGAGAATTCTGTGTTCACGGCGAAGAGGACAGACGAGAATTAGGCCAATTCTGTCTCAGTCAGTCTCAATGAAGACTGAGCCGGCGAGCGAGAATGAATCCGACATTGCCTAATTGCTAACCCACACTGTCTGCTTCAATTCATTGTGCTAAGCTAGGCTAACAAGCAGCCAGGCCCAGATAGCTTTCTGCAGAACGAGTGATTGATTGATTGATTGACAGAACAATGAATTAATCACGCTAGAAATAAACGCCTACATGCTGTGTGTGTGTGTGTGTGTGTGTGTGTGTGTGTATCTCTGTGCATTCAGTAGAAAGCTATCTCGCTGCACGTTATTCGCTTCCATTCATTGTGCTAAGCTAGGCTAACGTGCAGCCAAGCTAGGCTAACATGATAAAGCCCTACATCTATGCCCAACAGAGAGTATAACTCTGTTATTATGACTCTGCCAGACAAGATCAAAGAGTTCTGTGATGATAAAGCCCAAGACATCCCACTCCACTGACACATGCCTTCTCTATTTGAACGACCACAACAAACAAGAGGTGGACGTGGGCAAATACTGCAGCATGGTCATGCTGGACCTACAAAAGGCCTTCGACACTGTCAATCACTCCATTCTGAATGACAAGCTAAAAGCAATTGGTTTTGATAGTCTATCAGTGAGCTGGATGCAATCCTACCTGGAGGAGAGAGAACAGATGGTGGAGGTAAACGGTACTCTATCCCCCCCCCCTCACAGTGAGCTGTGGTGTTCCACAAGGAAGCATACTAGGACCGCTACTGTTCCTAATTTATGCAAATGACATGTCGTCAGCTTGTGACTGCAACTTGTTCTTGTTCGCGGACGACTCAGCCCTGCTGGTCTCTGACAAGAACAAGTTACAGGTTGAAAAAAAAAACAGCTCAGAACTCTGCAGAATCTGCACCTGGCTCGCTGATAACAAACTATCATTACACATGGGTAAAACAGAGTCCATTCTCTTCGGATCAAATAACAAACTCAGCACGGCCTCTCAGTTACAGTGGGTGACAATATTGTCACAAGGAAAGATGAAATTACACACCGCTGCTGGTGGGACAAAACCTCCTAACTCCATATATATATATATATATATATTTTTTTTTTATCAACTCAGTAGATCATCCTCCATCTGCTGAAAAGTTGGGTTTTTGGAGTTATGAGGTTTTGTCCCGCCAGCAGCGATATGTACATCACTTCATTGTACAATACATTGTTTAGGTTTTACAAGCAGTTTATCAAAGTTGACCGTGAACTTGAATCTGGTATAAAAATACAGAGTAAACATCTTATACAAATAACAATATATAAGGTATAGAAAATAACATTTCTAATGACTCTGCACCCTAGCTTTATCAACAAAACTCTCTCTGGGCCTCTTGGGTCAAAATACAGTCATTGGAATAACAAAGGAATGACAGACTGGAAGCTGGGCCTTTGTTCAGGTGTGAATTGGTGTGGAGTGAATTAAATTCTGGGAGTGTAGTCCTTTCATCAAATAGCTGAATTGTCTTTCATTCTTTCAAAGCCCTGAACTAAGATTAGGTTAGAATGTTACCAGAATGTTTCATAGGACATTGATTGAAAACTATCGGCTCGAATTTTACAATTGATGGCTTATTTTGAAGGTATGAACCTGTAGTTTCATATTATGTAAAAAAGAAAAATGTGAAAATCCCCAGGGAGGAGGGGTGAAAATAGCCCAGACTCCTAAGGGCAATATTTACATACAATATATACTGTACACCGTACATACATATTTGTATTATGTAGGCTACATATTTGTATGTGTCTACATAGTAGGAAGAGAGTTGTCGAAGCAGTTTTCTTATCAGTCCTGCACTATGGTGATGTTTGCTTGCTGCGGCATCAACCGTTAAATCATTGGACTCTGTCTATCACTCTGCTCTCAGATTCATCACTAATGAGAGATACAACACTCATCACTCTGCTCTCAGATTCATCACTAATGATAGATACAACACTCATCACTGTCTTCATCACTAATGATAGATACAACACTCATCACTGTCTTCATCACTAATGATAGATACAACATCACTGTCTTCATCACTAATGATAGATACAACACTCATCACTGTCTTCATCACTAATGATAGATACAACACTCATCACTCTGTCTTCATCACTAATGATAGATACAACACTCATCACTCTGTCTTCATCACTAATGATAGATACAACACTCATCACTCTGTCTTCATCACTAATGATAGATACAACATCTATCATCTATCTGGTTCTTGATTGACAGCTCAAACCCAGGGGGGGGGGGATACATACATGTACAGTCCCTCTGGTTCTTGATTGACAGCTCAAACCCAGGGCGGCACTCGCAGGACACGCCTCCCTTGGGAGTCTCCCTGCAGATGTGGGCGCAACCATGTTCCTTATTCATACAGTTCATCCCATCTGCAGAGAGAGAGAGGAGAGAGAGGGGGGAGAGAGAGAAGAGAAGAGAGAGAGAGAGAGAGAGGGGGGGGAGAGAGAGAGGAGAGAGAGAGATAGAGAGAGAGAAGCGATAGAGAGAGAGAGAGAGAGAGAGAGAGAGAGAGAGAGAGAGAGAGAGAGAGAGAGAGAGAGAGAGGGAGGGGGGGGGAGAGAGAGATAGGGGGGAGAGGGGGTAGGGGAGAGAGAGAGGAGAGAGGGGGAGAGAGGAGAGAGAGAGAGAGGAGAGAGATAGGGGGGGAGAGAGAGGAGAGCGATAGAGAGGGAGAGGGAGAGGGAGAGAGAGAGAGAGATAAAGAGAGAGAGAGGGGGAGAGAGAGGGGGGAGGGAGGAGAGAGAGAGACAGAGAGAGATGTAGAGAGAGGTGTAGAGAGAGATATAGAGAGAGAGACAGAGGGGAGAGAGAGATGTAGAGGGAGATAGAGAGACAGAGAGAGAGAATGTTTATAATGACTTCAAATGAAAGCTAGGATGATTCAACTGTGGAGCAATCGGTTATGGACATTTGTTTGAAATCCATGTATTTGTAAACACGTCGTTCCTTTTGACAGAGTTTCAAGAGAGAGAGGGGGGAGAGAGAGAGAGAGATAGAGAGGGAGAGAGAGAGAGAGAGACAGAGAGAGAGAGAGAGAGAGAGAGAGAGAGAGAGAGAGAGAGAGAGAGAGAGAGAGAGAGAGAGAGAGAGAGAGAGAGAGAGAGATGGAGACAGAGAGGGAGAGAGAGAGAGAGAGAGAGAGAGAGAGAGAGAGAGAGAGAGAGAGAGAGAGAGAGAGAGAGAGAGAGAGAGAGAGAGAGGGGGAGGGGGGAGAGAGAGGGGGAGAGAGAGAGAGAGAGAGAGGGAGAGAGAGAGAGAGAGAGGAGGGAGAGAGAGAGAGGAGAGAGAGACAGAGAGAGAGAGAGGGGGAGAGAGAGACAGAGAGAGAGAGAGCGATGTAGAGAGAGAGATGTAGAGAAGGGAGAGAGAGATGTAGAGAGAGAGAGACAGAGAGAGAGAGGAGAGAGAGAGAGAGAGAGAGAGAGAAGAGGGGAGGAGAGAGAGAGAGAGAGAGAGAGAGAGAGAGAGAAGAGAGAGAGAGAGAGAGAGAGAGAGAGAGAGAGAGAGAGAGAGAGAGAGAGAGACAGAGACAGAGACAGAGACAGAGAATGTTTATAATGACTTAAAATGAAAGCTAGGATGATTCAACTGTGGAGCAATCGGTTATGGAAATTTGTTTGAAATCCATGTATTTGTAAACACGTCGTTCCTTTTGACAGAGTTTCAAGAGAGAGAGGGGGGAGAGAGAGAGAGAGATAGAGAGGGGAGAGAGAGAGAGAGAGAGAGAGAGAGAGAGAGAGAGAGAGAGAGAGAGAGAGAGAGAGAGAGAGACAGAGACAGAGACAGAGACAGAGAATGTTTATAATGACTTAAAATGAAAGCTAGGATGATTCAACTGTGGAGCAATCGGTTATGGAAATTTGTTTGAAATCCATGTATTTGTAAACACGTCTTTCCTTTTGACAGAGTTTCAAGTCGACCTTGTTGTTGCCAAGTGACTATTAAGCTGTCGGGAATTCGCTCCAATGTGGCTCTTAAAGGAGGAAACCCAAGACATGGCGTTGAGCGTACAAGACGATAACACAGTCCAATCATCATCAACCTTTATTTATTCTCGAAAAGACAATTGAGGTCACCCTCATTTTCAATGTCGTCGAGACTTTACAGGCATTTCAATGCACACATTTCTACAATATAACAATAATAAATATGAATAACTATCTATATAGTACTTTTCACACATGGACCGCAGTCCAGAGTGCACCACAGCAATTTGTATAAAATGAACATAGGCATAAAATCAGCACACAAATTGACACTGACAGAATAAAAAAACATGCATAAATTGCAGAATAGGCATAAAATAAGTACAATAGTACAGTGTCGCTCGAAGGCATGTGAACCCCCCCGGAACAGCCAGTCCCCCAAACACCCCACACATAAATCCCCACCACATCCCCATCCAAGACACACCCCCTGATAAAGCACGCCATGACCGAAGGAAAACACAAACAGCCCGTGCGCCACTCACACCGCCATGCACGGTGACGGGAACAAGGCCAGATTAAGAATTCAGAGGCCTCTGGGCCAGACTCTTGTGAAGGCCCCCACACACACATACACGTGCATGCACGCACAGTGGCTGGGCTGTCATCATCGCGGTCTGCCTCATTTGTGTTGGTGTTGGAGCTGGGCTGTGGAGATGCGGCGGGCGTAGACGAACAGGTGGCAGCCACCGGTGGGCCGGCTGAACTAGAGGCTGCCGCTGCCTCTTCTCTGTCGCTAGCATCAATAACGTTAGCATTCTTGTCCTCTCTGCCCGCGGCGCCTGGCTCAGCCTCTTTAACGTTGCTGCTACTAGTGCTAGCCAGGCTAGCCTTACCTGACGGGGTGAAAAAAGTTGAGATAGTCGGTATGCTTTGCCGAAGTAACGCGCTCTTTCTGTCCCTTTCCTGTTTAGATTTTAACTTAGCAGCTCCGCTTTCCCACCGTTTAACTTTTTTATCCACGTTTTTTGAGTCTCATATGATACAGTACTCCTGACTTTTGACAGTCCGGAGGTCTAACCTCAAGCTCAGGGGGGGCCGTGCCTTTGCTATCGCAGCCCCTGAACTGTGGAACAGCATCCCCACCTCCATTAGGCTCGCCCCCTCGATAGATGCCTTCAAATCGAGGCTCAAAACCCACTTCTACCTACTAGCCTTTCCCGTTCACTGACTCATGCCCTGTTTTTCTATGTGTTTGCCTGTGTGCCCTCCCATAAAACGGAGTGTGATTGTTGTCTATATGTATCTTGTGTATCTACCCTCTGTACAGCACTTTGGTTGACACGCGTCATGTGAAATGTGCTTTATAAATAAATCTGATTGATTGATTGAGTACTACTCGAGTCTTAGCCTACTTGATCAACTTGCAAGTGCAATTCTCGCGGTCAGTGGTCACCTGACCTGACCTGACAGTGACCCCTGGACCTGGACGTCAGTGTCACTTCAACTCAACGTCTCTCACCCCTCATTATCAAACAATCAATCATATTTTTATTTGCAATACAATTTTTTTATAAAAATAGATAGAGATGAGATGATACTAGTAGTCACTATAGATGCTGTGAAAGTAAACGCTGGATCTGATTATATAAATGTTTTTTTCGTATTTCTTTTCTTTTTTTTACTAGTGTGTAGTGGAGGCCCCTAGTCACTAGGGGGAACTCGAGGATATCCGCTATCAGCACCGGCGGGTCTCTGCTGTCTGTCATGATCCCAATCTGCCTCATTCGTGTCGGGGCTGGGATGTGGAGATGCGTGACAGCAGACTCTACGTCTAGTCTCTTCTTCTTCTTCTTGTATATTTCCGGCGGACTACTCGTATAGGCGTATTGCCGCCCTCCACAGGACAGAGGGAGCACTATAGATTTCCAGCCCTCCCTATACGTCTAGTCCAGGGGTCAGCAACCTTTACTATCAAAAGAGCCACTTTTCCCCCCTCCCACAAAATAAAATGCTGAGGGAGCCGCACAACCTATTTACCCTTAAAATGAAGATAACATATCTTCATATGTATAACGTTTTATATATCCCCAAGCATACCCCACATTTAGCATAAAACGCCTGACAATTGCATACCCAAAGTAATTTGCGATTTATTATACTTTATACTTATTGCATTAATGGAATTATAAAGCAACAAAAAGAAAAGTTTTGACTTTTTATTGCTGTTATAACAAAGGAAAAACCTCAAACTCTTATGAAGAGGAGAAAAAATACTGGCTGTGTAGACCAATTTTTTAATAAAACACAGAAGAGGAGACAAAACACTGGTGTCTGTAGACCGACTTTGAAATAAAACCCTGAAATATTCAGGTATATTTGAGTCCTTCCCTTATTTGTGGAACATTTATAAAATAAAAAGTAGTCTACTTTAAAAAAAGACTACCATGTGTAGACCTACTTTGAAATAAACACAGAAAAGGAGAAAAAACTAGGGATGCTTGATATTGGCTTTTTTACCGATACCGATATACCGATATTGTCCAACTCTTAATTTCCGATACCGATATCAACCGATATCACATTTTAATGCCGATATCGGCCGATAATATCGGTAGGCCGATAATATCGGACATCATTTCTATAGAATTGTTAAAAAAAAAAAAAAAAAAATTTTAAAACAGATACCGATATTTTCCGATATCACATTTTAATGCCGATATCGGCCGATAATATCGGTAGGCCGATAATATCGGACATCCCTAGAAAAAACACTGGCATCTGTAGACCTACTTTGAAATAAAACCCTGAACTATGCAGCTCTATTAGAGTCCTTCCCTTATTTGTGGAAAATCTATAAAATCAAAAGTACATTTTTCGTTGTTCGCAAATTTTGCACCACATATTACAGGTAAGCCTGCATTGTTAGTTGTGAAAGCAAATTAATCTGTCCATGCTGAATTAAACCCTCTATTTTCCTCAGACTTTCCTTTTTTTGGATTTATCCATGGTTAGCTTACTGGGGGGTCGGAAACTCAAGATTAGCCACTTGCAGGGAGAGGCACGGGGTGTGCCGTACTGTATATTTTAGTTGATGAAATATGTTTGTTGACTAAATATTTTAGTTGATGAAATATTTCTTCATTTCAGTGTCACAGTATGACATCGATCTCCAAAAAATATATATATATTTTGTTATTTTTTTATCATTTTTTTGGAGGCCCCTCGTCACTAGAGGCCCACGGGCCGCAGCCCAAACGGCCCGGTCGTTAATCCGGCCCTGGACGGGAATGCCACCCCGCCCGGCGCCCCATCTCCCCCAAATCATTACATACATGCCCAACATTAGCCTGATGCTCTGGGCCCAATATCCCAGAACCAGGTCCATTAGCCTGATGCACTGGGCTCTACATCCCAGAACCAGGTCCATTAGCCTGATGCACTGGGCCCAATATCCCAGAACCAGGTCCATTAGCCTGATGCACTGGGCCCAACATCCCAGAACCAGGTCCATTAGCCTGATACTCTGGGCCCAATATCCCAGAACCAGGTCCATTAGCCTGATGCACTGGGCCCAACATCCCAGAACCAGGTCCATTAGCCTGATGCACTGGGCCCAACATCCCAGAACCAGGTCCATTAGCCTGATGCTCTGGGCCCAACATCCCAGAACCAGGTCCATTAGCCTGATGCACTGGGCCCAACATCCCAGAACCAGGTCCATTAGCCTGATGCACTGGGCCCAACATCCCAGAACCAGGTCCATTAGCCTGATGCACTGGGCCCAACATCCCAGAACCAGGTCCATTAGCCTGATGCACTGGGCCCAACATCCCAGAACCAGGTCCATTAGCCTGATGCTCTGGGCCCAACATCCCAGAACCAGGTCCATTAGCCTGATGCACTGGGCCCTACATCCCAGAACCAGGTCCATTAGCCTGATGCACTGGGCCCTACATCCCAGAACCAGGTCCATTAGCCTGATGCTCTGGGCCCAACATCCCAGAACCAGGTCCATGCAAGGTGCCAACCTGCTCATCAGGAGCAGTTAGGGGGTTAAGTGTCTTGCTCAAGGACGTTTTCATATCGTGAATCGATGGAACTCAATTCTGACGTAAAAAAACTTGAAAAGTCAATCGTATTTAAAGTTGGATTACTGATGTTCAGGAATGTGGAAGGGACTTGTCCTTCTGAGACTGAATGATGCTGCCTCACAGTGAGTGATGGAAGCTCTGGCCAATCACAGCTGAGCCCAGTGAGTTTGGTACAAGAGGTGACTGTGAGGTGACGCCCCCCCCCCCCCCCCCCCCTCCTCCTCCCCCCCACCCATCCGCTAACACTTCCAGACAGGAGGAGGTGGTTTGTGGAGGCAGCATATGGTTATCAGACCAATGTTTTCTTTCCCTAATTACTAAAAAGCCCGTTTCACGATCCCTGACATCCTGTGTGTGTGTGCAGAGGCTCGCACACGCACACACACACATACACACATTAAAACACACATTTCCTAGCCCCCATCAACATCAATTAACCCGAGTGTTAATTTACGCACCCCCCACCGCCCCCCCCCCACCGCTCCTTTAAACATGCTGGCGTTGATCCGAGGTTCCTTCCCGTCAGCGCTGACATGGATGTTCATCCATCCATCCTCCGTTCCTCCACCCCCCCGCCGTCCCAGTGATGTACACGACAGCCCACTGCACTAATAACTGAAATAGGCCAGTGTGTAAAGTGAGTGTAGGTTAGTATATAGGACAAGTGCATGACAGTAAGGTTAGTTAGGGTTAGATAAATTTTTTTTTTTTTGTATGTATTTCAGATAATGGTTGAAGAAGTGCGTCTTTAGTCGACAGCGAATCCTACAACATTCTATATGGTAGCTGCCTATCCTACAACATCCTATATGGTAGCTACCTATCCTACAACATCCTATATGGTACTGTACCTATCCTACAACATCCTATATGGTACTGTACCTATCCTACAACATCCTATATGGTACTGTACCTATCCTACAACATCCTATATGGTACTGTACCTATCCTACAACATCCTATATGGTAGCTGCCTATCCTACAACATCCTATATGGTAGCTGCCTATCCTACAACATCCTATATGGTAGCTGCCTATCCTACAACATCCTATATGGTAGCTGCCTATCCTACAACATCCTATATGGTACTGTACCTATCCTACAACATCCTATATGGTACTGTACCTATCCTACAACATCCTATATGGTACTGTACCTATCCTACAACATCCTATATGGTACTGTACCTATCCTACAACATCCTATATGGTAGCTACCTATCCTACAACATCCTATATGGTAGCTGCCTATCCTACAACATCCTATATGGTAGCTCCCTATCCTACAACATCCTATATGGTAGCTCCCTATCCTACAACATCCTATATGGTAGCTTCCTATCCTACAACATCCTATATGGTAGCTGCCTATCCTACAACATCCTATATGGTAGCTACCTATCCTACAACATCCTATATGGTAGCTGCCTATCCTACAACATCCTATATGGTAGCTCCCTATCCTACAACATCCTATATGGTAGCTCCCTATCCTACAACATCCTATATGGTAGCTCCCTATCCTACAACATCCTATATGGTAGCTCCCTATCCTACAACATCCTATATGGTAGCTCCCTATCCTACAACATCCTATATGGTAGCTGCCTATCCTACAACATCCTATATGGTACTGTACCTATCCTACAACATCCTATATGGTAGCTGCCTATCCTACAACATCCTATATGGTAGCTCCCTATCCTACAACATCCTATATGGTAGCTCCCTATCCTACAACATCCTATATGGTAGCTCCCTATCCTACAACATCCTATATGGTAGCTCCTATCCTACAACATCCTATATGGTAGCTCCCTATCCTACAACATCCTATATGGTACTGTACCTATCCTACAACATCCTATATGGTGCTATGGGGTAAACATGTGCAGAAAAGAGCCTGTTGTCTCTCGGGGACAAGCCGTACAAACACGGAGCTCTTCTTAAAAGGACAGTCGCCATGACAGCATCCTCGCTCGGTTTGTGCTGCATTAAAGGATCCATTGCCCCTTAACCTCTTAAGCCCGGAGCCCTATTTTCTGAAGATCCGCCTAAAAGTACATACCTAAGTAAATGGAAGATTGCTCCACTTCTACAAGGTCCATTTGCATGTTCTTGGTATCTAGGGACATCTATGGATCTCATGGAATGTGTCCACAGTGTCAGAAATATTGTGTCTGTTACTAGGCTTGAGTAAATTGTGATGAAACAAAGGAGAATATGAATTATGATTTGTCTTTGACAGTGAATAACACCATGCAAAAAATGATCAGACATGAAGAACTGCCACTGAGCTTGTTCAGCACCTTCTTGAGATTTAGTATCACCAGGCATGCAGCTAGAACCGTGAATGAAATCTACTGTAAATACAGTCCGTTTTCTTATTTTTGAGACAGGTCCGCCATTTTGAATCTGATTGCAACGCGGATGGTTGCTAAACGATCACAGAAGGTAGACACACTAACTATGCTCCAATATATGCCAACAACGTTCTGTTTTGTGGTAGATAATCCTGAAAATGTTGAGAAATAAAGAAATTTCATACATAAGTAATTTGCTTGCAGGAAGCTGGCATGGGCTAGGTAATGTAGTTTTTAGAAATGCGGATATTCGCTAAATTATAAACACATTCCATAAACAAAAATCTCACTAATAACACTTTAACCTATTGGTAAACAAACATATTGTTGAAAATATACACTATGACTGCTGTTTTGACAGGATTAGGGTATTTACTCTTGGCTATATTTGGAGGAAAAAAACGCAACAGCTCAGGCTAAAGAGGTTAAACTGGAGAAAAGTCAAATAAACATGTGGGAGGAGGAGAAGGAGCGACACAGGACACAGCGCAATCTGAAAGCCTGAAACAGCAAACAGAATCTGAGGCGCTGTGCGGCCTCTCAGTGTGAGAGAGAGAGAGAGAGAGAGAGAGAGAGAGAGAGAGAGAGAGAGAGAGAGAGAGAGAGAGAGAGAGAGAGACAGACAGACAGACAGACAGACAGACAGACAGACAGACAGACAGACAGACAGACAGACAGACAGACAGACAGACAGAGAGAGAGACATACAGAGAGAGATGGAGAGATAGAGAGAGATATATAGAGAGAGAGATAGAGAGAGATAGAGGGAAAGAGAGAGAGACAGAGAGAGATAAAGAGACAAAGATAGAGAGAGCACGAGAGAGAGAAAAAGAGAGGGAGAGAGACAGAGAGATAGAGGGAAAGAGAGAGAGACAGAGAGAGCTAAAGAGACAGAGATAGAGAGAGCACGATTTTGATTTGATTTGATTACGGATCCCCATTAGCTGGTGCCATGGCAACCAGCTAGTCTTCCTGGGGTCCACACAAAAAAACATACAAAAACAATTATTGCAAAACAGAATTATTAAAAGTCAGTACTCAACACACAATACACAATGAAACTAACAATTAAGATGGCTAAAATTACATGCAAGCAAAGAAACAGAAAACAAAAAAACGAAACAAATACTTTACAGTGTTAAATACAATTTAAGATTGTTTTTAAAAGTGAATCTTTTTAAGAATTGCTTTCAGAATGCTCATCAATGTTACTAAAACATAAATTTCACCATACCTTTAAAAAGAAAAGAAAACACACAAAGTAAACAGAAGAAGTTTTGGATAACATGGCTGCAGCTACACTCATGACATATATTAATTTCCTTCCGGATTATGGCTCCTTTAAGTTTCTTTTTGAAACTGTCCTTGTTTTCCGTCCATATAATATGTAATGGGATCCTATTCCAGTATGTTATGGCTCTATACATTGCCGTTTTCTTTAGAGCATTGGTTCTAGGCAGAGGTAGGGTGAAGTGACTACTTGAAGCATGTCTGGTATTATGGTCATGTCTATCATTGGTGGATAAAAGCATAGAATACAATTGAGTGGGTTTACCCAAGGTACAAATGTTCTTTAAAAACCTGCATGCTAGTCTCTCCTTCACCCTCATCCACGACAGTCTAGCATGCATTCCCTCCACACTATTCCTTATAGAGCAGTGAAGAGTGAGTCGGGCAGCTCTATTTTGAGTGAGCTGGAGTTTACTAAGCTCTTGCTTTGACGCGCTAGACCAAATAGCTGGGCAGTAGTCAAGATGGGACAAGACTAAAGATTGTACTACCATTTTAATTGTTGTATTCGTTAGGAGGTAGGCATTTATTCTTTTTATGGAGAGATGTTTCTACTCATCCTGGTAACCATGTTATTTATCTGGGTAGACCAAAGTAGTGCCTCGTCACTAGTTACACCCAACAGGGCGGTTAGGTGGCGTAGCGGAGATTGCGTTCGTCACCAACCCCGGAGCTGTGAGCTGGATTTCGCCTGTTCGAATCCAGCTCACAGCTCCAGGGTTGTCACCAGCTTGGCTGGCCGTTCACACTAATACATTGGCAGTATTAGAGGGTGGAGAGAGCTGGCGGGGTGGGTCCGGGTCGTTGTAAACAGCGACTCCTACAGTTGCGGTCGGGGCGCCTGCTAAGCGCGGATGGGACCTGAGTGGGGATAGTGTGATCTTGGAGAATATCCGCGCTGCCAGGTGAAAAGAAGCGTTGATTGGCTGGACGTGTGTCGGAGGAAGCACGTGATAGCCTCTACTCTCCCAGATGATCTGACTGTGGGGGGTAAGTGCGCAGCGACCAGGAAGGGGATTGGGAATTGGCAT
>NC_140179.1:18589402-18609402 GCF_963971535.1 Notolepis coatsorum | reverse complement strand
GAATCGTTTTCAAATAAACGCTAGATTATCGATAGTATATGTGTACTTATGCACGCTATATAAGCGGGCTGAAAATCGAATTTCTTATTTCCTGATCAGCACACACACACACACACACACACACACACACACACACACACACACACATATGGCACACGCTGATATCTCTGTGAAAAAAGTTCTGATTATCCTAAGACTGGTAAAATAGATTCCTTAGCTCAGATCAGATGTTCTCCAAAAAGATTATTCCAATTCATGATCGCCATTCCAAACATCGATTGCGTTTATTGATCCAACGCTGGATACTGGAAATATGTATTCCACGCTGTTTTGGGGCTCGGAAATGACTTGGATCCCCTCGGGTGGCTTGCCCGAGAAGTAAAATGAGGAAGCTGGACCCCCCCCCCATGTGTTTCATTTAGTCTAATCCAATGGGGTGCAGTACAACAGGGAGAGACGATAGGGGGGCGGTATTTTCCCAATGGGCTCAGAGAGAGTTTGCAGCACTAACGTGAGACTAGATTGATGAAATATGAATTCAAATCGATAATAAAAAAAATAACGATTAAAAACGAGATCTCTCGTCAGCTGGCACTCAACGGTTGGCATGAAGTAACAATAAATCTCGTCGCTGGCACTCAAAGTGTTAAAAGAAAAGAGTCAGGGGTGGGCTACTTGGGAGCAGGGCCGTGTTGCGTGAAGGCAATTGTGAACAGGTGGGTTTTTAGGTGGGTTTTGAAGAGGTTGATGGATCATGAGTATCATGTTAGGGATGCTCGATATTGGCTTTTTTACCGATATACCGATATTGTCCAACTCTTATTTTCCGATACCGATATCAACCGATACCGATATATGCAGGGTCCCCCCCCCCCCCCCCCCCAAAAAATTGAATAATTTCAGGTAATTAACATTACATATCTCTTGTTGTGGAATTAACACAACATTATGCATACTTTTGACAATAAATAAAACCAGAATTTGTTCTTACTTGCTTGCCTGGGTAAATAAAGGTTATAGAAATGTAAAAAAAAAAAAATTGAAAACCGATACAGATATTTTCCGATATCACATTTTAATGCCAATATCGGCCGATAATATCGGTGGGCCGATAATATTGGACATCCCTAATTCTAAGGTATTGAGTATGATGAGTATCATGTATTCTAAGGTATTGACAGATTCAATATTCTAGGACCTCATCTCACATGTGCGTTCCAATGATATGAAATATGACGTTTTGTGTGGGTTCTACCACCGTTTCAATATTGGTTAATATCTTCTATATTTCAGACAACAAACCACTTGATTGGGGATGATTGATTGATGGATAATGGGGGAAAAGGTAGATCTAGGTTAGTGGTTAACTGAAATTGGGCCGTCATGCCCATGCACGCACATCGTGGCACTTTGCGACCGTCTACCGGCTCAGGGCTGCATTTCTCGCTGAACATATAATATACCGTTCGAAACATCTATTTGCCGCCAAATCGAACGCCACCTCAATCGACCTATTCCGTGCCTCGGTTCTCAAGTTACATGACGATATGTCAGGCGAGCGTCTTTTTACAGGCCACGTAAATGACCACGTCGGACAGTATACACTCGAGAACTGACCAATCACCGCTGATGGCGAAAATCATTGGTCAGCGTTGTAGCCAACGAGTGTCCGCTTCCAACAATAGCACGTGGGGGGGGTGCAAATATAGGAAGTAGGTGAAAATGTACGAGCGAAAATGAGATGTGACTCAGACTTCAGAACGCACAGAGGTGGATGGAAGAAATGGATTTTGGAACTCTTTTCTTTTGGCACACGGTTTACTCAAACCTCTCTACTTTTTCTCCCCATTTTCTGTTTTTCTCCCATCCCAATTTCGTATTGTCCAATTCTACCCTCCCCTGTCTCGAACGTTGTTAGGCCATGCCTCCCACTGGTCGGCTGCAATGTGGACGAAGCCTTGCATCACGCGTCCCCTCCGGTACACGAGGAGGCAGCCGTCGCATCTTTTCACCTGCACAGCGCGATCTCTAAGTGGCGAGGAGTAGCACGTGGGAGGCTCACGCTGCCCCCATCACTTCCTGATTCTGCTGCGCAGGCGCACCAACCGACCTGTAGGAGTCGCTGTCCACAACGTCCGATCCCCACCCACCAGCTTTTCCACCCCTAACACTGCCAATTGTGTTAGTATGAACGACCAGCCAAGCTGGTAGCAATGCCGAGAGCTGGGCTCGAACCCAGCGTCTCCTGCGTTAGTGGCGAGTGCCTTGCCCACTGCGCCACTTAGCCGCCCTACTCAAACCTCTCTCAAACACTCATTTCTGAACAGATTCTTATAAATGTTGATACAATTTGGACCTGTACTACATAAGACTTCAGGCTATGGAACCGCTGTGTTTTCCAGCTCATACTGTTGTGAGGACTGCGTCTGAGCAGGTGCCTAAGCCTGGTAGCTCCCCCCGGAGGTCGCGTGGCACTGTAACCAGGGCCGCCGCTAGGGGCGTGTGAGCAGTGCGGTCGCACAGGGCCTCGCGAGAAGGGGGGCCTCGCGGAAAAAAAAAAAAAAAGATTTTTTGTAATTAAAAGAAAAATCCAAATAAAATAAATAGAATGTTTTTTATTATAATTTTTTTCTATCTTTTTCCCCCTCCTCTTTTTCCGATTTTTCTCCCATCCCACTGTTAGTCGTTATGCCAATTCCCAACTTCCTTCCTGGTTGTTGCGCACCCCCCCTACTGTTGGTCCGGGAGGCCGGAGACTATCACATGCTATCCTCCGACACATGCGCAGTCAGCCGGCAGCCAGCCTGGCAGCGCAGATTCTCACTGGGAGAGTGTAACACATGGAAGGTCACACTACCTCCCTCCAGATCCTTCCTTTGCTGAGCAGGCGCCCCGACCGAACTGTAGGGGTATTTTTCTGTTTACAACGCCCAGGACCCACCCATCAGCTTTCCCACCCTCTAATACTGCCAATTGTATTAGTACGGACGACTAGCCAAACTGAAAACAATGTGGAGAACTGGATTCGAACACGCGAACCCAGCATTGTGGTGAGTGCCTTGCCCACTGCACCACCTAGCCGCCCATAAATAGAATGTTAACAATCACTTTCCATCACAGACCTAAAATCTAGTTTTGCTTACATGCTTATATATTTCACTATATACTATTGGTTTCATTCAATGACCCGTTTACTTTTGTGCAAAGCATCGTGGGAGGACTAACACTAGGGGGAGCTGGTTGGCGTCGGTCTGGTAGTCGGTAGAGAGATGTGAAGAAGACCGGTATTATCCACAAGGGGAGGGGGTACGGGGAGGGGGTACAGGTACGGGGTCTATTCGGCGTTATCCACGGGAGCGAGTGGATGTCTTGGCCAAGAGCATCCTACTTTTGAAAACAAAATGTGCAGCATCGGAGCAGAAGAAATAACGCTGCATGCCGTAAGCTTATCAATACCAAGTATAGTGATTAGGTTATGCCAAGACAAAGAGGACGTTCGGCAGATGGACTGAAGATGAAAGTTGTTGCATGTTAGAACGTTCAGTCAGGCTAGCCGTGTCGGCTAGTAGCTTAGCTAAAGGCAGGGACAGCTAACTAGTGCTAACGTGTGGCAGATAAACTAGGAACAGACTCCCAAGTTCATCCCAACGGGGGGGACAATATCATGGGACTGGTGAACTTTGTCATCTCTACGGTCGTCTCCTTCCTCTTGGACCTGATTCTGCGTTAGGGTGAGTTTTTAATGCAATCTATTCTGTTCCCGCTGTGGATCTCTCTCTCTCTCTCTCTCGTGCTCTCTCTCACGCTCTCTCTATTGCTCTCTCTCTCTCTCTCTCTCTCGCGCTCTCTCGCGCTCTCTTTCTCTCTCTTTCGCACTCTCTCGGTCTCTCTCTGTCTCTCTCTCTGTCTCTCTCTCACTCGGTGTGTTGCATCATGCAACAGGGTCTGCTCCGGTATCAATATTGAATGTGCAGTAATGCTATGCACTGTTCTGCTGCCTGGACATTACTGCTCAACATGATCACTCCAGCTTTACAAGTTGCTCTCTGGGAACATTTCACACTGTGCTTGTGCAGTTTGTGACGTGTGTACTAAGCTTATAGAGTTCGATTCAAATAAGGCAAAACTGCAAACCTGCATGTCTTGCTTGAAAAATTTACCTGGCTTTAAGCTTGTTTATCAGGTTCCAGGGGTGTTTTATGCATTTTCCCTGTTACTGCCAGGTGTACGACTGTACAGGTGCATTGCCACTCAGCCTCGGGCAGCGCTATTATTTAAGAATACGTTGACTGTATGCCCAGCCTCGGGCAGCGCTATTATTTAAGAATACGTTGACTGTATGCACCCCCCCCCCCCCCCCCAATCTTTTTATTATATACATTTTTTTATTTCTTTTTTTAACCTTTAGGGGGGGGGGGGGGGGGCCTCGCGTTTAAATCTCGCACAGGGCCTCGCATTTCTCCCAGACGGCATCCATCCCAACGCACACGCGCCCTTAGAAGCACTCAGCCGACACCGGTAACCAATCTACAATCAGAGGCTCCTGTCTCCTTGCCAGTGACGGAGGGGAGTATAAACGTTGACCTGCCCTGAGGACAATGCAAGTTTGTTCTACCAGGAACAGTAGGTTTTGCGTCATACCATTTGACTATTTTGTCTATTCCTGTTGAATTGCTATTTGAAATGACTGGCTGCTTGTCTAACCCTTGTCTTGTTTGATTCACGCATTGTATTTACTGGCTAGTAAACGAACCCTCGTTTCTCTCTGTTGAAGTCAGAGGTTCTATGTAGGATTGTTAGTAACTGTCTAACTGCATATATAACTGTTTCCACTTGAGGGCGCTCTAGGCAGAGCCACTCAGGAACACCACCAGGTGGTGAGTATAAATAGAGATGTCTCCTCCTACTCTACCTCTTTCCCCCCAGCCTCTCAGTGAGAGGAGAACTCTAGAACTGCTGCTCATACCATGTGAATAAATAAACCACGCCAGTTAAAGGCTAAAGATAGAAACCATGCCTCTTGACCACATTATTGTCGCCCTATAGCCGGATTCTGTCAACACTCTCTCTCTCTCTCTCTTGTCTAGTGTGGGGACGCCGTTCCCGAATCACCCCGCACTCGTGTTTTTTCCGCTCGCTTTGACTCCCCGGTATTTTTGACCCACTCACTTGCCCCTCGTGTTTTTCTCTCTCTCGCCTGCCCCTCGTATTAAGACCCCGGACTCCCGACTATTCCCAGGAGTTGTTTTAGACTACCTTGGCCCACTACATAACACAACACGGTAAGACCCCATTCTACATTGTTAAACACACACACATAGTCACCAGCTTACAAACACATTGATTAATTACATACATCATATCCCAGGCTTCCGCCTGCCCACACTACACCACCACAGTCGTTTGTTGTTCTGTTGTTTTGTTATTTTGTATAAATAAATACAAGCCGGTTGGCGTTTTCCCCTTTGAATCTGTTGTGTTGCTTTTACGGGTCCCATTCCTCTGTTCCCATAACACATACCTGTATGCTGGAATAATGGAATATGGAATCTTGCAACCACTAAAGAAAAATGTGAGTACACAAGTTCAAGTTCAACTCAAGTTCAAACCTCTGTTACTCTATTTCATTAGCACTAAAAGTCATTCTCCTTTTTGCATTAGTAACTTCAGAATGTCATCTTTCAAAAGAGATCAGGCTCATGCATGTGCTATAAGTATAAAGCTAAGCTTTGCAAATAAAAGTATGCAGTCCTCTAGTTCAAGAAAAAAAATTGCCACTTCTCTGCCTGCCTGTTAACACATTCAGTGCCATTCACGTGTTAACACGTTTCTGACGGCCAACGGTTGAGTGCCATTCACGTGTCAACACGTTTTTGGATCGTTTTTCCTTTTTTTCAATTCTAATACCCAATTAATTCTCAGCATGCCATATTGTTTTTGATGTGTTTGATACCAGGCAGAATAAATTGGATATAAGCTGTCCCTGACATTTTCTTGGTCAATAAGAATAAGAATGTCACCAGATGAATATTTCTACCATTCTAACAACATATTTACATAATTTGTAATGCCTCATTCCCCTCCGAATGCCAGCAGAAGTCCATGCCCAACAATCTGAAGTCCCTGGTGGCCATGATGCTGGTCGGAGCTGACCTGAAGGATCAGAGCTCTACTGACTCCCAAGCCTCTCTGACTGTCTCACAGACCATCCTGTTTAACTGTAAGAAGAGGGTCCCAAATGACAAATCTCATCAACGCCATTCATCGGCGTATAAACCACCCTTGCCCCTTTACTTGGGACTAAGTATGCACACTCAAACCAGGTCAAAGACACTTGTTTCACAGATGCATGAGTTGGGTCTTAGTGTAAGCTATGATCGGGTCTTGGAAGTGGAGAATCAGCTGGCTACTGCAATCTGTGAGAACATCGAGAAGAATGGTGTTGTGTGTCCTGCTTGGCTCCGCAAAGAGCTATTCACTGTGAGTGCCCTCGACAACCTTGACCATAACCCATCAAGTACCACAGCTAAAGGGTCCTTCCATGGCACAGGCATCAGTCTCTTTCAGTTCCCCTCCAAGTCCAACATGGGACACCTTCAGGATGGAATAGACATACATGCACTGAAAACAAACAAGAATCACTGGTTGCCTGACAACTACACCATTATGCCAGCAGTTGCACTCAAGAAGAAAAATTTGGCTGTTCCCAAGACACGCAATTTGAGTAAAGCCTTCGAGGGACATCTAGGAAGAGCACATATGAAAGAGAAATGTTGGCTTGAGCATTCAACGAAGCTGATCGAAAAGGAGGAGCTAGACAAGGGGGACATTGTGGCCTGGTCAGCCTATCATGCATCTCTACAGCATCATGTATTCGATTAAGAGCCTGCTCTGACACAGCTCTTGCCACTTTTTTATGAGAAGGCTGCTACAGCTTCTATGGTCAAGCATGGGATGGATGTGCAGCGTGAAGCCACACAGTATCTAAATCCAGGACAGAACCGACAAAATAAGTTTCAACCCCATGGCTCCCGGACTACCGGCTTTGCGTCGGAAAAAGCAGCGCAAACCCTTTGTGGATTCCACCCTGAGTCTGACGTAAACGAGAAACACGTCTACAGTCCTTCTGTAAAACATCAGTATAAAGGACAAGATTACCGGTTGTCGAGTTTGAGTAGTTTTTCGCTCAAAATGACGATAATAACATAAGCTAAGTATTTATGTGCAACTTTTGTATTCCTTTGCTGCAGCTTGTCTTGACCAGGTCTCACTTGAAAAATATATTTTTTATCTCAATGTGACTTTCCTGGTTAAATAAAGGTAAAATAAATAAAGAAATTAGTCAAAAGTAAGATATTTCCTTTCAAACTAATTGAAGTAGGAGTACAAAGTCCCAGAGAACGAATGAAAGACACTCGAGTACAAGTACCTCCAAGCTACACTGAAGCTTCACAAGTACCTCCAAGCTACACTGAAGCTTCACAAGTACCTCCAAGCTACACTGAAGCTTCACAAGTACCTCCAAGCTACACTGAAGCTTCACAAGTACCTCCAAGCTACACTGAAGCTTCACAAGTACCTCCAAGCTACACTGAAGTAGTGATTCACAAGTACCTCCAAGCTACACTGAAGTAATGCTTCACAAGTACCTCCAAGCTACACTGAAGCTTCACAAGTACCTCCAAGCTACACTGAAGCTTCACAAGTACCTCCAAGCTACACTGAAGCTTCACAAGTACCTCCAAGCTACACTGAAGCTTCACAAGTACCTCCAAGCTACACTGAAGCTTCACAAGTACCTCCAAGCTACACTGAAGTAGTGCTTCACAAGTACCTCCAAGCTACACTGAAGTAATGCTTCACAAGTACCTCCAAGCTACACTGAAGTAATGCTTCACAAGTACCTCCAAGCTACACTGAAGTAGTGCTTCACAAGTACCTCCAAGCTACACTGAAGTAGAGCTTCACAAGTACCTCCAAGCTACACTGAAGCTTCACAAGTACCTCCAAGCTACACTGAAGCTTCACAAGTACCTCCAAGCTACACTGAAGTAATGCTTCACAAGTACCTCCAAGCTACACTGAAGTAGAGCTTCACAAGTACCTCCAAGCTACACTGAAGTAATGCTTCACAAGTACCTCCAAGCTACACTGAAGTAGTGCTTCACAAGTACCTCCAAGCTACACTGAAGTAGAGCTTCACAAGTACCTCCAAGCTACACTGAAGCTTCACAAGTACCTCCAAGCTACACTGAAGCTTCACAAGTACCTCCAAGCTACACTGAAGTAATGCTTCACAAGTACCTCCAAGCTACACTGAAGTAGAGCTTCACAAGTACCTCCAAGCTACACTGAAGCTTCACAAGTACCTCCAAGCTACACTGAAGTAGTGCTTCACAAGTACCTCCAAGCTACACTGAAGTAATGCTTCACAAGTACCTCCAAGCTACACTGAAGTAATGCTTCACAAGTACCTCCAAGCTACACTGAAGCTTCACAAGTACCTCCAAGCTACACTGAAGTAATGCTTCACAAGTACCTCCAAGCTACACTGAAGTAGAGCTTCACAAGTACCTCCAAGCTACGCTGAAAGACACGCGGTACTTTCCAGCCCTACGATATAAATCCCAGACGCTGTCATGTTTGGAATGCTCGTGCAACTGAATCCCAGCGAGGGCGGTTGTTAGCAACCGAACAGGGGGGACTTATAACATCAAGGAGGAATTTGATTGAATATCCTTTATGACTATTTCCATACGTCCCAGAAGTGCACGTGTGTGTCGACACTCTCGGTCCGCCGGAGCAGGGGTGGAAAAAAACCGACGGCCCTGTTGAAAGGGAAACGGCTTCACCGCAGACACCAATCCACCCCTCTTAATTTTCCATGCAACGCTCTTGTAAATGCCATTTTAATTTAAATCTGTCAGACGCTTGTTCTCGGTCGGTCTGTCTCTGGGTTAGTGTTAGGGTTCTTGGGGAGCCTACAATGCTATAGGTGCTAAGCCATGAATTTCAATGAGTGCCTTACTTCTTCCTCCCACTGCATTGAGGTCCTCGAAGCCGTGCTCCTTTCCTATTAACCCTCCTCTTCCTCAAACACCAGAGGAGGACACGCACACGCGCACACGCGCACACACACACGCGCACACACACACACACACACACACACACACACACACACACACACACACACTCACATACACACACATGTGAGCGTGCACGCACATAAACACAAATACACTCGCGGTGTACTTGCAGCACACTGTGTCTAGAATTCTTAACGGCTGCAGAACTGCAGAACTATTAGGATGTCTGCCCACTAAGTGTGTCTGACTCTTAACCACCGAAACCTGCACGGACTACAGAGTATGACGTATAGCATGCCAGTTAGGGCACCTTGTTTATACTGCACATTGTGTATACTGCACCTTTGGAAGACTGCACCTTGTGTATACTGCACCTAGTGTATACTGTACCTTGTGTATACTGCACCTAGTGTATACTGTACCTTGTGTATACTGCACCTTGTGTATACTGCACCTAGTGTATACTGCACCTTGTGTATACTGCACCTAGTGTATACTGTACCTTGTGTATACTGCACCTTGTGTATACTGCACCTTGTGTATACTGCACCTTGTTTATACTGTACCTTTGGAAGACTGCACCTTGTGTATACTCCACCTTGTGTATACTGCACCTTTGGAAGACTGCACCTAGTGTATACTGCACCTTGTGTATACTGCACCTTGTGTATACTGCACCTAGTGTATACTGCACCTTGTGTATACTGCACCTTGTGTATACTGCACCTTGTGTATACTGCTCCTTGTGTATACTGCACCTTGTGTATACTGCACCTTGTGTATACTGCTCCTTGTGTATACAGCACCTTGTGTATACTGCTCCTTGTGTATACTGCACTTTGTGTATACTGCACCTTGTGTATACTGCACCTTGTGAATACTGCACCTTGTGTTTACTGCACCTTGTGTAGACTGTTTACTTTGGTGAATGGTAAATGGTACATTTATATAGCAGCTTTTATCCAAAGCGCTTTACAATTTGTTCCTCACCTTCACCTTCACACATTCACACACCGACGGCGGAGGCGACCATGCAAGGTGCCAACCTACCTGCTCATCGGGAGCAATTAGGGGTTAAATGTCTTGCTCAAGGACACTTTGACATGCTGCCAGTGAGGAGCGGGAATCCAACCAGGAACCTATCTACTCGATTGCCAGATGACTGCTCTACTTCCCGAGCCAAATTCATGCACGCACATAAACACATACAAATACAGATGTAGCCCTTAGGGCGGTCTGCACCGCCCAGCATGGCCGTAGCCAGCTATGAGGTCACCGAGGTCTGGACCTTGGTAACTATTTGTAACTATTAAAAATATATATATTTAATTTTAATATATTTTTTTAAGGTTTGGTCAACGACCGTCACTACTAGGCTGGGACAGCGGCCCATTGGTACTGACTGACACTGGGCTGGCCCAATCACATCTCTTACTAAGCACCCCCCCACCAGTCGTGCAGGTACATGACTGAGAGGGGGGCTGGTACATGACTGAGATGGGCTGTGGTACATGACTGAGAGGGGGCTGTGGTACATGACTGAGAGGGGGCTGTGGTACATGACTGAGAGGGGGCTGGTACATGACTGAGAGGGGGCTGGTACATGACTGAGAGGGCTGGTATACAGGACTGAGAGGGGGCTGGTACATGACTGAGAGGGGGCTGGTACATGACTGAGAGGGGGCTGTGGTACATGACTGAGAGGGGGCTGTGGTACATGACTGAGAGGGGGCTGGTACATGACTGAGAGGGGGCTGGTACATGACTGAGAGGGGGCTGGTATACAGGACTGAGAGGGGGCTGGTACATGACTGAGAGGGGGCTGGTACATGACAGAGGGGAGCTGGTACATTACTGAGATGGGGCTGTGGTACATGACTGAGAGGGGGCTGGTACATGACTGAGATGGGGCTGTGGTACATGACTGAGAGGGGGCTGTGGTACGTGACTGAGAGGGGGCTGTGGTACATGACTGAGAAAGGGGCTGTGGTACATGACTGAGATGGGGCTGTGGTACATGACTGAGAGGGGGCTGTGGTACATGACTGAGAGGGGGCTGTGGTACATGACTGAGAGGGGGCTGGTACATGACTGAGAGGGGGCTGGTACATGACTGAGAGGGCTGGTATACAGGACTGAGAGGGGGCTGGTACATGACTGAGAGGGGGCTGGTACATGACTGAGAGGGGGCTGTGGTACATGACTGAGAGGGGACTGTGGTACATGACTGAGAGGGGGCTGGTACATGACTGAGAGGGGGCTGGTACATGACTGAGAGGGGGCTGGTACATGACTGAGAGGGGGCTGGTATACAGGACTGAGAGGGGGCTGGTACATGACTGAGAGGGGGCTGGTACATGACAGAGGGGGGCTGGTACATGACTGAGATGGGGCTGTGGTACATGACTGAGAGGGGGCTGGTACATGACTGAGAGGGGGCTGTGGTACGTGACTGAGAGGGGGCTGTGGTACATGACTGAGAAAGGGGCTGTGGTACATGACTGAGAGGGGGCTGTGGTACATGACTGAGAGGGGGCTGGTACATGTCTGAGAGGGGGGCTGGTACATGACTGAGAGGGGGGCTGGTACATGACTGAGAGGAGGCTGGTACATGACTGAGATGGGGCTGTGGTACATAACTGAGAGGGGGCTGGTAGATGACTGAGAGGGGGCTGGTAGATGACTGAGAGGGGGCTGGTATACATGACTGAGAGGGGGCTGGTACATGACTGAGAGGGGGCTGGTATACATGACTGAGAGGGGGCTGGTACATGACTGAGAGGGGGCTGGTACATGACTGAGAGGGGGCTGGTATACATGACTGAGAGGGGGCTGGTATACATAACTGAGAGGAGGCTGGTACATGACTGAGAGGGGTCTGGTATACAGGACTGAGAGGGGGCTGGTATACATGACTGAGAGGAGGCTGGTACATGACAGAGGGGGCTGGCTGGTACATGACTGAGAGGGGACTGGCTGGTACATGACTGAGAGGGGGCTGGTACATGACTGAGAGGGGGCTGGTAACATGTAGTGTGCATTTTGGATTTTGGTCTCTCACAAATTGTCCCTGCCTTTTTTTTTTTTAAATACACTCGGCTAAATTTGTTTATTAACCCTCCTAGATGACAAATCCATTGAGAAACGAAGTGCCACAGATGACCCAACTACTAGGTCCATATCGTATCATCATAATATTATTAAATCATTAGGATAAGGGTTCCCTTGATAAAGATGCATGAAAAGGCTGTATAATATACAACACCTGTAGCTCAACTGCAAAAACTGCTTTTTTTATTTGATTACATTTGTATTTGGAAATTAAAAACACATCATAAAAACAAATTATCTTGACCAATTTGTATTCCCTGAGGATATCACCTAAAAGCATTCATTAAAACACTTATTTCCAAGGTGGTCCTCGATGGAAGACATAAAAACACAGCACATATACAGTACAGTACTGTAGCCTACTCAACTGCTAATTTTTGCTCAACCGCAAAAATGTATGCCTACTTATGTATTAGCCTACAGGGAAAAACACATGCACAACAGGCAGCAAAGTTTATTTTCAGCCAAGTATGGTAATAAGGTAACTATTAGGATATATGGATTACTTACTCTTATAACTTATTACTATCTGTGGTAGCTCTAGTCTCCACCTACACAAATAGTTTTTGTGCTGTCCATTGAGCATGCATCTTCACGTGGTAGGCACATTAACTGTAGGTCAAACTCCCCAAACAAACAAGCACACCATTGATTTAATTGCTATATAAATCACATACAAAGATCTAACTATTACTCCTCTCTGAACATGAATATAAAACAAAAAGGTGATCTATTAACTGTGTAAACCTTATGCAATATTCATCATTGATATTTGGATATTTGAAATCTGTATGAACTGAGTATCAAATGAAATAAGATAGAACAGCTCCATGCATTAATTGAATAAACAACTATTTGCTCATTACCAGTATGGTATTGCTTAAATTGTACAGCTTTTTGCACATCTTTGTCAGGGAATTCCAACAATTCCGGACCTGAATGTACCAGTTAATTGTAATCATCTCTCTCTCCTTATGTCTAGTCAAGCAAGGTTGTGGAGGAGAGAAACAGGGATGAACAGGCTATAGACTACTTTGCCCATCCTGAGCCTGCTATGATGCAGGTGTTTTTACATCACCACCCAAAACAAGATTCATCCAAGAGCGAGTGAGTACACTGGTCCACTTGTCCATGGCACTTACTACCCAGCTGTGTAGTGGTTTGGGGGAATAGTACAGTAGGTACGCATATTTAAGGTGACCGCAAGGATGGTGTACTGGTGGGTGGTGTCCGACCGATTATGGTGGGCCGGTCTGGGCCAAAAAAATAAATGGACCTCCCTCATTTCTAAACCCTGGCTACGGCCCTGCAACACAGTACTGTCATTCAGTGGGTTCTGGTGGTCCTTAGGAAGTGGTGGTCTAGGCAACATGGAATGAGGTTGTGTTTCGTTTGAACTCCCCAAGGAAAGTTTTTTTTTTACATACGTTAAACCATTCGTTTTTATTAAAAAAAAATTATTTACAATGTTTTGTTGGATACGTTGAGTGTACACACTTTGAGTATTGGAATGGCAGCTAAACGTTCGGTCGCTCGAGGAATAACTCCCCCGCCCGCTAGCGTGTGGCCCTCGGTTGAGCTAATTGAAACTAGCCTGATGACTATTAGCAAGCTAATAGCCAGCTCTGCGGCCGAGTTGGCCAGGGAGCAAAGGGAGCTATTCGAGAGCTTTGGACAGAAGGTTGCGTTGGAAATCAGGACGGCAATTGATTTGGTCATGGAGAGAGTGGAATCGCTGAATTCGATAGCCACGGCTAACACAGCTGAAATAGCATATTTTTTATTTTATTTATTTCTTAATTTATTTTGTATTTTTTTGTATTATCTTTTTTCCCCTCCTTTTTCCGTTTTTCTCCCATCCCAATGTTAGTCGTTATGCCAATTCCAAATCCCCTTCCTGGTCGTTGTGCACTCTACCCCCTACCGTTGGTCTGGGAGGGCAGAGACTATCACATGCTTCCTCCGAAACATGTGTAGCCAGCCCACCGCTTCTTTTTACCTGGCAGCGCGGACTCTCACTGGGGGAGTGTAACGTGTGGAAGGTCACACTACCTCTCCTAGATCCTTCCCTTGCTGTGCAGGCGCCCCGACCTAACTGTAGGAGTCGCTGTTTACAGCGACCAGGACCCACCCTCACCGGCTTCCCACCCGCTGACACTGCCAATTGTGTTAGTATGGACGGTCGGCCAACCCGGAAGCACCACAGCCGGATTCGATCCCACTAGCTCAAATACAAATAAATACAAATACAAATACAAGCTGAGAGACTGCTTTTACTGGAGGGGGCCTTGCTTGACAAGCAAACGGAGGTGACTGGGATGCAACCTACGATCGGTGAGATGCAGTCCAGAGAGAGACGTCTCAACGTTCGGGTCCCGGAGGTATCTGAGGGAGGCCGTCTCGTGGGCTCCATGCCAGGCTTGTTCCAGCAGATTTAGGGCCTCGATGTTCTTGCCACCCCCCTAAGTAACCTTGCTGTCATGCACCTGTCCTATGCATACTAACCTACACTGTAGCACTCAACACTTTGATGAACATTGTTACTCAGCTGAAGAGTTGTGCCCTTCCTGATGACTACAGAAGGTTAACCCTTTCACTACCACACTACAGAAGGTTAACCGTCGCTCTGCCTTCCCTTCCTCCCGCTCACATTCTGCCTTCCCTTCCTCCCTTCCTCCCTTCCTCCCTTCCTCCCTTCCTCCCGCTCACATTCTGCCTTCCCTTCCTCCCTTCCTCCCTTCCTCCCTTCCTCCCTTCCTCCCTTCCTCCCTTCCTCCCGCTCACGCTGCATCTCTGCCTCGGAACAGACACACCGACTCACTCAGAGAAAACATTTCCACTGGCCGAACACAAACTCTCTGGCCTATAAATACAGAGTGAGACCTTTTAAAATGGGACTTCTTCTCCGAGGGAAATAACTATTTACCACAGAGAGAGGGAGAGAGAGAGAGAGAGAGAGAGAGAGAGAGAGAGAGAGAGAGAGAGAGAGAGAGAGAGAGAGAGAGAGAGAGAGAGAGGTAGAGAGAGGTAGAGAGAGGGGGGGAGGGAGAGAGAGAGAGATACATAGAGAGAGAGGCATAGAAAGAGAGAGAGAGAGAGTGTGAGAGAGAGAGAGAGAGAGAGAGAGAGAGAGAGAGAGAGAGAGAGAGAGAGAGAGAGAGAGAGAGAGAGAGAGAGAGAGTGTGCCTGGGAGAGAGTACATTAGCCTGTGCCCAGTCACTTTCAGCACCCTCACAATGCTCTGATGTCTGTGTGTGTGTGTGTGTGTGTGTGTGTGTGTGTGTGTGTGTGTGTGTGTGTGTGTGTGTGTGTGTGTGTGTGTGTGTGTGTGTGTGTGTGTGTGTGTGTGTGTGTGTGTGTGTGTGTGTGTGTGTGTGTGTGTGTGTGTGTGTGTGTTACACCGGGATCCAGCCTGTTAACAGACCATGGTTGTTCCAGGGAAGTTCAGGCAAAGGTCTCCGCCATAGAGAAGCAGCTCAGAGGAACAGCATTGAGCCCCCTCCCCCCTCCCCCCTCTCCCCTTCCTTCTTTGAGACTTTGCAGCGTTGAACCAAAGACAAGCCGGTAGGAAGGGGGCTTGTTAACCCTTTCACTGCCACATGACAGAAGGTTAACCCTTTACTATCACACAACCGACGGCGATGCTCCATCATTAGCATCATTAGCTCTGCGGATGCTAAAGGGTTAACCGGCTGTCGTGTGGCACAGAAAGGGTTAACCGAAGACAAGCAGGTAGGAAGGGACTGGTTGGACTTGTTAACCGAAGACAAGCCGGTAGGAGGGGACTTGTTAACCTCTTAAGCCTGGATCCCTATTTTCTGAAAATCCGCCTAAAATACATACCTAAGTAAATGGACGATTGCTCCACTTCTACAAGGACCATTTGCATGTTCTTGGTATCTAGGGACATCTATGGATCTCAGGGAATGTATTCCCAGTGTCAGAAATATTGTGTCTATTACTCGGCTTGCTTAAATTGTGATGAAACAAAAGGAGAATATACATTTAATTTTTTCTTCTTTTATTTTTTCGTAAATAAAAAACCCTAACCCTAACCCTAACTAAATGCAGGTTTGGACACAAAGGACACAGCCCTAGAAATTAAATGAACGCCCTCATGTAACACGACATATATCTGTTCATTTAACCCTTTCACTACCACTCTACAGAAGGTTAACCCTTTCACTACCACACCAAAGAAGGTTAACCCTTTCACTACCACACTACACGGTTAACCTTCCACTACCACACTACAGAAGGTTAACCCTTTCACTACCACCCTACAGAAGGCTAACTCTTTCACTACCACACTACATAAGGTTAACCCTTTTACTACCACACTGCATAAGGTTAACCCTTTCACTACCACACTGCATAAGGTTAACCCTTTCACTACCACACTACAGAAGGTTAACCCTTTCACTACCACACTACAGACGGTTAACCGTCGAAGGTACGAAGGCTGTAGCTGAGGTCTGTTTCCACCTGCTCTGCTGTAGCTGAGGTCTGTTTCCACCTGCTCTGCTGTTGAGGTCTGTTTCCACCTGCTCTGCTGTAGCTGAGGTCTGTTTCCACCTGCTCTGCTGTAGCTGAGGTCTGTTTCCACCTGCTCTGCTGCTGTAGCTGAGGTCTGTTTCCACCTGCTCTGCTGCTGTAGCTGAGGTCTGTTTCCACCTGCTCTGCTGTAGCTGAGGTCTGTTTCCACCTGCTCTGCTGTTGAGGTCTGTTTCCACCTGCTCTGCTGTAGCTGAGGTCTGTTTCCACCTGCTCTGTAGCTGAGGTCTGTTTCCACCTGCTCTGCTGTAGCTGAGGTCTGTTTCCACCTGCTCTGTAGCTGAGGTCTGTTTCCACCTGCTCTGCTGTAGCTGAGGTCTGTTTCCACCTGCTCTGTAGCTGAGGTCTGTTTCCACCTGCTCTGCTGCTGTAGCTGAGGTCTGTTTCCACCTGCTGTGCTGTAGCTGAGGTCTGTTTCCACCTGCTGTGCTGTAGCTGAGGTCTGTTTCCACCTGCTGTGCTGTAGCTGAGGTCTGTTTCCACCTGTTCTGCTGCTGTAGCTGAGGTCTGTTTTCACCTGCTGTGCTGTAGCTGAGGTCTGTTTCCACCTGCTCTGTAGCTGAGGTCTGTTTCCACCTGCTCTGCTGCTGTAGCTGAGGTCTGTTTCCACCTGCTCTGCTGCTGTAGCTGAGGTCTGTTTCCACCTGCTCTGCTGTTGTAGCTGAGGTATGTTTCCACCTGCTGTGCTGCTGTAGCTGAGGTCTGTTTCCACCTGCTCTGCTGTAGCTGAGGTCTGTTTCCACCTGCTCTGCTGTAGCTGAGGTCTGTTTCCACCTGCTCTGCTGTAGCTGAGGTCTGTTTCCACCTGTTGCTCTGCTGCTGTAGCTGAGGTCTGTTTCCACCTGCTCTGCTGCTGTAGCTGAGGTCTGTTTCCACCTGCTGTGCTGTAGCTGAGGTCTGTTTCCACCTGCTGTGCTGCTGTAGCTGAGGTCTGTTTCCACCTGCTCTGCTGTAGCTGAGGTCTGTTTCCACCTGCTGTGCTGTAGCTGATGTCTGTTTCCACCTGCTGTGCTGCTGTAGCTGAGGTCTGTTTCCACCTGCTCTGCTGTAGCTGAGGTCTGTTTCCACCTGCTGCTGTAGCTGAGGTCTGTTTCCACCTGCTCTGCTGCTGTAGCTGAGGTCTGTTTCCACCTGCTCTGCTGTAGCTGATGTCTGTTTCCACCTGCTCTGCTGTAGCTGAGGTCTGTTTCCACCTGTTGCTCTGCTGCTGTAGCTGAGGTCTGTTTCCACCTGCTCTGCTGCTGTAGCTGAGGTCTGTTTCCACCTGCTGTGCTGTAGCTGAGGTCTGTTTCCACCTGCTGTGCTGTAGCTGAGGTCTGTTTCCACCTGCTGTGCTGTAGCTGAGGTCTGTTTCCACCTGCTGTGCTGTAGCTGAGGTCTGTTTCCACCTGCTGTGCTGTAGCTGAGGTCTGTTTCGACCTGCTCTGCCCTACTCTGCTGCTCTGCTGTAGCTTGACTCTTAGTCATGCTGCTTGCGAGTATGACTTATTCATCGTCACGTCACTTCCGACTGAGAGAACGTTGTGCGCGTTTGGCTGCCGCTTCTCATCGGAGCTTGTTTGTTTGTGTCTACACGTTAAAGTCCATGTACTGTGTTTGTCCATGTACTATAATACAATGTCTGTAAAGTGCTTTGAGATACCTTACGTAAGGCGCTATATCAAATAAATGTATTATTATTATTATTATTAATAACATGCAAATGAGAGGAGGAATATCTCAAAACTTTAAAAAACACGTCCACACACAAACACACACACACATACATAACACACACATACATACACACATACACACATACATACATACATACATACATACATACATACATACATACATACATACATACATACATACATACATACATACATACATACATACATACATACATACATACATACATACATACATACATACATACATACATACATACATACATACATACATACACATGCGCACAAGAGGTTTATTTGTCACATACATACCAGGGCATACAGTGAAATGCGGGTGGTCATGCCTGCATTGATTGTGCAAAATACAATAATGAAATAGAATAAAATAGGCATAGAAAATAAAATAGATAGGACACAAGATGTGCATGGTAAAAAAAAGACATGCTAGGTTCCTGAGAAACTGGTTCATATATACACTACTATGCAATATACAATTTACAATGTTAACTCTTACTGTATCTAAACTATACAGTACCTCCTTCTTTTAAAGTGTTTCTAAAGATTAAATTTTTTTCATAACACACACATACATCAGGGGCGTTGTTTTGGTATGGCAAGGTATGGCACTTGCCATACCTTGGCAAATAAAAATAAAAATATATTTTTTTTAATTTTTTTTTCTAATTAGGCCTACTATTTTTTATGTTGATTTAGAATTCGAATGTCAACATTATGAACGAAGCTTCGAACTATTCGGTACAGCCCTAGCATGTTTTGATATTTTCAATTATCTCACTTTTACTAGGTGACTTTTACTGTGACTAACTGAAATATGCCACACAAAAAAAGGAAAATGGACATACAGATGTTTTTTAATCAAAGGGCAGCAGAGATACTACATTCTGTTGAACACACACCTCAAAACCACTAAGGAAAATTGGCTCAATTGCAAGAAAAATAATAGACAGTTATGATATTACATTCTGCATAATTCGTATGCAAAATAATTGTGGTTCCCTGCTTTAGTCTGTTGACACATTTCTATAAAAAAAAATTCTTGTGTAGTCCTGTGTCATACCTAAATGTCATATAAGTGAATTGTATAGAAACAACTCACCAAAAGTGACTATTGCACAACTGATTTGACACAAAAAAAAATCACCAAGGGGGGGAAACACCCCCTACCCCCCCCCCCCCCCCCCCCCCCCTCCCTCCTCGCCATACCTTGGCTTTTACTGAAATGACGCCACTGACATACATACACACACACACACATGATACACACACACATACATAACACACAAATGCGCACACATACATACACACACACATACATACACACACACACACCACACGTACATGAAATGTAGTTTCGAAAACACGTTAATGCTATAAGCTTCAGACGCTCTCAAACTTTGAATTCTCCCGTTCCACATCCACACGCAAGAAAGCCACTGACCACGACGTAGTATTAACTATTTAATGTCCAACTCGGGTTATACACTTTCACGTTTCCTAATTATATAGAGCGAGATTAATAAAGTTTTATCCAGGGAAAGAGAGAGGTCTAAAACTG
>NC_140179.1:18560550-18589202 GCF_963971535.1 Notolepis coatsorum | reverse complement strand
TGAATCTCATCTCATGTCATAACTACAGGCCCCAGGACCGTAACCCTTTCACTGCCACACAACAGAAGGTTAACCCTTTACTATCACACAACCGACGGCGATGCTCCATCATTAGCATCATTAGCTAATATAAAGGGCTAACCTTCTGTATCGTCACAGTGAAAGGGTTAACCGGCTGTCGTGTGGCAATGAAAGGGTTAACAGTGTTCTCAGTGCTCTGTATTCATCTCATCATAACTACAGTGTTCTCAGTGCTCTGTATTCATCTCATCATAACTACAGTGTTCTCAGTGCTCTGTATTCATCTCATCATAACTACAGTGTTCTCAGTGCTCTGTATTCATCTCATCATAACTACAGTGTTCTCAGTGCTCTGTATTCATCTCATCATAACTACAGTGTTCTCAGTGCTCTGTATTCATCTCATCATAACTACAGTGTTCTCAGTGCTCTGTATTCATATCATCATAACTACAGTGTTCTCAGTGCTCTGTATTCATCTCATCATAACTACAGTGTTCTCAGTGCTCTGTATTCATATCATCATAACTACAGTGTTTTCAGTGCTCTGTATTCATCTCATCATAACTACAGTGTTCTCAGTGCTCTGTATTCATATCATCATAACTACAGTGTTCTCAGTGCTCTGTATTCATCTCATCATAACTACAGTGTTCTCAGTGCTCTGTATTCATATCATCATAACTACAGTGTTCTCAGTGCTCTGTATTCATCTCATCATAACTACAGTGTTCTCAGTGCTCTGTATTCATATCATCATAACTACAGTGTTATCAGTGCTCTGTATTCATATCATCATAACTACAGTGTTCTCAGTGCTCTGTATTCATCTCATCATAACTACAGTGTTCTCAGTGCTCTGTATTCATATCATCATAACTACAGTGTTCTCAGTGCTCTGTATTCATCTCATCATAACTACAGTGTTCTCAGTGCTCTGTATTCATATCATCATAACTACAGTGTTCTCAGTGCTCTGTATTCATATCATCATAACTACAGTGTTCTCAGTGCTCTGTATTCATCTCATCATAACTACAGTGTTCTCAGTGCTCTGTATTCATCTCATCATAACTACAGTGTTCTCAGTGCTCTGTATTCATCTCATCATAACTACAGTGTTCTCAGTGCTCTGTATTCATCTCATCATAACTACAGTGTTCTCAGTGCTCTGTATTCATATCATCATAACTACAGTGTTCTCAGTGCTCTGTATTCATCTCATCATAACTACAGTGTTCTCAGTGCTCTGTATTCATATCATCATAACTACAGTGTTCTCAGTGCTCTGTATTCATCTCATCATAACTACAGTGTTCTCAGTGCTCTGTATTCATATCATCATAACTACAGTGTTTTCAGTGCTCTGTATTCATATCATCATAACTACAGTGTTCTCAGTGCTCTGTATTCATCTCATCATAACTACAGTGTTCTCAGTGCTCTGTATTCATATCATCATAACTACAGTGTTCTCAGTGCTCTGTATTCATATCATCATAACTACAGGCCCCAGGACCTTGGAAACAGTGTTGTCAGTGCTCTGTATTCATCTCATCATAACGTACGGTTATCCTATAACCCTGGTTATATGAGTATAGCGAGAGCGCTCTGCTCTATTGGAACTATCCCTTTATCCATTCTAACAATGAAAAACTTTCTCCACATGTACACACCTACTCACCTCTGCCTGGCCACACCCACATCCGCTCCTATATAAGCGGGGTTGTGGCCACACAATCAGCTCCTTCCCAAGTCTTTCAGAGCAGAGCGCTCGCTATATTCATATAACCAGGGTTATAGGATAACCCTACATTATAGATCGTATAGCTTTACGCTCTGCTCTATTGGAACACAGGAGCTGAGCAGAGCGAAAAGCTCGACAGATGTACCCGCTGAGGCCCCATACAACCATCAGAACCGGGGAGGACCCGAGCTCCCCGCCCACCCTAGTGGAGGACGGGAGGGAGATCGGACCCGATTGTGCGAAGAGGGTTTAGCACAGGGGTGGCCAACCAGTCAGAGACTAAGAGCCACAAAAATTACTGTGGTACCACAAAGAGCCACACCATATACCAGCGTTTCTCAATCTTTTTTTTCAGTCACGGCACCCTTCATGTGTTTATAGGTCTCACCCTCTGGCCTCTGAAGTTGCTAATGTCTTTTTTATTTGAGCCTCACAGGGTTAAAAGTACCCTGTGAGACCCACGGTTGCAAAATTACAAAATCACTTTTAGCCATTTAAAAAAAGAATGTTTATTTAAAAAATCTTAACACTTTGAGTGCCACGAGGTGGCGCCAGAGGTAGCGCTTCAATGCCACCATCGGCGCCAATGTTACGCTTAATATCGCCTAATCTATGTTTTAAATTATGGCTATGTGTCTAATCTGCCCGTCGCTTATCAAAGAATCCTTTTCCAGTCAGTGCTGTCAAGGCAGATTGGTTTTTTATCGCTTCATTTCCGTTTGAGAGCATTTTGAAAAGCACCCGTTTTGAGGTAAAAAACAGTTCATTCTAGACCATTCTATGATAATCGTCTTTTACTGGAATATTCCAGAACGTTGATATTTGTCTGCCTATTTATGAATCGTTTTCAAATAAACGCTAGATGATCAATATTATACGTGCACGCAAGCACATTCGAGCCGCGCACGGATAATCGCCGTGTTCATTTCCTCTTGGACTTTTACAGTGAAACCGAAAGAGCCCATTTCACAAAACAGCCTATATCTTCATAAAAATTTGTCTGATTATCCTAACACTGATTCCTTACCTGACATCAGATGGTATCCAACTGGTATATTCCAATTCCTTATCACCATTCGAAAAAATCGATAAGTGTATGGATCCAACGTGTGTACAGTGCAGTACATGATTCCGCGGGTCTGAGAGGCTCCTGAATGAACTGTGATAACCCCGGCTGCATCAGTGGACTGGAAAATGTGGAGTACAGGATTTTTTTCCCCATCCATTTTCATTGAGTCCATTCCAAAATCCCTTATGTCATCTGGGAGACGATAGGGGGTGCTTTTTTCCACATCTGATCGCCGGCGGCGCTCGGGTATACTAGGGTAGGCTCGCGTGATGCAATATGATTTCAGATCGCTAAAAAAAATAAATAAAAAAAAATCAGAGAAATCTCGTGAGTGGCTTTCAACATAACTATCGGAAACCCGAGATATCTCGTGAGTGGCAGTGAAAGTGTTAAAGGGGAACTATTTTACTATTTCTTTCACTATTTGGGCACTTTTACACAATTCCTGTAAGTCTATGGAACACCTAGGTTTTTTTCAAAAAAAAGAAATGCATTGTTTTGTATTTCTAATCAAGTACTCAAAAACCGCATTTTTCTACCTCAAGATCTTAAGCCGTTTTGAGGCTGGGCTCCAACCACTGTGTGGCCTGGTGCCAACTGCCACATCAACTGCCACATTATTATGCAGCTGAGAAATCTCTGACATCACAGATATGCACATTTTCAGATGACTCAGTTCAGTGAGGGTGAATATTGTGAGAGGAGAATTGGAAGAATGCGCCAATATGAGAATTAGAGACATAGATCCTATTAATATAAGTCCGCATAGCTAAGAAACAATGGTAAACACTGAAAAAGGCCATTTATAAAATAGTTCCCCTTTAAGCACATGTATAGTCAATTGGTCCTGTTGTTCAGCCTCACAATGCTATTTGATAGTAAATGTGTTTATATGTCCCACCCTCTGGCCTCTGAAGTTGCTAATGTCTTTTTAATTTGGGCTTCACGGGGTTAACCTCTTAAGCCCGAGATATACAGTAAAAGTGTATATTTTCAGCATTACGTTTGTTTACCAATTATTTTAACTGTTATTAGTGAAATATAAGATTATAGAAATCTCAGGGCATTGAGTCGGAAACCGGCGCATATTGACAGGAGGAAGTGACACATCCAAAAGTGAGTGTAGTCTTTTGAAGGAAGAGACTCAGGGCTTTCAAATTAAAAAAAAACTACCCTACCCAGCTCACACCAGCCCCTGTCAATCATCTGACTTCTGGATTAACTTTTTTATTTCTCTTATTTTTTGGGATTATCTCCCACAAACCTGAACGTTATTGCCATAAAACAGAACGCAGTTAGTTTCTCTACCTTTCTGTGAACGTCTTGCAAAAAACGATGTTGCAATATGATGAAAAATGGTGGAGAAATTTACATTATAAAAAATATGGCAGAATTCAGTACTGTATCTACAAAACCTTCTGTTTAATCATCTTCCCTTTATTAATTTGCTTAGATTTTTCAGGTCTGGTCAAATTTACCATGGTGTTATTCACAGTCAAAGATATATTTTTTTTTAAATAGAATTGATATTCTCCTTTGGTTCATTACAATTTACTCAAGCCTAGTAACAGACACACTATTTCTGACACTGATCCATATATGTCCCTAGATTCAGATACCAAGAACATGCAAATGGACCATTTAAAAAAAATTGTAAATGTTTATTCTACGTCCTTATGGAATGAGTGACATGGATTTATGGATGGGAGAGCCGCACATTGACGGGCAAAGAGCCGCATGCGGCTCGCGAGCCGCGGGTTGGCCACCCCTGGTTTAGAACCTCAAACGCACAGGGTGAGCAGACCGTGGGACTTACCTTCACACAGAAGGACCCGCGACCATTCAGGCGCGCATCCCACATGCCACCAGGGAACGGACGGGAAGCAAAACACCCCCATCACAGCCCCCAACATCACGGGGTCGAAGGTCAAGAACCCAACCCCGTGGCAAGGCTGCAGCAGCGGAGCGCGGAGGAGGTCCCAGCCCTAGGACAATATTTGTATAATAATAATTATAATTATTATTATTAAATACAATAATATTCTATAGGCTTACCGTAGTAGTCAGTGATACTGGTGTAATTCTGTGTTCAGGCATCCACGAGTAAATTAATTCCCTACTGCACCTTTAATAACAACTTAGTTTCACTTTCACTTATAGAGAGAATTTAACTTCACGTGAAGCAGAGACTGAAGAAGACTAGAAAACAGATGACATGTTACACAACAATGGCAGAGGATTATCAATATTTTGGATTTAATAGCAGCAACTGGAGAGGAGCTCAGATGATCTGGTGGTATGTTGTGCTTTTATTTTTTCTCCGATCAGCTGTGAGACTCCGCGGTCCGCCGGAAAAGGTTGACGTGTGTGTTCGCGCGCGCGTGTGTCTTTTGGTTAACATTATTGGGCGAACAAGAAAACTAAAGAAAACTGCAAAATTGTAATGGCCCTGCTGTGTTAAACATTTAATTAATTCATCATGGTTTTGTTTTAGGGACAAAATGCTGTAGTAAACAGGAGAGGAGGAGGGGAGAGCCGAGTGCAGATGTCAGTGCGCGCTGTTGTTATTATGGCCGCTTGTCATCTGAGACGTATTCACTGTATGGCTGGATGTACCGCACCGTGACGGTCGTACCGTAAATTCCCAGGACGAATACACGTATCGTTACACCCCTAATTACCATAGTGTCTTTATACCTTCATCACTGTACATATTAATACTACAAGGCGAGCACAGAAAGACTCAGAAGAAGCTTCTATCCCCAGGCCATCAGGCTGCTAAACGAACAATAATCACTATGCAACAACCATCAAATGCACACAGCACACACACCCACACGCACACACTCACTCAAACAAACAACACACTGCAGCACCCACTCTCCACACTTTAGATCACACAAACACACTTACACTTTATATTTATTGATAAAGGATTTGCACTACAACTCGTACACCTACTGTGAATTGTACCTAAATTGCACCTCGTCCCATTTCTCCATTTCTGCCTTGCACTATATAGTATTGTATATTAGTACACTGCACAGTATTGTATATTGTATGGTAACTACGTCTATTCTGCATCGAACATTGTACATATGTCTAAACTAGGGCTGTCAGTTTATCGCGTTAATTAGATTAATTAATTACACAGCAAATTATCGCGTTATGGAAATTAACTCAAAATTAATAAATTTTTTTTTTTTTTTATATAATTTTTATTTTTTATAATTTATTTTTTATAATTTTTTTTGTATCTCATTCATTCTATGAGAATGTAGAATACACATTTACATTTACATTTAATATGGTCCATTTGCATGTTCTTGGTATCTGATTCTAGGGACATCTATGAATCTCAGGGAATGTATTCCCAGTGTCAGAAATACTGTGGGCAAGAATGGATTGCACGGTGCAAGTTGCACCCTTACTTACAATTGAAAATGGGGGACCCTTATGTAAACAAGACGAAAGTCTTTCTCTGGTCTGCATGCCCTTAACAATTGTGTGTATTGAGCCGTACTGTATTGTACCCATTTTGCAATCTGTTAATAACATTTTCATTCAATCAATCAATCTGCGCTGTGATTGATTGAATGAAAATCTTATTTTGAGTCAATTGTAATGAACCAAATGAGAATATCAATAATTTCTTTTTTTTATCTTTGACTGTGAATAACACCATGCTCAAATTGACCAGACCTGAAAAATCTAAGCAAATTAATAGATGGAAGATGATTAAACAGAAGGTTTTGTAGATACAGTACTGAATTCTGCCATCTGGACACATGCAATTTGAAATATGATTATAGAATATATAATATCAGGCATAAAATGGTTATGCGATTAAAATGCGATTAATTAGATTAATTAATTACAAATCCTGTAATTAATTAGATTAATTTTTGTAATCGCCTGACAGCACTAGTCTAAACTGAACACTGTGACCTAATTTTTTTACTTCTAATTTTACTATGTTATTTTATTTCATACTTATCTTGTCTTGCACAGTCTCTGGAGCGCAACAGTAAGAAGCATTTTGTATAAAAGTATTCTGTACTTCTGTATGACAACTATTAAAGAAACTTGAAACTTGAAACTTGAAACAACTCAAGAAGAATCAAGAGGTTTATTTGTCACATACATACAGTGAAATGCGGATTGATTGTGCAAAATACAATAAAAATAGGCATAGAAAAAAGAATAGAAAAAGAATAGCAAGATATGCATGATAAAAAAAAGACATGCCAAGTTCCTGAAAAACTGGTTCCTATATACACTATAATACAATTGTAACTCTTAATGTATCTAAACTATGTACAATACCTCTTTCCTTTAAAGTGACATTTTGTTTAAAGTGATCTGTACTGTACATACATCTTTACTGTTACATTTGCACTCTGGTTGGATGCCAAATGTCTTCGTTGTACTGTATAATGACAATACATTTTAATCTAATCTAATTAGACTGTTTTATCACTCTGGAATGGATGGGGGATACCACTTCATTCCCTGTGGGGGTCTCTTGCATCGGCCAGGGACCTGTTGTAGGTATAGGTTGCAGACCTCGCATTTCTCAACACCTTCTGAGAAGGAGTGTATTTGTGAAAAATGTTCATAGCCTCTATGCCTCGCCGATTGGTTATGATGACTGACGTCGCTTTTTCCTCCGTGTGCAACATTGAAATCAGCGTGGCATAATTTACAAAAAGCATAGAGTGTTGAAACGTTGCTTTTCGTGAGGTATGGGAACGTCTCCTCCCACTTGGCGAGATATTTGCAGCTCTTCTTGGCTTTCTTAGCTGCTGGTGGAACCGCACAATCCTCTCTCAAGTCCATCGTAGAATGTAATACATTTCACGCTGAACCCCTCCTCTATCCGGTCGCTCTTCTTCTTCGGGTCGCAACCGTCTTCCGGTCTGACATCCTGTGCTAACGTTCTAATCTACACTGCTGCCACCTGTTGTCACGGAGGGGAATTGCAGCCATTTTGTAAACATTTATAAAAAAAAATAAAAACGGGAAAAATACGTGAACCGGGATGAGGGCGGGAAGGAAGGTTGAAATACGTGACAATCCCGGGAAAAACGGGATGGTTGACAGCTATGAATAATAATTGGGCCAAGTGACCAACGGCCCAATACACACTTTAATAGAGAGCAGAGCAGAAAACAAACAGTTTTCGAATGTGTCGCATCATCCAACTTTGACAATGACAGCGGTCTGCAGCACAGAGCCTGAAAAACTCACGGATGTCTCATGGCCAATAAGAAAAACGTGCCCAGTGACGTATTCCATGGCCGTGACCCACCCATCCTAATATGGAGTGGAACCAGGGAACCCCCCCCCCCTCCCTGTGACGCGCTGACCCCTCAGCCGACAGGGAGACTGACAGGCAGGAATCCACTCACTACCTCGCTACAGGGGAAACATAATAGGGGGAGCCCTCTCACTAGAAGAGCCACTACTCCCCACCCACCAGCGGGGGAAAGAGGGATACGACTGAGACCCTCTACTACCATGGAAGTACCAAATGTCAATGTTGATGTTAATGTTTATTATGGTTATATGTATGTAAATCAGACAGGGATAGCAGTGGCTACAACCACAAATATTATTTTATGTGACATGGGTAGAACGGGAGAACATTTGGAAAATAAATATTATCTTCTTACAAGAAACACATCTAATATCACAAGAACATGAAAAACTGAAGTGATTCGGGTATGAGAATTTGTTTTATAGTTATTTTAAACAGAACCTTAGAAGAGGAGTAGCTATACTAATTAAAAACACAGTGAAGTTTGAAATGAGCAGGGAAATACGGGATAAAGACGGGAGGTATGTAATGGTCAAGGGGAAAATGGAAGGTCAAATGGTAACACTAGTGAATGTGTATGCTCCACCAGAAAGTGAGAAATATCTATTTGAAACAATCTTTGATATCATAGCGATGGAAGGGGAAGGGGTCCTAATCTGTACAGGTGATTTTAATGTAGTACTGAACTATGACATAGACACGACAAGCACAAAGAAATGGAGGACAAACATTAGCAAATATATGAATATACAAATGTCAGAATTAGGAATCATGGATATATGGAGAGAAATGCACACACTGGATAGAGAATACACACATTATTCGCATCCACACACAACATATTCAAGGATAGACTATTTTCTCATGACAACAGGGGACAGATACAGGGTAGAATACTGCAGGATAGGGGTAACGGACATATCAGACCATAGCGCAATATATCTGACAGTGAATCTTAAAAGTAGGCGGAGAAATACAGTTTGGAGACTGAACGTAGGACTATTAAATAACAAAGGTTTGGTTAACGAAGTAAAAGGAGACATAATTAGATACAGAGAAGAAAATGATAATGGAGAGGTAGACTCAAACATTTTATGGGACACACTAAAGGTAGTAATACGTGGACAATTTATAGAAAAGACGGCATTACTCAAGAAGGCCAGAATAGAGACATACCAGAACTTGATAAAGAAACTGAAAGAATTAGAGAAAGAACACCAAAACTCAAAGGACCAAAAGACACTTAGAGAGGTAAAGGACGTTAGAGGAAAGATAAACAAAGAACTGCTGACAGAAATAGAGAAGAAAGCTAGGTACATGAAACAGACATACTATGAAGGAGGACCAAAAGTGACCAAACTTTTAGCTAGACGAATCAGGACACAACAAAAACTGAACACAATACACACAATAAGGGACACGAACACAAACAAAATACTAAGAGAACCAGCTGAAATAGAGAAGACATTTGAAGAATACTATAAGAAACTACACACAACCGATAGCGGCAGGAGAAGAGGAGATAGTGAATTTTTTTGAAAAATTTGATCTACCATCGATAGGGCAGGAACAGAACGAAATATTAAACGTAGAGATTGCAGAACAGGAAGTGGGGAATGCGATCAGTAAAGCAAAGAGCAGTAAGTCACCGGGTAGCGACGGATTCCCCTCTGAATTCTACAAAACATTTAGACAGGAACTGAGCCCCATTAGAAGCAGCATTCAGACACATGATGAAAGAAGGCACAATGCCACCTTCATGGAAAAAAGCCATAATTACTACAATTCCAAAAGAAGGGAACGATAGAGAACTATGTAGCAGTTTCAGACCAGTGTCCATACTTAATGTAGATTACAAGATGTATACATCAATAATATCCAAAAGATTTGAGACATTTATGACAAATATTATAGACGAAGACCAGACCGGATTCATTAGAGGAAGACAGACACAAGATAACATAAGGAAGACAGTGCAGGTGGTAGAGGAGATACAAAAGGAAGGAGGAAGTGCAGCATTAGTTAGCCTAGATGCAGAAAAAGCATTTGACAGTGTAAGCTGGATATTTCTATATAAAGTATTGGAGAAATTTGGATTAGACAAAAACGCTATGAAAACAATTAGGGCATTATATCAAGAACCGATGGCAAGGATTAAGGTAAATGGTAGTCTGACAGACCGGATTAAACTAGAGAGAGCTACCAGACAGGGTTGTTGTCTTTCGCCGACGCTCTTCGATGTATTCATCGAACCACTGGCTCAACTAATTAGACAGACCAAAAACATCAAAGGGGTGTAGATAAGGGGAACAGAACATAAATTGAGACTGTTTGTAGACGACGTGATAGTATATATGAGACAACTAGACACAAGCTTTCTGATACTGATGGATTTACTGACAGAATATGGATATTACTCAGGGTATAGACTCAACGTGACGAAGACACAGACTTTAGCACTGAACTAAATCAAATCAAATCAAATCAAATTTATTTATAGGGCCCGACAACACACGTTAATGTCCCCATGGGCCGTACAGGTCTTCTTTAAACAAGTCAAGAAGACAACATAACAATAAGTCAAGAACAGAACAAGAACACCATAGGGTCCAAACATTTTTTAGATGAATGCAAATAAATGAAAGAATGCAAGCACTCCCAGACATACCCCACGCGAAGGTAAGGAAAAACTCACTAAAACCTAACAATAGGGAAAAAAGCTCCACAGGCAATGTGGAGGAGAGAAACCTTAGAAGGGCCGTTCAAGGGGGGATCTCCCTTCTTAGATGTCGGTGATAGTAGTGTTGCAGACGGACAGTTGGTAAGCATGCACTCATGTGTGTAGTGAAACACAGATGAGTGCATGCAATAGCAACTGTACATTTTGAAAAATTAAAGATAGAGTTGATAGCGGATCTATTTGAAGCACAGGGGCGGCGCAAGAGGGTCACGTCCTCCCCGTCTTAGTCACGGGACATTCAGCACTCCGGTCGTTGCTCAGGGACAGCCGGAGACAGGGGGAAGGGGGGGTGGCACAGAGAGGGTCGCGAACTCCCCGACATCATCGCGGGACATCCGGCACTCCGGTCACCACTACGAAACCTCCGAAGACAGGGGGGCACGCAGAGGGGGTCGCAATCTCCCGGCCTTCGTCACGGGACGTCCAACACTCCGGTCAACACTCCAGGACAGCAAGTCATAGGAAGACAGGGAGACGGGACAGGCGTTAGACAGCTCATGAGATTGTAGTAGGCGGACATAGCAATAGATACAAGTGGTAGGCATATATGTGAATGGAGTAGATATATGAAGTAAGCGTATTATGTGAATAGAATAGAAGTACTTAACCCAGCAATGAAACCGCGTTGACTGTTAATCTGTTAACAGTCTGTTAATCAGTTGACAGGACCACGGACAGACGGCGGTGAATAACTGATCCAATGCCTCGGAGGTGCATGTAGAGCAGTCACTACAAGCTTGGCCAAGACCCCGAGGCATCCATCACCTTGGTCAGCGCCAGGAGACGGGTACTCAGAGAGAAGGGGGAGGGAGAGGGGGGGGGGGGAGAGGGGGGGGGGGGGGGAAGAGTTAGAGAGTTCCCATGTTTGTGGTGCTGCAAAGGAGCAGACATGTAGTACCCTGTAGTGCCATGTAGTACCCCGTAGTGCCATGTAGTACCCTATAGTACCCCATAGTGCCATGTAGTACCCCGTAGTATCCTGTAGTACCCTGTAGTGCCATGTAGTACCCTGTGGTGCCATGTAGTACCCTGTAGTGCCATGTAGAGCTGTGTAAGCCATGTAGTACCCTGTAATGCCATGCAGTACCAAGTAGTACTCTGTGGTACCATGTAGTACCCTGTACCCTAACTAAACTACCCTATAGTAAACTACCCAGTGGTACCATGTAGTACCCTGTACCATAACTAAACTACACAGATTAATCTAAAGGTCAGTCCCCGACCAGGTGAGATCAAGGTAGGTTGAAGGAGAGAGAGAAAAGATGAGTCTTAAGCAGGGATTTAAAAGCTTCGACAGAGCAGGCGCCCCTGATGACGGCAGGTAATTTGTTCCACAGGTAGGGAGCGCGGTAGACAAAGGCTCTGTGGCCGGCGGATTTCTTTTTAACCCTAGGGGTCGATAGAAGCCCCGCATTTTGTGAGCGCAGAGCACGAGCGGGCGAGTATCGGGAGATGAGATCAGATAGATAGAGCGGTGCAAGCCCATTTAAAATTTTGTAGGTGAGGAGTAGCACTTTAAAGTCAGAGCGGGCTTGGATAGGAAGCCAATGTAGGGCGGACAAAACTGGTGTGATGTGATCAAATTTTCTAGTTCTAGTTAGTATCCGTGCAGCCGCATTTTGCACGAGTTGAAGATTTTTGATGCTTGAATTAGGTAAGCCTGAAAAAAGTGCATTACAGTAGTCCAGACGTGATGAGACAAAAGCATGAATCAGGGTTTCAGCATCAGCCAGAGTTAAAATGGGGCGTATTTTTGCGATATTACGAAGATGGAAGAATGCAATTTTGGTGACGTTTTTTATATGTGCATTAAATGAGAGGGAGGAATCAAAAATGACTCCGAGGTTTTTTATGGTGGAGCTCTGGGATACATGACAGGTATCAAAGTTGAGGGAGATGTCCTGAAACAGGCCTCTGTGGTTTGGGGGGCCAACAATTAACATCTCAGTTTTATCTGCATTAAGGAGTAGAAAGTTTTGCGACATCCATTTTTTGACGGCAAGCAAGCAGGCCTCAAGGTTTTGTAGTTGGGAGGAATCATTTGGCTTAATAGGTATATATAATTGGGTGTCATCAGCGTAAAAATGAAAGTTTATGCCAAATTTGCGTATGATATCGCCGAGGGGTAGCATGTAAATCGAAAATAGCAAAGGGCCCAGGACAGAGCCTTGTGGGACACCACATTGCACTGGGAGGGTCTCAGATGTTAAATCATTATAGACCACGCAGTGTGTTCTATCAGTTAAATAGGATTTAAACCAAGCTAGTGCGAGACCCCGAATGCCAACATGGTTCTCAAGCCGACCTAGAAGAATCGAGTGATCGATAGTGTCAAAGGCTGCACTGAGATCAAGTAATAAGAGCACAGAGGTGAGGTTTGAGTCAAGAGAGAGCAGTAAGTCATTTGTGACTTTGGTAACCGCCGTTTCGGTGGAGTGTAAGGCTCTAAAGCCAGATTGAAATGATTCATTAAGATTATTGTTTGATAAATGGTCAGTAAGTTGCGTTGCGACGATCCGTTCTAACACTTTGGATAGGAATGGGAGATTGGAGATAGGTCTGTAATTTTTCAAGATTAGAGGGTCGAGGTTCGGTTTTTTAAGTAATGGTTTAATGACGGCTGATTTAAAGGCCAGGGGCACCACGCCAGTAGACAAAGAGGTGTTGAAGATATTGAGTAGGGCAGGGCCTAGAGTTGGGAAGAGTTTTTTGATGAGAGTTGCTGGGAGAGGGTCAAACAGACAGGTTGAAGGTTTAGCCGCGCCAACCAGTTTAGAGAGGGCACTAAGTGAGACGTTTTCAAGGCAGCATAGCGTATGACTGGAATCAAAGTCAGGGGGAATGCCCGTCAAAGGTTGGGAGGGACTCTGATTGTTGAGTAAAGCAACAATTTCATCTCTAATGAGGTCAATTTTCTTGGTAAAAAATGTCATGAATTCGTTAGCCGAGAACGCATGGTTTAGGGCACTTGGTTGTTTCTGCGTAAGTTTTGCAACTGTGTCAAACAGAAACTTTGAGTTGTTTTTGTTTTCATTTATGAGCCTGGAAAAATAAGAGGTTTTGGCAAGTGAGAGTGCCTTTTTGTAGTTACGTAAACTATCATTCCAGGCGAGGCGGAATACTTCGAGTTTGGTCGAACGCCATTTATGTTCAAGTTTGCGACAAGCCTTTTTAAAGGAGCGCGTTTCCTCCGTAAACCAGGGAGTTAGTTTTTGCGGAGCACGTTTAATTTTAGGTTTAAGGGGAGCGACAATGTCGAGGGTGCTACGAAGGGCGGCATTAAGTTTGTCTGTAAAGAGATCAAGGGGGCCAGAGTAAGAGAGGAAGGGAGAGAGGGTGTCTGGTAGGCAGTTAACTAGAATTGGGACAGTTGAGGCGTTAATACGACGGCTCATGTAGGATTCTACACTGTCTGGGCGAGAAACCGTCAGATCAATTTGAAATTTGATGAGGTAGTGGTCTGAGAGAGCAGGAACATAGGGGGAGACGGTCAAATTTGACACAGTGAGACCGCGGGCTAGGACTAGGTCAAGGGTGTTCCCACCACTGTGAGTGGGTTGGTCAACGATTTGAATGAGACCGACAGAGTCAATGATGTCGGTAAAAGCCTTATTTAGGGGATCTAGAGTTTTATTGGAATGAATGTTAAAATCACCAACAATTAAAATGTTATCTGAGCGCATAACAAGCTCAGAGATGAAAGTTGAAAATTCATCTAGGAAGAGGGTGTAAGGGCCTGGGGGGCGGTATAGGACAGCCATTACAAAGGATGCAGTGGAGGTAGGAATCAGACCGCCACACTTTCTGTTGGGTGGAGAGGGATGCAACAGGAGCACCTCAAACGAGGAAAACTTACAGTTTGCGTCGGATGTAAAGTTGTGCTTAGAGTCATAAATTAGAGCAACTCCGCCTCCTTTCTTGGAGGTGCGTGCGATGTGGGAGCTACTAAAATTAGGGGGTGAGGCCTCGTTTAAGGGCAGAAAATCATTAGGTTTAAGCCATGTCTCAGTGAGGCCAAATAGGTCGAGACTATGGTCTGTTATCAGTTCATTTACCAAAAGAGCTTTGGTTGGCAGAGAGCGGATGTTGATAAGGCCAACCTTCACACTCTCTGTATACTTAGCAGCGCGGTTTTCAGCCATGCGGGTAGGTTTAATCGCAATTAAGTTGGCATGGTTTATCGCACAAGGACGAGCTGGGTAAAGCGGAGCGTAACGGGATATTCTAGTTTTGATTGGGTATACAGGTTTAGGGGTAGAGATAGAAAGAGAGGAGTGGGGAGCCTGGTGGAGGAGGGACCGAGCAAGAAAGGTATAAGGATTGGCAGGGTCCATCAGTTTAGCATGACTAGCAGGCTCGCTAAGAGCCTGCACCCTGGCATGCTTGTGGGGTGGCTGTCAGCCCGAAGCTATAATCTTGTCTATATTGCGAGATAAGAGAGAGGCGCCTTGCATGTTAGGATGCACGCCGTCCTTTCTCAGCAAGCCAGGGCGCCCCCAGAAAGAGGACCAATTATCCACGAACCCTAAGCCCTGTTCTTTACAGTATTTTTCCAGCCATCGGTGTAGAGAAGCTGTCCTACTCACGAACTCATCATCATGCCGGTTTACAGGCAGGGGGCCAGAGAAGATTACTCGATGCCGACTCATCTTTCTGGCGAGGTCAGAAAGCCTAACTATGTTGATCTTTGTGACCTCAGAGACTTTCATCCTACAGTCATTATTTCCGACGTGTATAACAATATGGTCGAATTTATCTTCAGTGGGTGTGATACGTGGGTTACCTTTTGCCTTGACTATGCTATTCGCCAGAAATCTCAGGTTGGCTTCAATGTCGGTAGCTCTGGCTCCCCCATAACATTTGATCTCGGCTGGCTTGTCTAGCAAAATATGCCGGGTGATGGAGTCGCCAATCACAAGGACGGAACGACGGGGTTGCAGTGGAACCGGCTGCGTACTGGGACCGGAACCCGCAACACGTGTAAAATCATGTTGCGGAGCAGGTGCTGTTGAGGCCGAGGCCGGGCGGTTACACTGCCGCTTCGTAGTGGGCGCAAAGGCCTTGTCCTGAGCACTATGTCTGGGACTCTCCAGACGAGAAGACCCCGCTAGAGGCTCCTCAGAAAAGCCTATAGTGTCCAAGACGTCTAAAGCTGACTGTTTTCCTGACTCAAGTTCAAGGACACGACTCTCTAACAGAGTTAACCTTTCTAGGAGAGAGGGACAGACAGGACAGACAGAACACATAGCCATGCTTACACCAGGTAGAGCAGGAACAAATAAAGATACGAAGTACTATGGATCAACTGCTAAAGGCTATGTGTATGAAGCCGATTGAAGGTTTAGCTAATGAGCTAAAACCAGTGGGTCGAGTAAGTTGACAAGCTAACAAGGCAAGACCAGAAAATGCAGGTACAAAGGAGTGGCCTGCTAGAGGAGGGCAGGTGAGGGGCAGTAGATACTCTAGTGCACTCGGTTGCCTCCTCGGATAACTCCAGCAGGAAAACTCCAAGTCTTTGTCTGTCTTAGTCGGTCGCCGGCGCTCTGCTGGCGCTTCGATAGACTACACTTAAATCCCTATTGGCTGATGGACTAATTACCACAGGCTGCTCAAGTCAAACCCAATGGGGTTGCACAGAGCCTGATTGATTAACAACAAACAATTATCAAAATATACAATGGATTGACTACTAACTTACATTACTCAGCAAGAACACAGTGAAGTCAGCTCAGGTTTTAGAGAAATGTGTGCACAGGCAAATGTATTTAAACAAGCTTTGCCTCTGACTGATTGGACTAATTACCACAGGCTGCTCAAGTCAAACCCAATGGGGTTGCACAGAGCCTGATTGATTAACAACAAACAATTATCAAAATATACAATGGATTGACTACTAACTTACATTACTCAGCAAGAACACAGTGAAGTCAGCTCAGGTTTTAGAGAAATGTGTGCACAGGCAAATGTATTTAAACAAGCTTTGCCTCTGACTGATTGGACTAATTACCACAGGCTGCTCAAGTCAAACCCAATGGGGTTGCACAGAGCCTGATTGATTAACAACAAACAATTATCAAAATATACAATGGATTGACTACTAACTTACATTACTCAGCAAGAACACAGTGAAGTCAGCTACACTCCAATGATAGAGATCAAAGAAAAATACAAAATTAAATGGGACATGGACAGGATCAAGTACCTAGGGGTGAACATTACAAGAGGGGTGGAGGGGTTATACGAGGCAAACTATACACAGATTAATCAGAAAATCAAGAGAGACCTAGAAAGATGGACAGTAATGCCCCTAGATTTCAGCTCAAGGATCGAAATCATTAAGATGAACATATTACCAAGGTTATTATACTTATTTCAGTCTTTACCTATATTAATACCACAAAAACAATTCAGGGAATGGGATAGACAGATATCAAGATTCATTTGGGGGGTGGAAAAGACCATGGATCAGATATGTGACTCTACAACTATCAAAGGAGAAAGGAGGAATGGCAGTACCCAGTTTAGGAGACTATTACTATGCAGCACAGTTTAGGACAGTAGCATGCTGGTGCAATGTGAATTATGAAGCCAATCTTTCCAAATGGAAAGATATAGAAACCAAAAGAGAGGGATTCAAAGTGCAGGCACTAATAGGAGATAGGGAGCTGTTCAGAAGACAGGAACAACTACTAGACCCAATTACCAAATTCACTATAAACATATGGAACACAATAGTAAAGAAATACAAGCTAGAAAAAGAATCCAAGATACTGAGATGGATAACACACAACAACAAATTCAAACCAGGGATAGACGACCATTGGGTTAAAAAGATGGGAATGGGGGGGGGGGGGGGGGATAACAGCAATATGTACAATGACAGAAGGACGAAAGATTCGGACTAGAGAATAGAGACCACTTTAGATATTTAGTTAGTGTGGTCATGTCAGTGATGTCCGTTTTTATGAATGAACATTGTATGGTCCGTTTTGTGTTTGTTTTATGTTAGGACTACGGGTGGAAATTAGCCCTGTGCTATTCCCGGCATATTTACGTCCTTATCATGCTGTGATGTTATGCATACACTCATGTAAATGATGTTCATTCATTTGCATTGTCCTTAATAAACAAATCTTAATATTTACAGATTAGAGATTACTATAACAAAGAAATAAAACAAGACAGAGACAAAGAACAGAATGGGATAATTAAGATAATGGTAAAATCATATGAAGGAAGGAAGGGGAGGGTTATATCAGCACTATATCAGGCAATAATGGACAGTAAGGAAATTAGAACCTTGTATATAAAATAAAAGTGGGAGAAAGAATTAGAAATAGAGATAACAGAGGAGGAATGGTATAACACATGTAAGATACAACAATCAACCACAGGATCAAGGATATGGAGGGAGTTTGGGTGGAAAAACATAATTAGATTCTTTATAACACCAGAAATACAGGGCAATTACATGCCAACACAAAAGCCATGTTGGAGAAAATGTGGGCAAGAAGTAGGGAACCACACACACATATTCTGGGAATGTCAGAAAATAAGAAACTACTGGGAGGAGATAGGAGGGATAATAAATTAAATAGTAGGATATGAAATACCCCAGACAGGTCAAGTACTATACCTAGGGAACTTAACACAGAAATAAATTCAGGGAGAAGACAAGTATCTGATTAAGATACTATTAGTAGCAGCCAAGAAAGCCTTTTTTTTATTATAATTTTTTAGCATTTTTACAGCTTTTTCTTGGTCACGCAGGACCGACAGAGGAGAGGGCGAACGGGAGGAGAGCTGGGGAGGACATGCGACAAATAACGTCAGGTGCTGGGATCGAACCCGGGTTGGGCGAGGGCGCCCCAGCCAAGAAAGCTTTGACTAAACTGTGGTACAGGGTAGAAGCACCGACAAAGGAACAATGGATAGAGATAATAGAGGGGATACAGGAAATGGAGAGAATCACACATATGCTGAGGCTGCAAGAGGAGAAATTTGAGTCAAAATGGGAAAAGTGGGAGGAATATAGGAAGACAAGAAACGACATCACAGAAGAATGAAAAGGAAACAAGAAAATAAATTGAAATGTAAATAAACAATGTAAAATTAGAATGGACTGAAGAACCCATGTCACCCTTTTTTCTTTTCTCATTTTTGTCAATCTTTTATTTATTTAATCTTTTATTTTTTTGATATTATGTCTTTATAATTTTGTATGTCGAAATGTACTGTTTCAAAAAACTGCAAATAAAAATGTAAAGGTGACATGCATTATAAATGGGGGGGGGGGGGGGGGACAGCGAAAGGGAAAAATAAACAGGGGAGACAAACACGGCCGAGTGGACCCATGGAAGCTGCATGTGTTTATTTGGAGTTGTGCTCGGAGAGGAAGCAGACAGACTGAGGCTGCTGCTGCCACACACACACACACACACATGCACACACACACACACACACACACACACACACACACACACACACACACACACACACACACACACACACACACACACACACACACACACACACACACACACACACACACACACACACACACACGCACATGCACACACACACATGCACTCTCTCTTTATGACGGAGGAATTCTCACTTTAAACAAACACAGGCAGGAAATCGGAGGTGCAGGGAACTCTTAAATGCCCCCCTCACCCCCCCAAACCCTCAAACCCCAAACCCCAAACCCCACCTCACCCCAGCTCACCCCACCTCACCCCCTCACCCCACCTCACCCAGCTCACCCCACCAACCCAGCTCACCCCACAACCCCAGCTCACCCCACCTCACCCTCAGCTGTACCTCTGTGACACGCTGTAACTTTATATTTATTTCTTTATTTCGCACCATTTCAGCAAAACAGTAAAAACATTGACCATGACAGGAAGTATATAAAGGTGCTGAGTAGAGGCAAGAGACCCAGATGGGCCGATACGTGGCCTCAACTCATTAAATCATTGGATTAAAAAAAACACAAAAACAAAGGTAAAGTGAAATAAGTTCATAATTTTTTTCCATACTATTAAGATAATAATAAGATAATAATAATGATAACAATAATAATCAAAGTAATAATAATAACATCAACAACAACAACAACAACAACAACAACAACAACAACAACAGCATTAACACTTTGATTGCCTAAGGTTAAATTCATGATATACCATCCGTTGCCAGCTCTATTTGTCTATGGAGAAGTTCCCCTTCTTTGCAGGGCTATAACTTTTTAAATTCTATTGCTAGATTGCCATTATTAGGGCCCATTCAATGTCCTATATGTATTGTTCAGGGTGTATGAACGTTAAACTTTTTCATTCACATATTCATACTAAAATATGATCTAAATTATAAGTATGTTTTCATCTCTTTCTGCAGCTTTCTCCAGAACGTGATTTATAGCCCCAAATGCATTATATTGATGATCAAATACAGTTTGGTAGCGATCGGTGCCAGATGAAAAATTTCAAATGGACGTGCTTCTAGAAGTTTCTACGTATCATCTGATGATGACCGGATGGGCGGGGGATCGTTTATAATTCCGTGGGCAACGTTATACCATTCATCTAATGTGGGTCAAATGTTCATCATAGCAGTTAGTGTCGAACACGGTAATACTACACGCTAAAACTCACCCCAGTCTCTGCGGGCCGTTGGGCGATCAGCGTGGGGTAGACAGTTTTCCATTATGGGATGTCGAAATACCCGGTCTATTTCCAGGTTGTATAATAGTATATACGTCCAAATCATGTTGTTTATCGAGTTATTGGCAACGGATCGCTATGTATTGTGTTGAGCTCGAGTCCCGGGAACTATAGCGAGTGCCCGGAAGTAATATGGGTGATCACCACTTCATCCACATGACTTCCTGTTTGGCGCTTCTGCCGATCGGCCACCAGATGGCGCTCTTGAACCGCTAGAGGATTGAGAGGAGCTCAGAACTGTGTGTGAAGGCTGCAGAGGGGAAATATGATTCCGATCACAGATTTTTGAAATATTGATATTAAAGACGAGTTAGGGCGTCCTCGGCAACTTTAGCATGGCTAGGAAAGACGCCTAAACACGTTTTCGGCACTTAAAGTGTTAATAACATTAATAATTAGTTTAAACTAATTAACATGAAACTGTAAAACAGGGGTCTCAAACTCAATTTACCTGGGGGTCGCTGGAGGTAGAGTCTGGGTGAGGCTGGGCCGCCTGTATTCTTAACCCAAACGGTGCATGCTTCCGCGTTCCCGTTTTGCGCTCTGATTGGCCACTGATGTTTCTGGTCGCACCAATCGTGTGACGGCAAGTTCTTTCCCCGGTTAAGCTTAGGCACTCTTTCGAAGTTGGTTAAGGTTAGAGTTTGTCTTAGAGCATGGCGATAGAACGGTTAGGGTTAGGGTTAGGGTTTGCTGCTGGTCGAGGCGGAAATGGGCGCATCACGCGATTGGGCGCAAATGTCACATGACCAGAAACGTCAGTGGCCAATCAGATTCGCAAAACGCATGAACCGTTTGGGTTAAGAATAGACGCGGCTGGGCCGCATCAAATATTATATATATATAATATATACATGATTATTTATTTTTTGCAAAATCAACTTTGCCTCTCTTTGTTAAAGGCCAACTTGCAGGTTGTATTTTTGTTCAATAAACAATGTGGACTAGGCCAACGGTGACTTTCATGAAGAAGGAAAAAAAATTATTGAAATTGACCCAGTTTTAGCGTTTTTATCAAACATTTTGTCTGCCCAACACAATCACCACGCACGTGGATATTTTATTCAATGGTTCATACAGTAACGTGCGCGTGTAATCGAAATGCTGACGTCACGTGAGGTGCAGGGCACCAGGGGGCTCTGAGAGTCACACACAGCTAGTGGCAGGCAGAGAGCCTTGCTACTACTAGCCGAGGAGTAATGAATGAAAATGTATCTGTTTCACGGTCACCTAACAACACTATTGCTCCATGATCATAGCATCCATCTCTAAAGCGAACCACTATTTGTAAAAGCCACAACCACGTTACCATATTTGTAATAATGAAAATCATTGTGTCGTTGTACATAGTGTATACACCGTTAGAAGCTAGCTAAGTTAGCTAACGTAGCTTAGCTTAGCAGCCAGCATTCTCGAAACTCCTAACATCACCCGATTTAAAATGGTTCTCTCCTCTTTGTATACCTTTGTCCTCACAAGAATTATGCCAGGGAACTTATGGACACGACAATAGTAGTAGTTATAAGGTGTTTGAGCTTGTAGCGTTAGTTAGCTCATAGCTATCGTCACTGATGTCCCCTCCTCTACTCCCTGTACACACACGACTGTGTGGCTCAGCGGAGTAGCAATACAATCATCAAATTTGCTGACGACACAGTGGTGGTGGGCCTGATCTCTGCCAACGACGAGAGGGCCTACCTGGAAGAGGTCAAGGTCCTGGCGGGATGGTGCCAGGAAAACAGCCTCTCCCTGAACGTCAGCAAAACAAAGGAGATGATTGTGGACTTCAGGAGGTCGGGGGTCAAGGACTACAGCCCCCTCAGCATCGACGGGGCACCGGTTGAGAGAGTCAACAGCTTTAAGTACCTCGGAGCCTACATATCCGAGGACTTGACATGGACCACACACATTGACAGTGTTGTGAAGAAGGCACGACAACGCCTCTACTTCCTCAGGCGCCTAAGGAAGTTCCAAGTCAGTCAGAAGATCCTTAAGAACTTCTACTCATGTACAATAGAGAGCATCTTGACCGGCAACATCACCTCCTGGTTTGGGAATAGCACTGCACAAGACCGAAGCAGACTACAAAGAGTGACACGTTCAGCCGAACGCACAATTGGAGGGGGGCTCCCCACCCTCCAGAACATTTACAACAAGCGTTGCAAGGGCAAGGCTAAGAGAATCATTAAAGACTCCAGTCACCCGAACAACTGCCTCTTTGAACTGCTGCGGTCAGGCAAGCGATACCGGAGTCTCAAGGCGAGCACAGAAAGACTCAGAAGAAGCTTCTATCCCCAGGCCATCAGGCTGCTAAACGAACAATGAACACTACACAACAACAACCACCAAACGCACATAGCACACACATCCACACGCACACACTCACTTTAAACAAACACACTGTAGCACCCACTCCACACACTTTATAGCACACACCCACTTTAAACAAACACACTGTAGCACCCACTCCCCACACTTTATATTTATTGATGAAGGATTGCACTACAACTCGTACACCTTACTGTAAATTGTACCTAAATTGTACCTCATCCCATTTCTGCTTTGCACTATATAGTACTGTACATTAGTACACTGCATAGTATTGTATATTATATGGTAACTCAGAACATTGTACATATGTCTATACCGAACACTGTGACCTCATTTTCTTCTTCTAAATTACATGCTATACTATGTTATTTGATACTATCTTGTCTAGCACAGTCTCTGGAGCGTAACAGTAAGAAGCATTTTGTATGAAAGTATTCTGTACTTCTGTATGACAACTATTAAAGAAACTTGAAGAAACTTGAAACTTGATGCACCGAGTGGAGCTAAAGGGGCTACTATCGTATCAACATGCCGGGGCGCATAGCTTGCTAGCCAGCATTCTCGAAACTCCTAACATCACCCGATTTAAAATGGTGTGTGCAGCAGTGCTTTGCCCCACAGGTCTGAGAAGAGGACCTACACATTTTACTCGTTCCCAAAACTCTTTTACATGCACGACAGTAGACAATGCTAACGTTAGTGGGGTAACGTTAGCCAGAGCCATATGGCCAGCTTGATACTATGACCCTGGGATAAGGAGACAGCCCACAGACCAGTAGCGCTGCTGTACTGAACAACAGGCTGCCTAGTGGTAAATGTAGTTCTTTTTTTACGACATTAAAAACATTATAACTACCTTGTTTCAACCAGTTGTAGCTGGTCCATCAAAGTCTCCGACGATTAAACCCATTTGCGTCTTGTAAGGCGTCCATTTGGATCAAGGAAATAGCTTTCTGCACTCGTCAAAACTCCTTGTAGTGGATCAGAAGTAGGGGAAAGATACCCCACGTGACGTCATGGCCCTGATAGCTCTGATAAGCTTTTTAATTTGCTCGTGCATGTTATTCGTGCGTGGACCTTTTTAACCATTTCTGAGTGGCATTTCCGGCGTCAAATGGAAAAAAATAAATAATGAAATTATATACCAATGATGTAAATTACCCATAATTGATCAGTAGGGTTTAACCTGCAAGTTGGGCTTTAACTACAAGAAGCAATGCTGTTTGGTATTTAAGATGAGGTCGGACTCGGCACTGACAGATTTGTGTTCATTGTGCTGCTTTTATAAAGCCTCAAATGACGGCTTACAATATTTCATGAAATCAAAGTGTTTTGTTTGTCTAAGATTTTACAGCTTTACAGCACTGAAAAAGTTGAACAAAGTGCTGTACAAGTCCCACAACATAAATTTTCTTTTTTTATGACATTTTCTTTTTTTTATGATTATTTTTTTTTACTTTGATGTCAAGTAGGGGGCCGCAAAATATCATCCAGCGGGCCGCAATTGACCTGCAGGCCGCGAGTTTGAGACCCCTGCTGTAAAACAAAGTGACATTAATGGTTATATATCAATTGGCTTCGCGTCTCGCTCTGCCTTCTGAGATAACCTATTATCTCCAGCACCTAGTATGCTCTGGGGAACAAAACAAATGCACCCACTTGCACGTGACCACGCCACTCCCCTATATTACGCCGGAAGTGATCACGCCTCACCCTTCCTCATTCGTTTCCAACACGGAAGCAGCTCAGATGCACTTCTGAACTGGAGATTGTTTGTAGCGAAAGATTACGCAATGTTGGGTTTCGCCCGAAGTACGCCAGCCCCCGGATCATTCTCGGCACGTCCCCCGCACGGCGGTCCTATCCTGTGTTTTTTCCTCGTCACTTGACAGCGGACCGATGGACTTCGCGCGACTTTAGCAGTCAAGCTACGTCGCGCTCAGGTAGGGCCTGCGCTAGCAGGCATTGGTACTGGCATGGGTAATACTTCTTGTTGTCTCGTGAGACGACCGAGTGATGTATTGGCGCAGGGGGCGGGATATTTGGATAAACGTGGTCATCATGACTCACTTTTGGGATGTTTTTCCAAGTATCCTAGCGCGCAGCTAATGCTAATGCTACAATGTTGGGGCGCCGTTCACATGTACCCCGCCGGGGCTGTCTTTACTCTTCCCTCCTCTTAACCATTCATGCTGACGGTCAATCGGTGTCTAATGTTGGGGGTTTAGCGGAGGCTTATTTACCCTTTACATGGGTGGATGGGCTGACGACAGGGCTCAGGGCAGGTGTGCATTTTGTGAATCTATGAATTGAAAATGGGGGACCCTGATGTAGACAGGACTAACATTTTCTCTGGTCTGCATCCCCTTAACAATTGTGTGTATTGTGTGTATCTGCAATATGTTAATAGAGTTTTCGTTCATTCATTCATTTATCCCGTCACGGGTGCACGCTGCAAGGGAGGTTGTTGCATGCCCACTAGTGGAGCAGTGCTTCACTAGTAATAGACTTTGGTCAGCAGCCGCCACTGGTGTTCCGTGCTTAGTGGTGCAGGTGGCATCGGTCCTTTGCCCTGACATGGTGGAACGGTATCCCGCCAGGCCGACGCCAAGAGGCGAGTCGGCCCGGCCCGGCAGGTGGCTGGTGGGCTGTTGAAGCTTATACCGCCGCGGTACAGAATTTAGCAGCAACTAACAACATTGCTCAATTGGCTGCTTTTCTGTAAAAAATTGTGTCGGTGGTGGGGCCTTAGGGCTAGCCGACGTCAAAACCATTGCGCGAGGTTTTGAGGTTATTCAGTTTTGACCCAGCCGCAAGCTATAACCGCAGGCAGGGCTAGGATGCTGTCAACGGTTGTTCACAGGCTTGGTTGGAGCAATCTCCCCTTGAGGAGGGGAGGGGTCTCCTCCTCAGGGCTCCCCTCTCCGCGGGTGGACCTTGGTCTGTCTATGGAGGCGCGGGCGGTATTTGACCTGGGCCCCACACCGCACAGCCAGAGGTGAGAGCACGGCCTTGCCAGCGGCTGCGGCGAGGCCCCCGGCCAGCGGCCATGTTTCCCCCGCCTGAGATACCCTGGACACAAAGGAAACAGGTGATCATAAGGCAGATAGCCTCGGCGGCCCGAGGGATCAGCTATATTAAATGGGCACGCCCTAAAAAAACGTTGCCATTTAGCTGTGTCTAGCACGCTCTCCGGTTACTCCCCCCTGCTACGCTACGGGACTCAGGGCTCTGATTTGTCCCCTTTGGCTGCGGGCCGCGTTCTTCATGTGAAGCGCAAGCAGCCCCACATTTCGCTTCTCATGGAGACAGGGGCTGACACCCAGTTGCTAGCTAGGCCTGGGTCTGTCTATGAGAATGCTGTGCTGTCAAGCGGCTCCCACACCACACGTCCTGCGTCTGTGTTTGGTGAGCCTGGTGTTGTATCTGTCGACGGAGCAGGGTTCCCTGTATCTGAAAACGTTAGAGGGGGAACTCTAGACCCAGGAGGTCGCAGCGTGGGTTCCCCCCAGCCCCGCCCTCGCCAGGCCGGGTATTACGTTAGTGCCTCCCCCGTCTGGACTTCCGATCCCGCGGTGGTCAGTTAGGCATGCGTAATTTGGGTGGTAGTAATATCACTACAGGGCTACGGTGTGTAGAGACCCACCCTATCGGGCAGTGTGGGACCACACACCATGCATGTCCAGCTGCAGAGCAGGCTGTCCTCAGCAAGCTAAGCCGGGAAGATGCTCAGCGGGGGAGCCTATGTCACCAGGGGTGATGGCCGCTCCCCCCGTATCAGACCGCCCCTTCTGTCGGGGTCCCCCCCTTGGGTGCGATTGCCTCGTTGGTAGAGTCAGGGTGCGATATCCTGGCTCCGCGGGACACCCTGCTCGCGCGGTTGGCCATACTGGACCTGTCTCATGGAAGGTTCAGAATGTTGACCGTCACCCACCTGTTAAGCGCTGTCAGGTGGGGGACTGGTTCACCTCCATAGACCTGAAGGATGCATATTCGCATCCCGATCTTCCCTCCTAGGACATACCTACGCTTCCTTTTCAGGGCTTAGCGTACGAGTACCAGAGGCTGCCGTTCGGCTACTCTCTGGCTCCTCGCATCTTCACCAAGTGCGTGGAGACCGCGCTGGGGCCTCTGCGTCGTCAGGGGATACGAATTTTATTCTACCCTGGATGACGTTCTGGTTCTTCAGAGAAGATCGCCAGGTCTCATACCAGGCAGGTGGTGGAATTCCTCACCAGCCTGGGTTTTGCTGTAGACTGGAAGTAGAGTACTCCTCTTCCCAGTCAACGGGTGGAGTACTTGGGCTTATTTCTAAGCTCAAGGTCTATATGGGCATTCCTCTCAGAGCGGCGGCAAGTGGATGTTCTCTGCGCGCTCGGGAGGTTATGTCCTAGGACGGTTATGGCGCTGTCCATGATGCGCCTGCTCGGTATGATGGCATCTGCTCACTCTGTGGTCCCTCTTGGCCTCCTCTTCATGAGGAGGATACAGAGGTGGTTTCCCAGTATGGAAATAGACCCGGTGAGAGACAAGTGGAAGCGGCTGAAGGTTCCCATGTCAGTACTGGGGGACCTCGCGAAGCCAGTTGATATATAACGCAAGGTTATCCTATAACCCTAGTTATATGATACTGGCTGATCGCTTTAGCGCCCTGAGGTCCCTTGGATGTTTTCCGCTTATGGAAATCGAACAGGGAGTGCAAGTGGGTGCATTTGTTTTGTTCCCCGGAGCACACTAGGTGCTGGAGATAATGGTATATCTCAGAAGGCAGAGCGAGACGCTCAGCCAGTATCATATAACTAGGGTTATAGGATAACCTTACGTTTTATGAGATTGAAGCTATTCATTTAATAATGTATATTTAAGCTTGGATTTGAGTGATGAAATAGATGAGCAAATTTTTATTATGGAGAGTTTTGAATTCCAAATAGTAGGACCTCTAAATCTTATACTGAACTGACCCTAATGATGTGCGGAAGAAATTACGATTAATATTGTTTTTATTGCCTTGTTGGATATGAATGAATACTGGAGTTTGATATGAAAAAATTATGGAAAACAATAGGAAATAAATCTAAATAAAAAGTGCAGTTAAACATAAAAATACATATCTGGTATACATTAATATCAAAGATTGATAGTATTTTAAGTTGCTTAACTCTGTGACACACTGTAAATAAAATGTATTTGTAAGGCCTGACAATACACGTTAATGTCCCCATGGGCCCGGACACGTCTTCTTTAAACAAGTCAAGAAGAAACATCACAATAAATCAAGAACAAAACAAAAACACCCATGAAGTCAATTTTTTTTTTTTTTATAAATTAAATAAATAAATGCAACACTCCCAGACATACCCCACGCGAAGGTAAGGGAAAACTCACCAAAAACCTAGCAATAGGAAAAAAATGCACCACAGGAAATGTGGAGGAGAGAAACCTTAGAAGGGCCATTCAAGGGGGGGATCTCCCTTCTTTTTTATAGTCATCTCCATCTGGAGCCAGCCCCCCCCCCCCCCCCCCCCCCCCCCCCACCTCAACAAACATCCTGGTGTGTGGAGCGCTGGATCCTGGTGTGTGTGCGTGCGTGTTATGTGTGTGCGTGTGTATGTGCATGTATGTGTGTGCGTGTGTGTAGGTGCCTAAATGCCTAGTCTGGTAAATAAGAGTCATTTTAGTTCATAGAAAGTATTTTGGAC
>NC_140179.1:18519983-18560350 GCF_963971535.1 Notolepis coatsorum | reverse complement strand
GGGAGTGTTGCATTTTATTTATTTAATATATAAAAAAAAAAATGGACTTCATGGTGTTTTTGTTTTGTTCTTGATTTATTGTGATGTTTCTTCTTGACTTGTTTAAAGAAGACGTGTCCGGCCCATGGGGACATTAACTGTATTGTCAGGCCTTACAAATACATTTTATTTACAGTGTGTCACAGAGTTAAGCAACTTAAAATACTATCAATCTTTGATATTAATGTATACCAGATATGTATTTTTATGTTTAACTGCACTTTTAATTTAGATTTATTTCCTATTGTTTTCCATAATTTTTTCATATCAAACTCCAGTATTCATTCATATCCAACAAGGCAATAAAACAATATTAATCGTAATTTCTTCCGCACATCATTAGGTCAGTTCAGTATAAGATTTAGAGGTCCTACTATTTGGAATTCAAAACTCTCCATAATAAAAATGTGCTCATCTATTTCATCACTCAAATCCAAGCTTAAATATACATTATTAAATGAATAGCTTCTATCTCATAAAACGTAAGGTTATCCTATAACCCTAGTTATATGATACTGGCTGAGCGTCTCGCTCTGCCTTCTGAGATAACCCATTATCTCCAGCACCTAGTGTGCTCCGGGGAACAAAACAAATGCACCCACTTGCACGTGACCACGCCACTCCCATGCGTCCCCTATATTACGCCGGAAGTGGTCACGCCTCACCCTTCCCAGTTCGATTTCCATAAGCGGAAAACATCCAAGGGACCTCAGGGCGCTAAAGCGATCAGCCAGTATCATATAACTAGGGTTATAGGATAACCTTGCGTTATATATCAACTGGCTTCGCGAGGTCCCCCAGTACTGACATGGGAACCTTCAGCCGCTTCCACTTGTCTCTCACCGGGTCTATTTCCATACTGGGAAACCACCTCTGTATCCTCCTCATGAAGAGGAGGCCAAGAGGGACCACAGAGTGAGCAGATGCCATCATACCGAGCAGGCGCATCATGGACAGCGCCATAACCGTCCTAGGACATAACCTCCCGAGCGCGCCGAGAACATCCACTCGCCGCCGCTCTGAGAGGAATGCCCATATAGACATTGAGCTTAGAAATAAGCCCAAGTACTCCACCCGTTGACTGGGAAGAGGAGTACTCTACTTCCAGTCTACAGCAAAACCCAGGCTGGTGAGGAATTCCACCACCTGCCTGGTATGAGACCTGGCGATCTTCTCTGAAGAACCAGAACGTCATCCAGGGTAGAATACAATTCGTATCCCCTGACGACGCAGAGGCCCCAGCGCGGTCTCCACGCACTTGGTGAAGATGCGAGGAGCCAGAGAGTAGCCGAACGGCAGCCTCTGGTACTCGTACGCTAAGCCCTGAAAAGGAAGCGTAGGTATGTCCTAGGAGGGAAGATCGGGATGCGAATACGCATCCTTCAGGTCTATGGAGGTGAACCAGTCCCCCACCTGACAGCGCTTAACAGGTGGGTGACGGTCAACATTCTGAACCTTCCATGAGACAGGTCCAGTATGGCCAACCGCGCGAGCAGGGTGTCCCGCGGAGCCAGGATATCGCACCCTGACTCTACCAACGAGGCAATCGCAGCCAAGGGGGGGACCCCGACAGAAGGGGCGGTCTGATACGGGGGGAGCGGCCATCACCCCTGGTGACATAGGCTCCCCCGCTGAGCATCTTCCCGGCTTAGCTTGCTGAGGACAGCCTGCTCTGCAGCTGGACATGCATGGTGTGTAGTCCCACACTGCCCGATAGGGTGGGTCTCTACACACCGTACCCCTGTAGTGATATTACTACCACCCAAATTACGCATGCCTAACTGACCACCGCGGGATCGGAAGTCCAGACGGGGGAGGCACTAACGTAATACCCGGCCTGGCGAGGGCGGGGCTGGGGGGAACCCACGCTGCGACCTCCTGGGTCTAGAGTTCCCCCTCTGACAACGTTTTTCAGATACAGGGAACCCTGCTCCGTCGACAGATACAACACCAGGCTCACCAAACACAGACGCAGGACGTGTGGTGTGGGAGCCGCTTGACAGCACAGCATTCTCATAGACAGACCCAGGCCTAGCTAGCAACTGGGTGTCAGCCCCTGTCTCCATGAGAAGCGAAATGTGGGGCCGCTTGCGCTTCACATGAAGAACGCGGCCCGCAGCCAAAGGGGACAAATCAGAGCCCTGAGTCCCGTAGCGTAGCAGGGGGGAGTAACCGGAGAGCGTGCTAGACACAGCTAAATGGCAAAGTTTTTTTAGGGCGTGCCCATTTAATATAGCCGATCCCTCGGGCCGCCGAGGCTATCTGCCTTATGATCACCTGTTTCCTTTGTGTCCAGGGTATCTCAGGCGGGGGAAACATGGCCGCTGGCCGGGGGCCTCGCCGCAGCCGCTGGCAAGGCCGTGCTCTCACCTCTGGCTGCGCGGTGTGGGGCCCAGGTCAAATACCGCCCGCGCCTCCATGGACAGACCAAGGTCCACCCGCGGAGAGGGGAGCCCTGAGGAGGAGACCCCTCCCCTCCTCAAGGGGAGATTGCTCCAACCAAGCCTGTGAACAACCGTTGACAGCATCCTAGCCCTGCCTGCGGTTATAGCTTGCGGCTGGGTCAAAACTGAATAACCTCAAAACCTCGCGCAATGGTTTTGACGTCGGCTAGCCCTAAGGCCCCACCACCCGACACAATTTTTTACAGAAAAGCAGCCAATTGAGCAATGTTGTTAGTTGCTGCTAAATTCTGTACCGCGGCGGTATAAGCTTCAACAGCCCACCAGCCACCTGCCGGGCCGGGCCAACTCGCATCTTGGCGTCGGCCTGGCGGGATACCGTTCCACCATGTCAGGGCAAAGGATCAATGCCACCTGCACCACTAAGCACGGAACACCAGTAGCGGCTGCTGACCAAAGTCTATTACTAGTGAAGCACTGCTCCACTAGTAGGCATGCAACAACCTCCCTTGCAGTGTGCACCCGTGACGGGATAAATGAATGAATGAACAAAAACTCTATTAACATATTGCAGATACACACAATACACACAATTGTTAAGGGGATGCAGACCAGAGAAAATGTTAGTCCTGTCTACATCAGGGTCCCCCATTTTCAATTAATAGATTCACAAAATGCACACCTGCCCTGAGCCCTGTCGTCAGCCCATCCACCCATGTAAAGGGTAAATAAGCCTCCGCTAAACCCCCAACATTAGACACCGATTGACCGTCAGCATGAATGGTTAAGAGGAGGGAAGAGTAAAGACAGCCCCGGCGGGGTACATGTGAACGGCGCCCCAACATTGTAGCATTAGCATTAGCTGCGCGCTAGGATACTTGGAAAAACATCCCAAAAGTGAGTCATGATGACCACGTTTATCCAAATATCCCGCCCCCTGCGCCAATACATCACTCGGTCGTCTCACGAGACAACGAGAAGTATTACCCATGCCAGTACCAATGCCTGCTAGCGCAGGCCCTACCTGAGCGCGACGTAGCTCGACTGCTAAAGCCGCACGAAGTCCATCGGTCCGCTGTCAAGTGACGAGGAAAAAACACAGGATAGGACCGCCGTGCTGTGGACGTGCCGAGAATGATCCGGGGGCTGGCATACTTCGGGCGAAACCCAACATTGCGTAATCTTTCGCTACAAACAATCTCCAGTTCAGAAGTGCATGGGAGTGGCGTGGTCACGTGCAAGTGGGTGCATTTGTTTTGTTCCCCAGAGCACACTAGGTGCTGGAGATAATAGGTTATCTCAGAAGGCAGAGCGAGACGCGAAGCCAATTGATATATAACCATTAATGTCACTTTGTTTTACAGCAGGGGTCTCAAACTCGCGGCCTGCAGGCCAATTGCGGCCCGCTGGATGATATTTTGCGGCCCCCTGCTTGACATCAAAGTAAAAAGAAAAAATTCATAAAAAAAAGAAAATGTCATAAAAAAAGAAAATTTACTGCCTAAAAACGCTTTACAGCGTCATTGCTGGCCATGCTAAAGTTGCCGGGGGACGCTGTACAGCGTCCTTATATCAATATTTCAAAAATCTGGAATCGGATTCATATTCCCCCTCCGCTGGCCTGAGATTCACCAGCAGGACCCACTGAGCTCTCTGGCGGTTCAGGAGCGCCATCTGGTGGCCGATCGGCGCAAGCGCTTAACAGGAAGCGCAGTAGAGGTTGTGCTAGATGTCCGTATTGCTTCCGGCCACTCGGGATAGGTTCCGGCACTCTAGCTCGTCACTCTACATAGCGATCGATTGCCAATAACTCGATAAACAACATGATTTGGACGTATATACCATTATACAAGCTGGAGATGGACCGGGTAATAATATATCCCATAATGATAAAATTTCTACTCGACGATGATCGCCCAACGGCGCGCGGAGACTGGGGTGAGTTTCAGCGTGTAACGTTACCATCTTCGATACTAACTGCTTTTATCAACATTTGACCCACATTAGATGATTGGTATAACGCTGCCCACGGAATTATAAACGCCCCCTCGCCCATCCGGTCAACATCAGATGACGTGTAGTAACTTCTAGAAGTACGTCTAGTTGGAATTTTTTATATCGCGCTGATTGCCATCAAACTGTATTTCATCATCAATATAATGCATTTGGGGCTATATATCACGTTCTGGAGAAAGTTGCAGAAAGAGATGAAAACATACTTATACATTAGACCATACTTTACTATGAATATGTGAATGAAAAAGTTTAACGTTGCTACACAATGAACAATACATATAGGACTTTGAATGTAGCAATAGAATTTAAAAAGTTATAGCCCTGCAAAGAAGGGGACTTTCTCCATAGACAAATAGCGCTGGCAATCTATGGTATATCATTAATTTAACCCAAGGCAACCAAAGTGTTAATGTTGTGGGACTTGTACAGCACTTTGTTCAACTTTTTCAGTGCTGTAAAGCTGTAAAATCTTAGACAAACAAAACACTTTGATTTCATGAAATATTGTAAGCCGTCATTTGAGGCTTTATAAAAGCAGCATAATGAACACAAATCTGTCAGTGCCGAGTCCGACCTCATCTTAAATACAAAACAGCATTGCTTCTTGTAGTTAAAGCCCAACTTGCAGGTTAAACCCTACTGATCAATTATGGGTAATTTACATCATTGGTATATAATTTCATTATTTATTTTTTTCCATTTGACGCCGGAAATGCCACTCAGAAATGGTTAAAAAGGTCCACGCACGAATAACATGCACGAGCAAATTAAAACGCTTATCAGAGCTATCAGGGCCATGACGTCACGTGGGGTATCTTTCCCCTACTTCTGATCCACTACAAGGAGTTTTGACGAGTGCAGAAAGCTATTTCCTTGATCCAAATGGACGCCTTACAAGACGCAAATGGGTTTAATCGAGACTTTGATGGACCAGCTACAACTGGTTGAAACAAGGTAGTTATAATGTTTTTAATGTCGTAAAAAAGAACTACATTTACCACTAGGCAGCCTGTTGTTCAGTACAGCAGCGCTACTGGTCTGTGGGCTGTCTCCTTATCCCAGGGTCATAGTATCAAGCTGGCCATATGGCTCTGGCTAACGTTACCCCACTAACGTTAGCATTGTCTACTGTCGTGCATGTAAAAGAGTTTTGGGAACGAGTAAAATGTGTAGGTCCTCTTCTCAGACCTGTGGGGCAAAGCACTGCTGCACACACCATTTTAAATCGGGTGATGTTAGGAGTTTCGAGAATGCTGGCTAGCAAGCTATGCGCCCCGGCATGTTGATACGATAGTAGCCCCTTTAGCTCCACTCGGTGCATCAGTGACGATAGCTATGAGCTAACTAACGCTACAAGCTCAAACACCTTATAACTACTACTATTGTCGTGTCCATAAGTTCCCTGGCATAATACTTGTGAGGACAAAGGTATACAAAGAGGAGAGAACAATTTTTTTTTTTTTTTTTTTGGTCTTTTTCCCCCTCCATTTTTTCCGCCGATTTTCTCCCATCCCAATGTTAGTCGTATGCCAATTCCCAGTCCCTTCCTGGTCGCTGCGCACTTACCCCCCACAGTCAGATCATCTGGGAGAGTGGAGGCTACCACGTGCTTCCTCCGACACACGTCCAGCCAATCACCGCTTCTTTTCACCTGGCAGCGCGGATTCTCATTGAGAGGGCGTAGCGTGTGGGAGGACCACACTATCCCCCTCACGTCCAATCCGCGCTTAGCAGGCGCCCCGACCGAACTGTAGGAGTCGCTGTTTACAACGACCCGGACCCACCCCGCCAGCTTCTCCCACCCTCTGATACAGCCAATTGTATCAGTGCAGACGGCCAGCCAAGCTGGTGACAACCCCGGAGCTGTGAGCTGGATTCGAACAGGCAAATCCAGCTCAGCTCCGGGGCTGGTGACGAACGCAATCTCCGCTCGGCCACCTAACCGCCTAGGAGAGAACCATTTTAAATCGGGTGATGTTAGGAGTTTCGAGAATGCTGGCTGCTAAGCTAAGCTACGTTAGCTAACTTAGCTAGCTTCTAACGGTGTATACACTATGTACAACGACACAATGATTTTCATTATTACAAATATGGTAACGTGGTTGTGGCTTTTACAAATAGTGGTTCGCTTTAGAGATGGATGCTATGATCACGGAGCAATAGTGTTGTTAGGTGACCGTGAAACAGATACATTTTCATTCATTACTCCTCGGCTAGTAGTAGCAAGGCTCTCTAACTGCCAATAGCTGTGTGTGACTCTCAGAGCCCCCTGGTGCCCTGCATCTCACGTGACGTCAGCATTTCGATTACACACGCACGTTATGAACCATTGATTAAAATATCCACGTGTGTGGTGATTGTGTTGGGCAGACAAAATGTTTGATAAAAACGCTAAAACTGGGTCAATTTCAATAATTTTTTTTCCTTCTTCATGAAAGTCACCGTTGGCCTAGTCCACATTGTTTATTGAACAAAAATACAACCTGCAAGTTGGCCTTTAACAAAGAGAGGCAGAGTTGATTTTGATGCGGCCCAGCCGCGTCTATTCTTAACCCAAACGGTTCATGCGTTTTGCTAATCTGATTGGCCACTGACGTTTCTGGTCATGTCACATTTGTGCCCAATCGCGTGATGCGCCCATTTCCGCCTCGACCAGCAGCAAACCCTAACCCTAACCCTAACACTAACCCTAACCCTAACCGTTCTATCGCCATGCTCTAAGACAAACTCTAACCTTAACCAACTTCGAAAGAGTGCCTAAGCTTAACCGGGGAAAGAACTTGCCGTCACACGATTGGTGCGACCAGAAACATCAGTGGCCAATCAGAGCGCAAAACGGGAACGCGGAAGCATGCACCATTTGGGTTAAGAATACAGGCGGCCCAGCCTCACCCAGACTCTACCTCCAGCGACCCCCAGGTAAATTGAGTTTGAGACCCCTGTTTTACAGTTTCATGTTAATTAGTTTAAACTAATTATTAATGTTATTAACACTTTGGTTGCCTAAGGTTAAATTAATGATATACCATAGATTGCCAGCGCTATTTGTCTATGGAGAAAGTCCCCTTCTTTGCAGGGCTATAACTTTTTAAATTATATTGCTACATTGCCATTATTAGGGCCCATTCAAAGTCCTATATGTTTTTTTTGATCAAATTTTTTATTGACATTCTCACGAAACAAGACAACACATTAACCACAATCACAATACATAGAACTTCACAAGAAAATAACAAAAACAATAATAATAATGACTAACAATTATACAGACAAGAGAAAAGAAACCAGAGTTCAACCTACTAAATTAATTCCAAGGGGTACTATCTAATAAATGGTCTTTCCCAGTGTTCAGTCCCGATTCCCGGCCGTGTGACCCCATATTAATAAAACGTACATCTCCAACCCACCACAAGGACCATTTTTTGGGGGAACACGACCTGAAAACAGAGCAATGAACCTTCATGAAAAAACAAAAACCTGTAGAGGTGTTCCATAGACTCACAGAGACCGTGTAAAAGTGGCCAAACAGTGAAGAACTAGTTAAATAGCTGCCCCCCCATAATATCCCCAGCTAAACTCAAGATGACAAGACAAGGGACAAGACAGACAAAAACATTTCCTCCTCCCCCTCCCAAGAGACCGCCGGACTCACCCGAACACGCACCCCAACCCCGCTCAGCCGCACACTGCGGTCTTTACCTTCTCAGCTGCTGCGAACCACAGGTCAATTCCAGCCTGCCCCACCCCAATCACCCGGGCTGTGGATATCTCAAGATAAATCACATCCAATAGAGTTAGGGACCAGTTAATCATTGTAAGCTTCTCAGGCTCCTTCCATCTCATTGCTATTAGCTTCTTCGCTGCTGTGACGCCCGCTAGGACAACCCTTTTCAGTTGTACGGACGCGGGTAGTGTCGTTATATCGTTCAGGAGTAGCGTAACAGCTGTGAATGGGATAGTTAAGCCACACAGATCTGAAAGTTTGTCCGTTATTGACCTCCAGAAGCGGGCCACTGGTGGGCAATCCCAATACATATGCATATAAGTGCCGGTGGCCTTTTGAGAGCACAAAGTGCACCGAGAGTCGGTTATCAGTCCCATAGCATATAGCTTCCTAGGTGTAAGATAGGTCCTATGGATATAATTAAAATTTATTTGCTGGTGATTGGGGTTGCGGGAAGATAATGCCACATTTGCCCAAACATCATCCCAGTCAAACTCGGGGTCCAACTCCGGGATATCCACACGCCAGATTGTATCCAATGATACATTTTTATACGTGGATTGAATTAAGAGCGTATAAAAGTCGGAGACAAACCCTCTGGATGTCGTCCTGTCCACTATGAGCCTGAGGAAGGGGTGTGGGTGCAAGGCTTGAGCCCACGGTACGCCATGCGCCCTCAGTGCTGACCTTAGTTGAAGGTAAAGAAAGAAGGACTCGCCGGGAAGATCATAAAATTCTCTTAAGTCCTGAAACGCACGGAGGCCGTTCTTATCATAAATATCCTCCAGAGTATGCACTCCCCTCCTTTGCCATTGAGGAATATTAACCGGCTTGTGTCCAACAAGTAATTGCTGGTTATTAAAAATTGGAGAGTCCAGGTGCCAAGGGCATTTAACCCCACACGACCTCTGTACATTACGCCACGTTTGGATCACGTGAGTTATGATCGGTCCATACCTCAGCCGGCATTTCGCAATAGAGACAGTGGAGTACACTACATCCTGCAATCTTAGCGGAGACACCGCCGCCGCTTCTAAGGAGCGCCACGATACAGCCTCTACAGGGTCTAGCCAGCACATCAGAGGTCTCAGTGAAAAGGACCAGAAATAAAGTTTAAAATCAGGGATTGCGAGGCCCCCATTTTGTTTCCTACGTTGAGTAGTAGCCCTTTTGATTCTCGGGCGTTTGTTATTCCAGACAAACTTAGATACCATCGATTGTACCTTGCGCCAGTGGTCTATTGGAGGGGGCAGGGGGAGCATTGAGCTAATAAAATTTATCCTAGGCAGGATGTTCATTTTGATTATGGAAGCCCGGGCTTGTAAGGAGTTAGGAAGGGACGACCACCTGTCTAGATCCTGGCGTATTTTATCATAAGTACCCGTGAAGTTGTACTTAGTAGTTTGGTTCAGCGTGGGGAATATCTCTATGCCCAGGTATTTAAAATGTTCTACTATGGGGATATCAGCTGGTAGTCGTACCGCCTTGGCCAGTTCATTAAGAGGTAGGCAGGCTGATTTGTTCCAGTTAATCTTAAAACCTGACAATTTACCAAAGTCGTCGATTATCCTCAATAATTTTGTGGCCGACCGGGAGGGGTCGTCCATGAAAATCAGCAGGTCATCCGCATAGAGAGCAATTTTGTGTGGAGTATTGTTGACCATTATGGGGACGATGTCCTCCGATTGCCTAATAAATTGGGCCAAAGGTTCGAGGGAAAGCGCGAACAGTCCCGGGCTCAGAGGGCAACCCTGTCTAGAAGATCTGGAGACTGGAAAGAGTGTGGAACAGTTTTTGCCTGTCAGTATCATCGCAGACGGCGAGGCATACAGGACTTTAATCATATGAATAAAACTCTTTCCAAGACCCATGACCTCAAGTACCTTCCACAGGTATGACCACTCAAGTCTGTCAAACGCCTTCATGGCATCCAAAGACAGAACTGTGGATGGAGTTGTATTGTCTTTACTGTTATCGATTACATGCAACAGCCTCCTAAGATTATCTGCAGCCAGACGCCCCGGGATAAAACCAGTTTGATCGCAGTGTACCAATACAGACATAAATCTCTGCAGGCGACGGGCCAGCACCTTGGCAAACACCTTTAAATCGGCCCCGAGAAGACTCAAGGGTCTATAGCTACCACAATCATTGGGATCTTTGTCCTTTTTGAGAAGTAAAGAAATCAACGCCATATTGACATCTCTTGAGAACTCCCCTTGTTCGATAGCGTAATTGATCATATCGAGCATCAATGGACCCAGTTGGTCCCAGAAAGCTAAATACACTTCGGGTGGAATACCATCCCAGCCTGGCGCCTTACCCCTCTGCATTTCAACAATAGTCTCCCTCAATTCTACGAGAGTAATCGGTCTCCCCAGTTCCTTGGCCTCTTCCTCAGAAATGTGGGGTATCTCAAGCCCGCCAATGAACGATTCAAATCTAGAGTCATCCAGATTACCCTCTGAGCTATATAACTGTGAGTAAAACTCTTTAAAAGTGTCATTGATCTTTTTCGAATCAGTAGTGACTGCACCCTGGCTCGTCCTAATCGAGGGGATATCTGAGAAATGATCATTTGAGCGTATTTTCATTGCCAATAGATGGCTAGGTCTGGAGCCGTGAAAATAGTAATTTTGTCTTGTCCTATGTATCAAGAACTCAGACTGTTGTTTAAGTATGGAGTTTATTTCTTTTTTGACTATCTTACGTTGTGTGTTTAGTCGTTCATTATAGTTAGTTTGCAAGGATGCGTATAGGTCCGCATATAATGATTCCAGTCCTTCTAGCTTTTTTGACCGGGATTTTCGCAAATTGGAGGCAAATAGTGTGACATGACCCCTGATGAATCCTTTCAATGCGTTCCACAGGACCCTAGGGTCTTCTACTGTGCCAACGTTGATCTGCAAAAATTCAGCTAGTTTACTCCTGAACTCAGAACAGAAGTCATCGTTCTTTAGCAAGGTCGAATTAAAACGCCATCTGGGAGCTCTTGCGGAGAGCCTGCCAAAGGTTGCCGTAAGGAAAATCCCCTTGTGGTCTGAGAGAGCCAAGGGAACCAATGAGACATCGAAACTATCAAACATATTAGGGGACGCGAATGCATAGTCAATTCGAGAGAAGCTTTTGTGTCTGGCTGACAGGTGAGAGTAATCTCTGAGGGTGGGGTTGCATAAGCGCCAGAGGTCTGTGAGCCCCGTGTCTTTGGCCCACATCCTGAGGGCCTTAGAGGCCCGTTTCTGGTCGCTCGTTTCAGAGGGCCCGGACCTATCCATCTCCGCATCCCAGCACGCATTAAAATCGCCACCCACAATGAGAGCGTATCCATTAAGTTCCAACATATTCTTCGTGATTGTATTATAGAACGCTGAATCAAATGTGTTAGGAGCATACAATGCTATTATAGCCATCTTCCTATGCAAGAATTCAACTTTTGCTATAGTAATCCTTCCCTCCGTGTCCGACCATACATCCAAGATTTTGATATCAAGGTTACGTCTTGTAACTATGACTACTCCTTTCGTCTTATCATCGGCTGAGGATGAGGAGATAACGTGATATTGCCGATTTGCCAGTCTTGACACGTCACCTACCATTAAATGCGTCTCACTAAGGAGAGCAAGGTCAATATTTCTCCTCTTCAATAGCCAAAGGACACTGGCACGCTTGTGTGGGGCGTTAAGCCCTCCTGCGTTCCAAATTAAAATATTCAATTTAGCCATGGTCGAGCTTGTATAAGTGCGTAGAGAACATACCCGTGCAGCCAGGCTGAGTACAGAGGTGCCGATCCCGGCGGGCCCGGACGGTCAATCCCAGGAGTTCAGAGGAGGAACACTTACACATATATAAGACAACAGTACATAGAACACATAAAAATACCACCCCAGCTACAACCCCCCCTCCTTCTACTCTAAACCCTAACCCACCCGTCCTACTATAAGTTCCCCTATACCCACTCTCCAATCCCCACCCTATGCCCCATCCACTGAGGATGGTCATCTTCCTATCACTTCCCACTAGAGACATGGATCAATAAGACGCTTCCCACTCCCACCCCCCTCTAGATAAACCCCTGAGTAAACCCCCACTAGTCCAATAAACACAAATAATAATAAAATAAAATTCAATAAAGATATCGGTCGAAACCCACCTGAGCCCTGGCCCCAACATGAGACAACCATAATGGTAAAAATAGCCATTATTAAATAATAACTCCGCATCAACCTGCAGCCCTCTATTTCCGAATCTGCGCTTCAACATCACATTTTTATAGCCCAAAAGGGTATAGGAAAATTCAAAACAAAATTAAATTAAAGCATCCCAGCCGATAGTCTAAGGCAGGTTCGGGTCACAGGTTAATTGTGCAAAATTGTGTGAACAGTGTCAATTAAACAATGACAAAAAAAGGAGGAAGGGAAAAAAAGGTTATGGTCAAAGTGCACCCCTTTAGCCGTCCCTCTGATCAGGCACAACGGCTGAAATGACCTAACCTATGTAAGAATAGAATTAAACACAATCATTCATTAATCAATCCGGGGATGGTAATAGGCAACACCTGACACCACCTGTCATCATACATTGTTTCAATAAAGATATCGGTCGGAGCAGTTAGTCCAAGGTAGGATCGAATCACAGTTAAATTGCTCATTCAAATGCCCTTAAAACAGCGACACTAATTATTATATAATTACTCAGCATCAACCCTGTAACCAACTACCTTGGAGTCTGCATATTAATGTCGCAACGTTATAGCATAAGTGGATCACGGAAAATTCAAAACACATTTAAGGCAGATTAGCAGTTAGTCCAAGGTAGGATCGGATCACAGTTAAATTGCTCATTCAAATGCCATTAAAACAGCGACAATAATTATTATATAATTACTCAGCATCAACCTGTAACCATCTACCTTGGAGTCTGCATATTAATGTATCAACGTTATAGCATAAGTGCCTCACGGAAAATTCAAAACAAAATTAAGGCGAGTCAGCAGTTAGTCCAAGGTAGAACCGGATCACATTTAAATCGCGCATATAGATGACATAAAAACAGCGACAATAGGAAAGAAAAAAGAAAGGAAAAGAGGGTAATGGCTAGAGTGCAAGCCATATAACCATATAGCCATGAAGTGCAAGCCATACCCGACCCAACCTGTTATCAAATATTGTATATGCATATTCAACCGACCTTGGCATCTACTTTGGATCACCAAAGCTCAAAACAACCTGGATATAAAAATAAAAAGCATACCAGAAGTTAGTTAGGGACTCGGTCACTCTTGAACTGTGCAAACCAATGTCCCTTTGAACAGCAACAGCTACCAAAATACGTAACCATTAACAGGTCTCGAATGTCTCAGCGCAGACCATAGTCGAAGCCCGCTGGCTAGCCCGAGGCTAGCGCGTAAGCTAGTGACGAATCCGGATAGCACGTTAGCCTACTATGTACATTGTTCAGCTAGCTCGTTAGCTTCCAAAGAGGCGATACACAAGTACGACCATGAGGTCAGCTTTAGCAAGTAACAGAAGTCATTGGGAAGCCCCGCTAGTTGGATGGGCAGAGGACAGTTAGCATGTCTGGGCATGACAGCAAGTGTTTGTGAATAGTCGACCTAATCAATGTATATAGGCCCAAACCGCCAAGTCACTCACCCTCCATAGATATCAAGCAACAGACTCGGGTGTCTCCGCGAGATATTCCTTCGCTTTAGCCAACGACCAAAACAAACGCTGACCACCGACCTTCTCCAACACAGATAGTTTCGCGGGAGCGAATAACGTGGGCCTCAGGCCTAGTTTCCATAGCTTAGTCAGGACCACCTTGTACTCGGCTCTCTGAGCTTGAACCTCCGGTGTAAAGTCCTCGAAAATGGCCACTTTGTGATCGCCAAGCCTCAGAGTACCCCTTCTGGTACGAGCCGACCGCATGATGATTTCTCTCTGTTGGAGTCTGTTCAGCTTGACTATGATGGGCCTCGGTTCTTTGTTCACGCCGGGAGAAAACCTGCCCGCTCTGTAGGCCGACTCACAGATAGGAGGCATAGGGAGGACGCCCGTCCCTAGTATCTTCTGCAGCAGTTCGGGCATGGTCTCAGAGAGACGGCCTTCACCGCTGGTCTCCGGTACTCCAACAATCCTGACGTTGTGGCGTCTATCCCGGGACTGCATCTCCTCCATCGCCGACTGTAGTTTGTTGACTTCAGCCTGCCTAGCCAGCAGGGCGGATTCAAGACCCGCCATCTTCTCACACTGTGATGATACCTCCGTCGTTAGCATGGCTAGTTCGTTAGCATTAGCCGATGAGGCAGCGTGAATCGTCTCCATCTTGTCTGTCAGCGGGACTACCGCCAGCCGTATTTCTTCTGATATCTCACGACGGAGGCTGATACAGAAATCCGCCAACACTTTCTTCTGTGCTTCAGCGATGCGTGCCTCAGAGTCTGCGTGTACTTTCTTCTGTGCTTCAGCGATGCGTGTCTCAGAGTCTGCGTGTAGCTTGGTCATGACCAAGAGCACAGCTTCGCTTAACTCCCCGACAGCGGGAGACGGTGCGGCCATGCTCGGCGGTGCCGGTGTCGTGCCTAATTCTTTCATGGCTCTGGTTTCCACCCCCGCCATCGTAGAAAGTCGAAAAAAGTTGATGAATGTATACTAAACACGACGACCTAGCAAACAGATAAAAAACAAATAAAAATAAAATAAAGACTAATGGGGAGAAACGTATATTCAGCACGGTAGAAGGGAGCTCATGTGAAACACGTCTACTCCATGATCGCTCAGCTCCGCCCCTCAAGTCCTATATGTATTGTTCATTGTGTAGCAACGTTAAACTTTTTCTTTTTTTTTGATCCACTTTTTCTCCCATTTTTCTATATTTTTCTCCCATCCCAATTTCGTATCATCCAATTCAACCCTCCCCTGTCACGAACGCTGTTTCTTGCCTCCCACAAGCCGGCTGCAATGTGGACTAAGTCATACATAGCACAAGTCCCCTCCGGTACTTGAGGTAACAGCAGTCGCATCTTTTCACCTGCGCAGCTCGATCTCTCAGTGTCGAGGAGTAACGCGTGGGAGGCTCACGCTGCCCCCGACACTTCCTGATTCTACTGCGCAGGCGCACCAACCGACCTGTAGGAGTCGCTTGTTCACAACGTTCGATCCCCACCCTTCAGTTTTCCCTCCCCGTAATACGGCCAATGTGTATTACTGCGGACGACCAGCCAAACTGAAAAACAATGTGGAGAGCTGGATTCGAACACGCGAATCCTAGCGTCTCCACACTGGTGGCGAGTGCCTTAGACCACTACACCACCTAGCCGCCGCACAACGTTAAACTTTTTCATTCACATATTCATAGTAAAGTATGGTCTAATGTATAAGTATGTTTTCATCTCTTTCTGCAGCTTTCTCCAGAACGTGATATATAGCCCCAAATGCATTATATTGATGATGAAATACAGTTTGATGGCAATCAGCGCGATATAAAAAATTCCAACTAGACGTACTTCTAGAAGTTACTACACGTCATCTGATGTTGACCGGATGGGCGAGGGGGCGTTTATAATTCCGTGGGCAGCGTTATACCAATCATCTAATGTGGGTCAAATGTTGATAATATCAGTTATTATCGAAGACGGTAACGTTACACGCTGAAACTCACCCCAGTCTCCGCGCGCCGTTGGGCGATCATCGTCGAGTAGAAATTTTATCATTATGGGATATATTATTACCCGGCCCATCTCCAGCTTGTATAATGGTATATACGTCCAAATCATGTTGTTTATCGAGTTATTGGCAATCGATCGCTATGTAGTGTGACGAGCTAGAGTGCCGGAACCTATACCGAGTGCCCGGAAGTAATATGGCCGACCAGCAAAACCTCTACTGCGCTTCCTGTTAAGCGGTTGCGCCGATCGGCCACCAGATGGCGCTCCTGAACCGCCAGAGAGCTCAGTGGGTCCTGCTGGTGGATCTCAGGCCAGCGGAGGGACATTATGAATCCGATCGCAGATTTTTGAAATATTGATATAAGGACGCTGTACAGCGTCCCCCGGCAACTTTAGCATGGCCAGGAAAGACGTCTAAAGACGGGTCCCGGCACTCAAAGTGTTAATGCTGTTGTTGTTGTTGTTGTTGTTGTTGTTGTTGTTGTTGTTATTATTATTACTTTGATTATTATTGTTATCATTATTATTATCTTATTATTATCTTAATAGTATGGAAAAAAATTATGAACTTATTTCACTTTACCTTTGTTTTTGTGTTTTCTTTAATCCAATGATTTAATGAGTTGAGGCCCCGTATCGGCCCATCTGGGTCTCTTGCCTCTACTCGGCACCTTTATATACTTCCTGTCATGGTCAATGTTTTTACTGTTTTTCTGAAATGGTGCGAAATAAAGAAATAAATATAAAGTTACAGCGTGTCACAGAGGTACAGCTGAGGGTGAGGTGGGGTGAGCTGGGGTTGTGGGGTGAGCTGGGTTGGTGGGGTGAGCTGGGTGAGGTGGGGTGAGGGGGTGAGGTGGGGTGAGCTGGGGTGAGGTGGGGTTTGGGGTTTGGGGTTTGAGGGTTTGGGGGGGTGAGGGGGGCATTTAAGAGTTCCCTGCACCTCCGATTTCCTGCCTGTGTTTGTTTAAAGTGAGAATTCCTCCGTCATAAAGAGAGAGTGCATGTGTGTGTGTGCATGTGCGTGTGTGTGTGTGTGTGTGTGTGTGTGTGTGTGTGTGTGTGTGTGTGTGTGTGTGTGTGTGTGTGTGTGTGTGTGCATGTGTGTGTGTGTGTGTGTGTGTGTGTGTGTGTGTGTGTGTGTGTGTGTGTGTGTGCATGTGTGTGTGTGTGTGTGTGTGTGTGTGTGTGTGTGTGTGTGTGTGTGTGTGTGTGTGTGTGTGTGTGTGTGTGCATGTGTGTGTGTGTGTGTGTGTGTGTGTGTGTGCATGTGTGTGTGTGTGTGTGTGGCAGCAGCAGCAGCCTCAGTCTGTCTGCTTCCTCTCCGAGCACAACTCCAAATAAACACATGCAGCTTCCATGGGTCCACTCGGCCGTGTTTGTCTCCCCTGTTTATTTTTCCCTTTCGCTGTCCCCCCCCCCCCATTTATAATGCATGTCACCTTTAAATTTTTATTTGCAGTTTTTTGAAACAGTACATTTCGACATACAAAATTATAAAGACATAATATCAAAAAAATAAAAGATTAAATAAATAAAAGATTGACAAAAATTAGAAAAGAAAAAAGGGTGACATGGGTTCTTCGGTCCATTCTATTTTTACATTGTTTATTTACATTTCAATTTCTTTACTTGTTTCCTTTTCATTCTTCTGTGATGTCGTTTCTTGTCTTCCTATATTCCTCCCACTTTTCCCATTTTGACTCAAATGTCTCCTCTTGCAGCCTCAGCATATGTGTGATTCTCTCCATTTCCTGTATCCCCTCTATTATCTCTATCCATTGTTCCTTCGTCGGTGCTTCTACCCTGTACCACAGTTTAGTCAAAGCTTTCTTGGCTGGAGCGCCCTCGCCCGACCCGGGTTCGATCCCAGCACCTGACGTTATTTGTCGCATGTCCTCCCCACCTCTCCTCCCGTTCGCCCTCTCCTCTGTCGGTCCTGCGTGACCAAGAAAAAGCTGTAAAAATGCTAAAAAATAATAATAAAAAAAAAAAGCTTTCTTGGCTGCTACTAATAGTATCTTAATCAGATACTTGTCTTCTCCCTGAATTTATTTCTGTGTTAAGTTCCCTAGGTATAGTACTTGACCTGTCTGGGGTATTTCATATCCTACTATTTAATTTATTATCCCTCCTATCTCCTCCCAGTAGTTTCTTATTTTCTGACATTCCCAGAATATGTGTGTGGTTCCCTACTTCTTGCCCACATTTTCTCCAACATGGCTTTTGTGTTGGCATGTAATTGCCCTGTATTTCTGGTGTTATAAAGAATCTAATTATGTTTTTCCACCCAAACTCCCTCCATATCCTTGATCCTGTGGTTGATTGTTGTATCTTACATGTGTTATACCATTCCTCCTCTGTTATCTCTATTTCTAATTCTTTCTCCCACTTTTATTTTATATACAAGGTTCTAATTTCCTTACTGTCCATTATTGCCTGATATAGTGCTGATATAACCCTCCCCTTCCTTCCTTCATATGATTTTACCATTATCTTAATTATCCCATTCTGTTCTTTGTCTCTGTCTTGTTTTATTTCTTTGTTATAGTAATCTCTAATCTGTAAATATTAAGATTTGTTTATTAAGGACAATGCAAATGAATGAACATCATTTACATGAGTGTATGCATAACATCACAGCATGATAAGGACGTAAATATGCCGGGAATAGCACAGGGCTAATTTCCACCCGTAGTCCTAACATAAAACAAACACAAAATGGACCATACAATGTTCATTCATAAAAACTGACATCACTGACATGACCACACTAACTAAATATCTAAAGTGGTCTCTATTCTCTAGTCCGAATCTTTCTTTCAATTTTTGTAGAGTCTGCATCTCCCCTCCTTCTGTCATTGTACATATTGCTGTTATCCCCCCCACCCCCCCCCCCCATTCCCATCTTTTGAACCCATGGTCGTATATCCCTGGTTTGAATTTGTTGTCGTGTGTTATCCATCTCAGTATCTTGGATTCTTTTTCTAGCTTGTATTTCTTTACTATTGTGTTCCATATGTTTATAGTGAATTTGGTAATTGGGTCTAGTAGTTGTTCCTGTCTTCTGAACAGCTCCCTATCTCCTATTAGTGCCTGCACTTTGAATCCCTCTCTTTTGGTTTCTATATCTTTCCATTTGGCTTCATAATTCACATTGCACCAGCATGCTACTGTCCTAAACTGTGCTGCATAGTAATAGTCTCCTAAACTGGGTACTGCCATTCCTCCTTTCTCCTTTGGTAGTTGTAGAGTCACATATCTGATCCATGGTCTTTTCCCCCCCCAAATGAATCTTGATATCTGTCTATCCCATTCCCTGAATTTTTTTTGTGGTATTAATATAGGTAAAGACTGAAATAAGTATAATAACCCTGGTAATATGTTCATCTTAATGATTTCGATCCTTGAGCTGAAATCTAGGGGCATTACTGTCCATCTTTCTAGGTCTCTCTTGATTTTCTGATTAATCTGTGTATAGTTTGCATCGTATAACCCCTCCACCCCTCTTGTAATGTTCACCCCTAGGTACTTGATCCTGTCCATGTCCCATTTAATTTTGTATTTTTCTTTGATCTCTATCATTGGAGTGTAGTTCAGTGCTAAAGTCTGTGTCTTCGTCACGTTGAGTCTATACCCTGAGTAATATCCATATTCTGTCAGTAAATCCATCAGTATCAGAAAGCTTGTGTCTAGTTGTCTCATATATACTATCACGTCGTCTACGAACAGTCTCAATTTATGTTCTGTTCCCCTTATCTACACCCCTTTGATGTTTTTGGTCTGTCTAATTAGTTGAGCCAGTGGTTCGATGAATACATCGAAGAGCGTCTGCGAAAGACAACAACCCTGTCTGGTAGCTCTCTCTAGTTTAATCCGGTCTGTCAGACTACCATTTACCTTAATCCTTGCCATCGGTTCTTGATATAATGCCCTAATTGTTTTCATAGCGTTTTTGTCTAATCCAAATTTCTCCAATACTTTATATAGAAATATCCAGCTTACACTGTCAAATGCTTTTTCTGCATCTAGGCTAACTAATGCTGCACTTCCTCCTTCCTTTTGTATCTCCTCTACCACATGCACTGTCTTCCTTATGTTATCCTGTGTCTGTCTTCCTTTAATGAATCCGGTCTGGTCTTCGTCTATAATATTTGTCATAAATGTCTCAAATCTTTTGGATATTATTGATGTATACATCTTGTAATCTACATTAAGTATGGACACTGGTCTGAAACTGCTACATAGTTCTCTATCTTTCCCTTCTTTTGGAATTGTAGTAATTATGGCTTTTTTCCATGAAGGTGGCATTGTGCCTTCTTTCATCATGTGAATTCAGAGGGGAATCCGTCGCTACCCGGTGACTTACTGCTCTTTGCTTTACTGATCGCATTCCCCACTTCCTGTTCTGCAATCTCTGGGTTTAATATTTCGTTCTGTTCCTGCCCTATCGATGGTAGATCAAATTTTTCAAAAAAATTCTCTATCTCCTCTTCTCCTGCCGCTATCGGTTGTGTGTAGTTTCTTATAGTATTCTTCAAATGTCTTCTCTATTTCAGCTGGTTCTCTTAGTATTTTGTTTGTGTTCGTGTCCCTTATTGTGTGTATTGTGTTCAGTTTTTGTTGTGTCCTGATTCGTCTAGCTAAAAGTTTGGTCACTTTTGGTCCTCCTTCATAGTATGTCTGTTTCATGTACCTAGCTTTCTTCTCTATTTCTGTCAGCAGTTCTTTGTTTATCTTTCCTCTAACGTCCTTTACCTCTCTAAGTGTCTTTTGGTCCTTTGAGTTTTGGTGTTCTATCTCTAATTCTTTCAGTTTCTTTATCAAGTTCTGGTATGTCTCTATTCTGGCATTCTTGAGTAATGCCGTCTTTTCTATAAATTGTCCACGTATTACTACCTTTAGTGTGTCCCATAAAATGTTTGAGTCTACCTCTCCATTATCATTTTCTTCTCTGTATCTAATTATGTCTCCTTTTACTTCGTTAACCAAACCTTTGTTATTTAATAGTCCTACGTTCAGTCTCCAAACTGTATTTCTCCGCCTACTTTTAAGATTCACTGTCAGATATATTGCGCTATGGTCTGATATGTCCGTTACCCCTATCCTGCAGTATTCTACCCTGTATCTGTCCCCTGTTGTCATGAGAAAATAGTCTATCCTTGAATATGTTGTGTGTGGATGCGAATAATGTGTGTATTCTCTATCCAGTGTGTGCATTTCTCTCCATATATCCATGATTCCTAATTCTGACATTTGTATATTCATATATTTGCTAATGTTTGTCCTCCATTTCTTTGTGCTTGTCGTGTCTATGTCATAGTTCAGTACTACATTAAAATCACCTGTACAGATTAGGACCCCTTCCCCTTCCATCGCTATGATATCAAAGATTGTTTCAAATAGATATTTCTCACTTTCTGGTGGAGCATACACATTCACTAGTGTTACCATTTGACCTTCCATTTTCCCCTTGACCATTACATACCTCCCCTCTTTATCCCGTATTTCCCTGCTCATTTCAAACTTCACTGTGTTTTTAATTAGTATAGCTACTCCTCTTCTAAGGTTCTGTTTAAAATAACTATAAAACAAATTCTCATACCCGAATCGCTTCAGTTTTTCATGTTCTTGTGATATTAGATGTGTTTTTTGTAAGAAGATAACCTGTCATATTTCTTTTCCAAATGTTCTCCCGTTCTACCCATGTCACATAAAATAATATTTGTGGTTGTAGCCACTGCTATCCCTGTCTGATTTACATACATATAACCATAATAAACATTAACATCAACATTGACATTTGGTACTTCCATGGTAGTAGAGGGTCTCAGTCGTATCCCTCTTTCCCCCGCTGGTGGGTGGGGAGTAGTGGCTCTCCTAGTGAGAGGGCTCCCCCTATTATGTTTCCCCTGTAGCGAGGTAGTGAGTGGATTCCTGCCTGTCAGTCTCCCTGTCGGCTGAGGGGTCAGCGCGTCACAGGGAGGGGGGGGGGTTCCCTGGTTCCACTCCATATTAGGATGGGTGGGTCACAGGATTTCCCCCGGCCATGGAATACGTCACTGGGCACGTTTTTCCTATTGGCCATGAGACATCCGTGAGTTTTTCAGGCTCTGTGCTGCAGACCGCTGTCATTGTCAAAGTTGGATGATGCGACACATTGGAAAACTGTTTGTTTTCTGCTCTGCTCTCTATTAAAGTGTGTATTGGGCCGTTGGTCACTTGGCCCAATTATTATTCATAGCTGTCAACCATCCCGTTTTTCCCGGGATTGTCACGTATTTCAACCTTCCTTCCCGCCCTCATCCCGGTTCACGTATTTTTCCCGTTTTTATTTTTTTTTATAAATGTTTACAAAATGGCTGCAATTCCCCTCCGTGACAACAGGTGGCAGCAGTGTAGATTAGAACGTTAGCACAGGATGTCAGACCGGAAGACGGTTGTGACCCGAAGAAGAAGAGCGACCGGATAGAGGAGGGGTTCAGCGTGAAATGTATTACATTCTACGATGGACTTGAGAGAGGATTGTGCGGTTCCACCAGCAGCTAAGAAAGCCAAGAAGAGCTGCAAATATCTCGCCAAGTGGGAGGAGACGTTCCCATACCTCACGAAAAGCAACGTTTCAACACTCTATGCTTTTTGTAAATTATGCCACGCTGATTTCAATGTTGCACACGGAGGAAAAAGTGACGTCAGTCATCATAACCAATCGGCGAGGCATAGAGGCTATGAACATTTTTCACAAATACACTCCTTCTCAGAAGGTGTTGAGAAATGCGAGGTCTGCAACCTATACCTACAACAGGTCCCTGGCCGATGCAAGAGACCCCCACAGGGAATGAAGTGGTATCCCCCATCCATTCCAGAGTGATAAAACAGTCTAATTAGATTAGATTAAAATGTATTGTCATTATACAGTACAACGAAGACATTTGGCATCCAACCAGAGTGCAAATGTAACAGTAAAGATGTATGTACAGTACAGATCACTTTAAACAAAATGTCACTTTAAAGGAAAGAGGTATTGTACATAGTTTAGATACATTAAGAGTTACAATTGTATTATAGTGTACATAGGAACCAGTTTTTCAGGAACTTGGCATGTCTTTTTTTTATCATGCATATCTTGTGTTAGCTATTCTTTTTTCTATGCCTATTTTTATTGTATTTTGCACAATCAATCCGCATTTCACTGTATGTATGTGACAAATAAACCTCTTGATTCTTCTTGAGTTGTAGTATTAATATGTACAGTGATGAAGGTATAAAGACACTATGGTAATTAGGGGTGTAACGATACGTGTATTCGTCCTGCGAATTTACGGTACGACCGTCACGGTGCGGTACATCCAGCCATACGGTGAATACGTCTCAGATGACAAGCGGCCAGAATAACAACAGCGCGCACTGACATCTGCACTCGGCTCTCCCCTCCTCCTCTCCTGTTTACTACAGCATATTTGTCCCTAAAACAAAACCATGATGAATTAATTAAATGTTTAACACAGCAGGGCCATTACAATTTTGCAGTTTTCTTTAGTTTTCTTGTTCGCCCAATAATGTTAACCAAAAGACACACGCGCGCGCGCGAACACACACGTCAACCTTTTCTGGCGGACCGCGGAGTCTCACAGCTGATCGGAGAAAAAATAAAAGCACAACATACCACCAGATCATCTGAGCTCCTCTCCAGTTGCTGCTATTAAATCCAAAATATTGATAATCCTCTGCCATTGTTGTGTAACATGTCATCTGTTCTCTAGTCTTCTTCAGTCTCTGCTTCACGTGAAGTTAAATTCTCTCTATAAGTGAAAGTGAAACTAAGTTGTTATTAAAGGTGCAGTAGGGAATTAATTTACTCGTGGATGCCTGAACACAGAATTACACCAGTATCACTGACTACTACGGTAAGCCTATAGAATATTATTGTATTTAATAATAATAATTATAATTATTATTATACAAATATTGTCGTAGGGCTGGGACCTCCTCCGCGCTCCGCTGCTGCAGCCTTGCCACAGGGTTGGGTCTTGACCTTCGACCCCGTGATGTTGGGGGCTGTGATGGGGGTGTTTTGCTTCCCGTCCGTTCCCTGGTGGCATGTGGGATGCGCGTCTTTTTTTTGAAAAAAACCTAGGTGTTCCATAGACTCACAGGAATTGTGTAAAAGTGCCCAAATAGTGAAAGAAATTGTAAAATAGTTCCCCTTTAACACTTTCACTGCCACTCACGAGATATCTCGGGTTTTCCGATAGTTATGTTGAAAGCCACTCACGAGATTTCTCTGATTTTTATTTTTTTTTTTTATCGATCTGAAATCATATTGCATCACGCGAGCCTACCCTAGTATACCCGAGCGCCGCCGGCGATCAGATGTGGAAAAAAGCACCCCCTATCGTCTCCCAGATGACATAAGGGATTTTGGAATGGACTCAATGAAAATGGATGGGGAAAAAAATCCTGTACTCCACATTTTCCAGTCCACTGATGCAGCCGGGTTTATCACAGTTCATTCTGGAGCCTCTCAGACCCGCGGAATCATGTACTGCACTGTACACACGTTGGATCCATACACTTATAAATTTTTTCGAAGGAATTGGAATATACCAGTTGGATACCATCTGATGTCAGGTAAGGAATCTATGTTATCAGTGTTAGGATAATCAGACACATTTTTATGAAGATATAGGCTGTTTTGTGAAATGGGCTCTTTCGGTTTCACTGTAAAAGTCCAAGAGGAAATGAACACGGCGATTATCCGTGCGCGGCTCGAATGTGCTTGCGTGCACGTATAATATTGATCATCTAGCGTTTATTTGAAAACGATTCATAAATAGGCCGACAAATATCAACGTTCTGGAATATTCCAGTAAAAGACGATTATCATAGAATGGTCTAGAATGAGGGCGGTTAGGTGGCCGAGCGGAGATTGCGTTCGTCACCAGCCCCGGAGCTGTGAGCTCGATTCGCCTGTTCGAATCCAGCTCACAGCTCCGGGGTTGTCACCAGCTTGGCTGGCCGTCTGCACTGATACAATTGGCTGTATCAGAGGGTGGGAGAAGCTGGCGGGGTGGGTCCGGGTCGTTGTAAACAGCGACTCCTACAGTTCGGTCGGGGCGCCTGCTAAGCGCGGATTGGACGTGAGGGGGATAGTGTGGTCCTCCCACACGCTACGCCCTCTCAATGAGAATCCGCGCTGCCAGGTGAAAAGAAGCGGTGATTGGCTGGACGTGTGTCGGAGGAAGCACGTGGTAGCCTCCACTCTCCCAGATGATCTGACTGTGGGGGGTAAGTGCGCAGCGATCAGGAAGGGACTGGGAATTGGCATACGACTAACATTGGGATGGGAGAAAATCGGAGGAAAATGGAGGAAAAAAAAAAAAAAAAAAAAAAATTGTCTAGAATGAACTGTTTTTTACCTCAAAACGGGTGCTTTTCAAAATGCTCTCAAACGGAAATGAAGCGATAAAAAACCAATCTGCATTGACAGCACTGACTGGAAAAGGATTCTTTGATAAGCGACGGGCAGATTAGACACATAGCCATAATTTAAAACATAGATTAGGCGATATTAAGCGTAACATTGGCGCCGATGGTGGCATTGAAGCGATACCTCTGGCGCCACCTCGTGGCACTCAAAGTGTTAACATTTTTTAAATAAACATTCTTTTTTTAAATGGCTAAAAGTGATTTTGTAATTTTGCAACCGTGGGTCTCACAGGGTACTTTTAACCCTGTGAGGCTCAAATAAAAAAGACATTAGCAAATTAGGGTGAGACCTATAAACACATGAAGGGTGCCGTGACTGAAAAAAAAGATTGAGAAACGCTGGTATATGGTGTGGCTCTTTGTGGTACCACAGTAATTTTTGTGGCTCTTAGTCTCTGACTGGTTGGCCACCCCTGTGCTAAACCCTCTTCGCACAATCGGGTCCGATCTCCCTCCCGTCCTCCACTAGGGTGGGCCGGGGAGCTCGGGTCCTCCCCGGTTCTGATGGTTGTATGGGGCCTCAGCGGGTACATCTGTCGAGCTTTTCGCTCTGCTCAGCTCCTGTGTTCCAATAGAGCAGAGCGTAAAGCTATACGATCTATAACGTAGGGTTATCCTATAACCCTGGTTATATGAGTATAGCGAGCGCTCTGCTCTGAAAGACTTGGGAAGGAGCTGATTGTGTGGCCACAACCCCGCTTATATAGGAGCGGATGTGGGTGTGGCCAGGCAGAGGTGAGTAGGTGTGTACATGTGGAGAAAGTTTTTCATTGTTAGAATGGATAAAGGGATAGTTCCAATAGAGCAGAGCGCTCTCGCTATACTCATATAACCAGGGTTATAGGATAACCCTACGTTATGATGAGATGAATACAGAGCACTGACAACACTGTTTCCAAGGTCCTGGGGCCTGTAGTTATGATGATATGAATACAGAGCACTGAGAACACTGTAGTTATGATGATATGAATACAGAGCACTGAGAACACTGTAGTTATGATGAGATGAATACAGAGCACTGAGAACACTGTTATTTATGATGATATGAATACAGAGCACTGAGAACACTGTAGTTATGATGAGATGAATACAGAGCACTGAGAACACTGTAGTTATGATGAGATGAATACAGAGCACTGAGAACACTGTAGTTATGATGAGATGAATACAGAGCACTGAGAACACTGTAGTTATGATGAGATGAATACAGAGCACTGAGAACACTGTAGTTATGATGATATGAATACAGAGCACTGAGAACACTGTAGTTATGATGAGATGAATACAGAGCACTGAGAACACTGTAGTTATGATGAGATGAATACAGAGCACTGAGAACACTGTAGTTATGATGAGATGAATACAGAGCACTGAGAACACTGTTAACCCTTTCACTGCCACACGACAGCCGGTTAACCCTTTCACTGTGACAATACAGAAGGTTAGCCCTTTACTGTTAGCTAATGATGCTAATGATGGAGCATCGCCGTCGGTTGTGTGATAGTAAAGGGTTAACCTTCTGTCGTGTGGCAGTGAAAGGGTTAAGGTCCTGGGGCCTGTAGTTATGACATGAGATTCAAATGTATTGTCATTATACAGCACAAGTACAGTACAACGAAAATAAATAAGAATAGCACTTTTATTGATAAACGCCACACAAGGGTCAACCTCTTAACTCATTCAGCGCCATCATATATCAAATTGCATGTGTCCGGATGACAGAATTCAGTACTGTATCTACAAAACATTCTGTTTAATCAACTTCCCTTTATTCATTTGCTTAGATCTTTTATACACGTGATCTCAAGAAGGTACTGAATGAGATCAGTGGCTCAGAGAGAGAGAGAGAGAGAGAGAGAGAGAGAGAGAGAGAGAGAGAGAGAGAGAGAGAGAGAGAGAGAGAGAGAGAGAGAGAGAGAGAGAGAGAGAGAGAGAGAGAGAGAGAGGCCTGAGCTTGTCTCTCCCCCCTGGATGTGCCTCAGAGAGAACTGTGAAAATGCAACAGAGTGGAAACTCATCACAATGGAACAAACAATTGTTGCTGCAGGTTTTATTATCCCCTGGGCGCGTGTCAGGCTAATGGAGCGTTAGCTGACGCTCACCATACGTGGTACAATCAAAGACAAAGCACCTCTCTCTCTCTCTCTCTCTCTCTCTCTCTCTCTCTCTCTCTCTCTCTCTCTCTCTCTCTCTCTCTCTCTCTCTCTCTCTGTCTCTCTCTCTCTGTGTCTCTCTCTCCCCCTCTTTCTCTCTCTCTCTCCCTCCCTCTCTCTCTCTCTCTCTCTCTCTCTCTGTCTCTCTCTCTCTCTCTCTCTCTTTCTCTCTGTCTCTCTCTGTCTCTCTCTCTCTCCCTCCCTCTCTCTCTCTCTCGCTCTCTCTCTCTCTCTCTCCCTCCCTCTCTCTCTCTCCCCCTCTCTCTCTCTCCCTCCCTCTCTGTCTCTCTCCCCCCCTCTCTCTCTCTCCCTCCCTCTATCTATCTCTCTCTCCCTATCTCTCTGTCTCTCTCTCCTCCCTCTCTCTCCCTCTCTCTCTCTCTGTCTCTCTCTCCTCCCTCTCTCTCTCTCCCTCCCTCTCTCCATCTCTCTCAGTCTCTCTCAACTCAATTAAATTCAAATGGGCTTTATTGACATGGGAAACATCCGTTTTAGGGCTGTCAAAGTTAATGCTTTAATTTTGGAGATTAATTGTAATTATTTAAAGCGTTAATTTTTTGTATCTAGATTATTTATGAAGTGAAACATTTTCAACGTTCTGAACTTTCAGCAGTATATTGTTCTTTTTTTTGCATTGACTCATGCACCTTTTTGAAAATCATCTGACATGAAGATGGAACACATTCTTGTTGTTAATATGATTTATATTACTGGTAGTTCATACAAGACATTATCGTCCTCTAAGCCAATCTGCACTTTAACATAGGCCTGGGTTGTTTTTATTTCTGTTAGCACCGCGGATATAAGAAAGAGGTTTTGTTGAACATTTGTATTTCACAGAAGATAAACTGTATTCAAAGATCAAAGAAAGCCCTAACCCTAACCCTTAAAATAGTATTTGAATCTAAATATACTTTCTTTGTGTTGATTCTACATAAATTCCATGATTTTAATCAAGTAAATATCTGTTACAAGCTTCGGTCTTAAATAGAAAAATGCGATTAATAGCGATTCATTTATTGATAAATTAATCTAGATTAATCTAGATAAAATACAGAAAATTGTGCGATTAATTAGTTATTTTTTTAATCTATTGACAGGACTAATACGTTTACATTGCCAAAGCCAAACAAGACAATCAATCAAACAGAGAAATCAGACGAAATCAGTACAGTACTGAAGGAATTTTTTGTGTGATTGACAGCCTTTATGGTGGTTGTATTCCGTTGGATGTCCTTTTCTTGTCACAGCAGCTCACAAATCTTGCTGCTGTGTTTGCACATTGTTGTATTTCACCCAGTAGGTATGGGAGTAGAGGTGAGGGATGTAGCAGGTCAAAACACGGGTAGCTCTAATTAAAGGGGAACTACTAAGTGAATAATTCATGTTATTCTAATTGTATGGTCTAATTCTATGGTCTAAAAATATTTGTGAAAACATTAACATTATTTCTATTGCACTGCACTATTTTACTACTTTTTATTTTACTTTTATTACAGGTTCAAAACTGTCGGGTATTAAACTGTGACAACTCTTTTCCTAATACAAAAACTGTATTTGTGATTTGTGATGTAACCGAGCATGATGATGAGCGAGGTGTGATGTCATTAGGGCTGCAACGATTAGTCGACATAATCGACGACGTCGATCATAAAAACTCGTCGCCGCGGAATTTTAGCATTGATGCGTCGTATAAAAACAGATGGCCAGTAACGTTCATTCAAAACTGCGCAAATGTTCATTTGTAACTGCAATGCACTACAGGAAGTGCTGGGGGTAGTATAATTTCCATTGTCTGCCATGACTGCATTCTGTACTAACAACAAAGAAGAAGAAAGCAGCAGCACTACGACATCTCCGGGTCTGCAGATCGACCCTATTGAGCACTACAGCGATGCACGAGCAAGCACCCTGGAACCGTGATGACAGCTACCTCGGATCATGGGTACGTTTTAGCTAGTTAGCCATAGTATTGTAATGTTTACGTTAGCTTACATGTTCTCATGGATAATGCTTGCTAAGCGAACGCTATTTCAGTTAATATTTTGAGGCTGCGTGTAACATTTTGCAGACTGGAGTATTAATTAGCTAAGTTAAGATAGCTAGTGCCAACTTTCACTGTCTGTATAGCGCATTGGTCTCTAGGCTGCTTTTTTTTCAATTGAAAAAAGTTGGACTTTTTGGGCTAAAGCGCAGGCAAGACTGCAGAGACAGCAGTGGCGGCTGCTGGATTCTTCTCCACTAGGGGCGCTATACCAAACATTTTGCAAACATGTACAAGGCACGCATTGGCGAATATTATCACCATTGCCATCGATCAATATATGATCACAGTCAGTCAAATGCAACCACGTTTCCAATAGCCCAACACAAACACGCTGTTGATGATGTATATCCAGTCCACTGTCCAAACTGCCATATAGCTTGTTAGCTGTTAGCAGTTAGCACCACACAACAAGTAGTTTGATTTCTTTGTCCATTTCCGCGTCGAACAGACTGCAAACTACCTGGCGTTCTATCGCCATGCTCTAAGACAAACTCTAACCTTAACCAACTTTGAAAGAGTGCCTAAGCTTAACCGTCGAAAAAACTTGCAGTCACGCTCTAAGACAAATAGCTGACAACAACAACTCACAACAACACAACTATCTCTACCTAGAAAACCTAAAATCGGAACAAAAAAAGTGGCGTCGGCCAATCAGAGAGCGTCTCCGCGAAATGCGGCTACAGAAATTCTTGACGCTGCTGCCTAGACCGCTTCAAATCGCGCCCAGATTCCAACATAATAGTCATATTTCAACGCACAACGCGTTACGCACTGATTGGCTGCGACGGATACAGCGATCAAACAGTGACGCGCACTCAGAGCGATATTGCGTCTAGCCCGGGCCGAGAAATACAAAAAAAAAAAAAAAAAGTGAGTCACTTCCTGTTCAGGAAAACAAGTATTTTTTATTTTATATATTAACGTTATATTGTGCATTGGAAACACAAACATACTTAAAATGAGTAAATATTATTCATTTTAAACATGTTTATATTATTTATAGGGCTATAAAACAAAAAACAAAAAAATAATTTTTCTTGTTCTTCTCTCATATAACCAGGGCAGGGCCTGAGGGGGGGCGGCGCCCGAGCGCCCCTAGTGGCGAGCCGCCACTGAGAGACAGGGAACGTTAGTGCTAGCTATCTTATATCTGATGATTTATAAGTTTGTGCTATAGCAATGCAATCACAGGTTCATTTATGGACGCTGTCATTTGTAAATTGTGTGTTCCTCTGCAGGAGATCAGAGTAAGACACATACACACACACAGCCCCTCTCACTCACACACAAACAAAATACCTAGAAGTCTGTCTGATCTGGGCGGTTAGGTGGTCGAGCGGAGATTGCGTTCGTCACCAGCCCCGGAGCTGTGAGCTTGGTTCGCCTGTTCGAATCCAGCTCACAGCTCCGGGGTTGTCACCAGCTTGGCTGGCCGTCTGCACTGATACAATTGGCTGTATCAGAGGGTGGGGGAAGCTGGCGGGGTGGGTCCGGGTCGTTGTAAACAGCGACTCCTACAGTTCGGTCGGGGCGCCTGCTAAGCGCGGATTGGACGTGAGGGGGATAGTGTGGTCCTCCCACACGCTACGCCCTCTCAATGAGAATCCGCGCTGCCAGGTGAAAAGAAGCGGTGATTGGCTGGACGTGTGTCGGAGGAAGCACGTGGTAGCCTCCACTCTCCCAAATGATCTGACTGTGGGGGGTAAAGCGCAGCGACCAGGAAGGGACTGGGAATTGGCGGGAAAAATGGAGGGGGAAAAAGACAAAAAAAAAAAAAAAAAAAAGTCTGTCTGATCTGACTCATCCACCTCTCCTCTCCCCCTACAGCTGTTGGAGATGGTGGAGCCTAGTGAGTGGATCCACATCACCCTCCAGGACCAGGTTAACAGCCCCATCAGAACCGCAGTGCTGGGGCTACTTTTAAAACATTATTTGCACATTATCTTTACATTTAAACTTGCACTTTAATTTGTATTCTTTTATTTGTTTTCATTATGATTGATTATTGTATGTATGTAATTAAAATACATTTGATTAAGCAAGTAGCTTAAGATCCAAATTCAAATGTTTCATGAGTCATTATTTTAATTTGCTATGGGATCATGTTATGTTAAGGTAGAGGGACTGGACAACAGGGTGACATTCACAGGTGTGCAGACTTGAGCGTGTGAGGTAAAACATGCACTGGAGCCGGCCTGTTGTGCCGAGAAAGGACTGCCTGCGAAATCTTACTGCCCCCACGTTAACGCGCATTGTCCGCTGCTGCTGTTATGGGCCGTTATATAGGTATTGGGAAATGTCCGTCAGTCACTCGAGTTATTGATTGTACGGTGTGTGTTTCATATTAATGTACCGTTTCATATTGTTTCATATTAATGTACCGTTTCATATTAATGTACTTATATATAGGTATTTATATACAGGTAATGTAAACAAAGCGGATGAGTTCAGAGAGATATTGGCACAATGCGAGGTCAACTAATTTATTTATTACACAATAATCAAATCAAATCAAATCAAATCAAATTTATTTGTAAGGCCCGACAACACACGTTAATGTCCCCATGGGCCGGACACGTCTTCTTTAAACAAGTCAAGAAGAAACATAACAATAAGTCAAGAACAAAACAAGAACACCATAAGGTCCAACAAATTTAAAATAAATGCAAATAAATAAATGAATGCAAGCACTCCCAGACATACCCCACGCGAAGGAAAAACTCACTAAAACCTAATAATAGGGAAAAAACAATACATATATACACCACATTTATCATTGTCTCTTTGCATATCGTATAACGTTTATACGTGGGGGCAGTACGATTTCGGCAGGCAGTCCTTTCTCGGCACAACACCGGAACAGGAGCCGCGCCCACAGGAAGCAGAGATGGAGGGTGTGACCGAAATAATCGTTACATTAGTCGACTAATCGAAAAAATTAACGACAGATTAGTCGACGTTAGTTGCAGCCCTAGATGTCATATACTTTTATGAATCCCTTTGGGAAATTCGTCCTCTGCATTTGACTCCATTTTAACTATTTAGGAGCAGTGGTTCAGCCACACAGTGCTGCGCCCGGGCACCAACTCCAGCTGTAATGTCAGTACCTTGGTCAAGAGACCAACTCCAGCTGTAATGTCAGTACCTTGGTCAAGAGACCAACTCCAGCTGTTAGTCAGTTCCTTGGTCAAGAGACCAACTCCAGCTGTTAGTCAGTACCTTGGTCAAGAGACCAACTCCAGCTGTTAGTCAGTACCTTGGTCAAGAGACCAACTCCAGCTGTTAGTCAGTACCTTGGTCAAGAGACCAACTCCAGCTGTAATGTCAGTACCTTGGTCAAGAGACCAACTCCAGCTGTTAGTCAGTACCTTGGTCAAGAGACCAACTCCAGCTGTTAGTCAGTACCTTGGTCAAGAGACCAACTCCAGCTGTTAGTCAGTACCTTGTTCAAGAGACCAACTCCAGTTGTAATGTCAGTACCTTGGTCAAGAGATCAACTCCAGTTGTTAGTCAGTACCTTGGTCAAGAGACCAACTCTAGTTGTTAGTCAGTACCTTGTTCAAGAGACCAACTCTAGTTGTTAGTCAGTACCTTGGTCAAGAGACCAACTCTAGTTGTAATGCCAGTACCTTGTTCAAGAGACCAACTCTAGTTGTTAGTCAGTACCTTGGTCAAGAGACCAACTCTAGTTGTAATGCCAGTACCTTGTTCAAGAGACCAACTCCAGCTGTTAGTCAGTACCTTGGTTAAGAGACCAACTCCAGTTGTAATGCCAGTACCTTGTTCAAGAGACCAACTCCAGCTGTTAGTCAGTACCTTGGTCAAGAGACCAACTCCAGTTGTAATGTCAGTACCTTGGTCAAGAGACCAACTCCAGTTGTAATGCCAGTACCTTGGTCAAGAGACCAACTCCAGTTGTAATGCCAGTACCTTGGTCAAGAGACCAACTCCAGCTGTTAGACAGTATACCTTGGTCAAGAGACCAACTCCAGTTGTAATGACAGTACCTTGGTCAAGAGACCAACTCCTGGTGTAATGCCAGTACCTTGGTCAATAGACCAACTCCTCCCTCCTCCTCCTCCTCCTCCTCCCTCCTCCTCCTCCTCCCTCCTTCCTCCTCCTCTCTCCTCCCCCTCCTCTCTCCTCCCGCCTCCTCCTCCCTCCTCCTACTCTCTCCTCCTGCCTCCCTCTCTCCTCCCTCCTCCTCCCTCCTCCTGGTATATACAGTACCAGTCTAGTCTGGACACACCTTCTCATTCAGTTCAATGAGAAAGTGTGTCCAAACTTATATATTCATATATACCATATGTAACCGTTGAGGAGAGGGTGGGATGGAAAGAAGGGGATGAGGGATGAGAAGAGAAGAGAGGTGGAGAAAGAAAAGGGAAGGGTAGGAGAGAGGGAGAGAGAGAGATGGAGGGAGTGATTGATTGATTCAAAATGTCATTAACAGATTGCAGAATGGGTACAATACAGTACGGCTCAATACACACAACTGCTACGAGGATGCAGACCAGAGAAAGACTTTCGTCTTGTTTACATCAGGGTGGGAGAGAGGGGCTGTGGTGGGTTATGAAAGAGAGAGGAGGAGAGAGAGGAAGAGAGAGAGAGAAAAGGAGAAGGAGGGAGAGGAGGAGAGGTTTTCCAGAGAGCAAACATGGAACATTACTATTCCTGGTCTGTCTCGCCTCAGTCTCCTCCACCAATGAGTGACTCCGGTCTCCACAGTGAGATCCCAACAGTGGCTCCTAACATCCACAAATACACCTCCTCAAAACCGTCCTAGAGCCCTCGTCTGAGAGAGACAGAGAGAGATTCTGAATTTGAATTTAGTGTGAGAGAGAAAGAGGCAGATAGAGAGACACAGATATTTTGAATTAGAATTTAGTGCGAGAGAGGAGAGCGAGAGACAGAGAGAGATAGAGAGATAGTGTGTGAGAGAGAGAGAGAGAGAGAGAGAGGGAGAGAGAGAGAGAGAGAGAGAGAGAGAGAGATAGTGTGAGAGAGAGAGGAGAGAGATAGAGAGAGAAATAGAGAGAGAAAGAGGTAGTGTGTGAGAGAGAGAGAGAGAGAGAGAGAGAGAGAGAGAGAGAGAGGAGAGACAGATAGAGAGAGAGATAGAGAGAAAGAGAGAGAGAGAGGTAGTGTGTGAGAGAGAGAAGGAGAGACAGATAGAGAGAGAGAGATAGAGAAAGAGTCACGAAAGTCACGCACGAACACACAGATACAACAGTCTAGTCGAGATGAGGAGGGGTCACTGTCCGTCATACATTACCAGGAAATGAATCAATCATGCGAAAAAGAGAGAGACTCACTCACACTCACCCGTCTTATTTCATAATACAACGTTTCCGAATGGATGTTTGGATTAAACCAAGTGTATGCAGTGATTGATTGATTGATTGATTGAACATTTTATTAACAGATTGCAGAATGGGTACAATACAGTACAGCTCAATACACACAATTGTTAAGGGGAAATTAGACTCTTTTTGTACTCATAAACAGTACTGTATATTTGTAGATCTGGTATGTCATAAATGTATAGATGTAGCAGTACTGTCTATCTGTATGTCATGTATGTCATATATGTTATGATGAATTGAAAATGGGGGACCCTGATGTAAACAAGTCGAAAGTCTTTCTCTGGTCTGCATCCCCTTAACAATTGTATGTATTGAGCTGTACTGTACTGTACCCATTCTGCAATCTGTTAATACACTTTTCAATCAATCAATCAATCAGGATGCAGACCAGAGAAAGACTTTCATCTTGTTTACATCAGGGTCCCCCATTTTCAATTCATCATAACATATATGACATACATGACATACAGATAGACAGTACTGCTACATCTATACATTTATGACATACCAGATCTACAAATATACAGTACTGTTTATGAGTACAAAAAGAATCTAAAAAGAGAGTATATACATTTGAGGGGGAAGAAACTGTACATTGGAGGAGATTGGGTAGGTGGAGTGGGGTGGTTGGGTAGGTGGGGTGGGGTGGTGTGGTTGGGTAGGTGGGGTAGGGGGGGGAAACTGTACATTGGAGGTGGTGGGGTAGGCGGGGTGGGGGGTGGGGAAACTGTACATTGGAGGGGGTTGGGTTTGGACATTAAAGGGGAACTATCTTATAAATGGCCTTTTTGAGTGTTTAGCATTGTTTCCTAGCTATGTGAACTTATATTAATATGATCTATGTCTCAAAATTCTCATATTGGTGCATTCTTCCAATTCTCCTCTCACAATATTCACCCTCACTGAACTGAGTCGTTTGAAAATGTGCCTATATGTGATGTCATATAGTCACTGCTGCATGTTAATGTTCAGCAGGCGGCGCAGGCCACACAGTGGTTTAGGAGCCCAGGCTCAAAACAGCTCGAGATCTTGAGGTAGAAAAATGCTGTTTTTGAGGACTTGATTAGAAATACAAAACAATGAATAAAAAAAATATATATATTACAGAGGTGTTCCATAGACTCACAGGAATTGTGTAAAAGTGCCAAATAGTGAAAGAAATAGTAAAATAGTTCCCCTTTAACAGGGGCCAGTTTCGAATTGCAGCCTCCCGTAGGTGCTCTCTGAGAGCGTTTTTTTTCTTCTATTTTTCTCCCATCCCAATTTCGTATCGCCAATTCTCCCCTCCCCTGTCTTGAACGTTGCTAGACTATGCCTCCCACTGGTCGGCTGTAGTGAGGATAGAAGCCTTGCATCACGCGTCCCCTCCGGTACACGAGGAGGCAGCCTGTCGCATCTTTTCACCTGACAGCGTGGTCTCTCAGTGGCGAGGAGTAACGCGTGGGAGGCTCACGCTGCCCCCGATACTTCCTGACTCTGCTGTACAGGCGTCACCCAACCAACCTGTAGGAGTCGCTGTCCACAACGTCAAATCCCCACCCATCGACTTTCCACCCGCTACCTCTGCCAATTGAGATAGTATGACGACTGGCCCAAGCCGCAGGCAATGCCGACTCCGGGAGTCGAGAATGCAGCCTCTTGCATTGGTGACGAGCGCAATCTCCGCTACGCCACCCAGCCGCCTTTGAGAGCGGTTTTGAAGGTGGGTAGTGATTCACATTCCTTTACAGCTGTGGGTAGGGCGTTCCACATTGATGTGGCATAATTGCGAAACGTGTTTAGTCCCTTGTTTGAGCTGAATCTAGGTTTAACATGATTTGTGGAGCTCCCTCTGGTGTTGTGGTCGGGGTATTCACTGACCTTTGGGAAGTATTTTAACATGTACCAATGTACATGTCAAAATACTTCCCAAAGGTCAGTGAATACCCCGACCACAACACCTTAGTGTATCTTGTAGACCAGGCCCATTGCAAGTTGCTGTACTCTGTCGTCTACTCTAAGCCATCCTAGGTTGTCAAAGTGGGCAGGGGTGAGGTGGGTTCTTGGAGTAAGGTCAAGCAGTAGTCTGACCAGTTTGTTTTGAGATGTTTGTAATTTAGTTTTTTGCCTGCGTCCACCTCTTGTTTGATGTGGTCGTTCATATAGAGAAGGCATGTGTCAGTGGAGTGGGATGTTCTGAAGCCAGATTGGAATTCGTAGATTCGATTTTTTTGGAGGTGATATTGTCATGGCCAGTGGCCTTGTTAGGTTGGAGGGCGCTCAGTTTTTTTGAGTACCTCAGCTGTTGTTACCATTTCTAGTTTGAAGTAGTCTTTGCGGACCCCTAGGTTATTGTAGTAGGCTATGATGTGTTCTACCCAAAAATGCCCTGAGTGGGAGGGTAGTTTATTTACCAGTGTTGTGGCTATGTTTGTGAAGAAAATGTTTAAGTAATTGGCCACATCCAGCTTGTCTGTGATGAGCGTTTATCTGTCTTTATGTTTATGTTTGAAAATCTGGTTTTAAGCTTTTTACTGCAGCCTAGTTGATTGTTGAGTAATTTTGTCATTTCTTAGTCTGTTTCTTTGCAGTTTGAGTTCAGTCACGTGGGCTTGGAGTTCACTGCTGGAGCTTTTGGTAAGCTTTGATTGACTCTAACGACTAGAACACAACAGAGCAGAACAGAACAGAACAGAACAGAACAGAACAGAACAGAACAGAGCAGAACAGAGCAGAACAGAACAGAACAGAGCAGAACAGAACAGAACAGAACAGAGCAGAACAGAAAAGAACATATGTGGACTGACATCAGACTATAGTATACAACAAAGCAGTCAAATTAGATAATGATATTCCATTAGTGTGTAATGTATATTGTCTACAAACGATTCCTAATATAGGCTTAATTGAGGACAGTTTTGATGATGTAATTACTCCAATTGAGGATGACCAGAATTACACTAATGCACGATTCGACCAGGTACATTTTTACTGTTTTACTTTTAACAAAAGAGGCTGCATTTAGTACACTTGAACGCACAGAGTCTGCTACCAAAAATGGAAGAAGTAAAACTGAATATCAAAGATTAGGCCAGCGGTTTTGGCAGAAACATGGATTGACCATACAGTGAACGATAATGAAGTAAATATTCCAGGTTATAGCCAAATCAGACGTGATCGAAATCTAAATCGAAATGGTGGAGGTGTTTGACTTCATTTAACATTCATTCATTCATTTAAATTTAAAGAAAGTAACATTTCTATCCTATAGATACACACGTGATCTAAACCTAAAAGTAAAAAAAAGTATTAGTTGCATCTCTAATCCAGTGTATACAAATTGGTCATTATAATATGTTTTTATGATGCGTTTGTAATTTCCAAATAAAAATCAAATCAAACAGAACAGAAGAAAACAGAACAGAACAGAGCAGAACAGAACAAAACAATGGGAAAAGAGTGAATCATGCTTTTACATATTTCTCTCCGTCTCATCTTCTCTCTCCCTCTCTGACTCTCTCTGTCTATCTCTCTCTCTTTCTGGCTTCCAACACCCCTCACTCTCCCATAACAATAGTCTCTCCCCTCTCTCTCTCTCTCTCTCTCTCTCCTCTCTCTCTCTCTCTCTCTCTCTCTCTCTCTCTCTCTCTCTCTTCCCCCCCCCCCCCCCCTCTCTCTCTCTCTCTCTCTCTCTCTCTCTCTCTCTCTCTCTCTCTCTCTCATCTCTCTCTCTCTCTCTCTCTCTCTCTCTCTCTCTCTCTCTCTCATATTAAAGGTGGGGATTTTGATCATATTTGGTGAAATTCTCTTTATATCTCGACAGCTGTCGATAAATCAAATGTACTGAGAAAGAAATCTGGTCCCTGTGCCTGTAATCAAATCTCAGGGTGGTAACCACACCAACCCTAACCCATGCAAGGTCACCCCTAACCCATGCAAGGTCACCCTAACCCATGCAAGGTCACCCTAACCCATGCAAGGTCACCCTAACCCATGCAACGTCACCCTAACCCATGCAACGTCACCCTAACCCATGCAACGTCACCCTAACCCATGCAACGTCACCCTAACCCATGCAACATCACCCTAACCCATGCAACGTCACCCTAACCCATGCAACGTCACCCTAACCCATGCAAGGTCACCCTAACCCATGCAACGTCACCCTAACCCATGCAAGGTCACCCTAACCCATGCAACGTCACCCTAACCCATGCAAGGTCACCCTAACCCATGCAACGTCACCCTAACCCATGCAACGTCACCCTAACCCATGCAAGGACCAAGGACATTTCCTCCCGGGAGGAGCAGGAATCGGACCGGAAACCTCTGGATTACCAGACCGGACTTTTGCCAAAACAATATGTACATATATCGCTTATAGCCATAACATAACGTACATTCTGTACCTTGTTTCCTGTGGTTGATTAGTACTTTATTTACGTTTTCTGATGAGACAGCGTCACAAACTAACACACGCACGCACACACGCACACGTGCGCGCGCTGGGTGACTCACCATCAGAGCGGTGGATGCAGGTGTGAGAGAGAGGGGGAGAGAGAGAGAGAGAGAGAGAGAGAGAGAGAGAGAGAGAGGAGAGAGAGAGAGAGAGAGAGAGAGAGAGAGAGAGGAGAGAGAGAGAGAGAGAGAGAGAGCGGTGGATGCAGGTGTGAGAGAGAGAAAGAGAGAGAAGATAGACTATGCACCCACTGAATATATACTATGAGTAAGTAAGGTATACAGTATACACAGGTGCAGTATACACAAGGTACCTAGCCATCGAGAAAGGCCGACATAGGCAGACCTGGCAGACTGTGCACCCACTGCACACAAGAAGAGGTGGAAGCCGAGCTACACTTCTTAACAACCTGCCCACTATACCAAGACATCAGAGACATATACTTCAACCTGCCCACTATACCAAGACATCAGAGACATATACTTCAACCTGCCCACTATACCAAGACATCAGAGACATATACTTCAACCTGCCCACTATACCAAGACATCAGAGACATATACTTCAACCTGCCCCCTATACCAAGACATCAGAGACATATACTTCAACCTGCCCACTATACAAGACATCAGAGACATATACTTCAACCTGCCCACTATACCAAGACATCAGAGACATATACTTCAACCTGCCGACTATACCAAGACATCAGAGACATATACTTCAACCTGCCCACTATACCAAGACATCAGAGACATATACTTCAACCTGCCCCCTATACCAAGACATCAGAGACATATACTTCAACCTGCCCACTATACCAAGACATCAGAGACATATACTTCAACCTGCCCCTATACCAAGACATCAGAGACATATACTTCAACCTGCCCCCTATACCAAGACATCAGAGACATATACGTCAACCTGCCCACTATACCAAGACATCAGAGACATATACTTCAACCTGCCCCCTATACCAAGACATCAGAGACATATACTTCAACCTGCCCCCTATACCAAGACA
>NC_140179.1:18483188-18519783 GCF_963971535.1 Notolepis coatsorum | reverse complement strand
AACAATCAACCACAGGATCAAGGATATGGAGGGAGTTTGGGTGGAAAAACATAATTAGATTCTTTATAACACCAGAAATACAGGGCAATTACACACCAGCACAGAAACCATGTTGGAGAAAATGTGGACAAGAAGTAGCGAACCACACACACATATTCTGGGGTTGTCAGAAAATAAGAAACTATTGGGAAGAGATAGGAGAGATAATAAATGAAATAGTAGGATACAAAATACCCCAGGCAGGCCAAGTATTGTATCTGGGGAACCTATCACAGGAAGGAATTCAGGGGGAAGACAAATACTTGATTAAGATACTATTAGTAGCAGCCAAGAAAGCTTTGACTAAACTGTAGTACAGAGTAGAAGCACCGACGAAGGAACAATGGACAGAGATAATAGAGGAAATGGAGAGAATCACACATATGCTGAGGCTGCAAGAGGAGAAATTTGAGTCAAAATGGGGAAAGTGGGAGGAATATAGGAAGAAAAGGAACGACATCACAGAAGAATGAAAGGGAAACAAGAAAATAAATGGAAATGTAAATAAACAATGTAAATATAGAATGGACCGAAGGACCCATGTCACCCTTTTTTCTTCTCTCATTTTTGTCTTTTATTTTTAATTATTTTTTTTATATTATGTCTTTATAGTTTTGTATGTTGAAGTATGTTGAAAAGAAATCTGTACTTCTGGCGAATTTCCAACATTGTGTAATTTCTCCTTACGCTTCATAACAATCTCCAGTTCAAGAAGTGCATCTGAGCTGCTTCCGCGTTGGAAACGAATGAGGAAGGGTGAGGCGTGATCACTTCCGGCGTAATATAGAGGACGCATGGGAGTGGCGTGGTCACGTGCAAGTGGGTGCATTTGTTTTGTTTCCCAGAGCACACTAGGTGCTGGAGATAATGGTATATCTCAGTAGGCAGAGCGAGACGCGAAGCCAGATGATATATAACCTAGAACGTTGAAGCCAGGTCACCAGGGTCTTGAGTCAGGATTAGGGGGGACTCGTCGAAGCCCGTCATCTTTGTCCGATGATGTAAGATCGTATGATTTGAGGGAGGACCCACCTGTTTAAACTTGTCATTTTGGTCATGTGATCAGCTGGTCTTGAATGTCTATAAATATCAATGTTATTGTGAAATACCAGACCTTCCTTCTGGGGAACCATCTTTCTGTTCTGTTGTGAACTACAGTACATAACTACAGTACATAACTACAGTACATAACTACAGCACATAACTACAGCACATAACTACGGTACATAACTACAGTACATAACTACAGTACATAACTACAGTACATATAACTGAATAAAGTACCTCTGATTAAGTCCAGCCTCGTCTATTTTCATTAAAGAAGCTCCATTCTCCTTCAGTACCCTAATGATATGTCATACATTATACAGACACACACACTGACCAATACACACCCACACACACACACACACACACACACACACACACACTGACCAACACACTGACCAATACACGGCACACACACAAACACACACACACTGACCAATACACACACACACACACTGACCAATACACACACACACTGACCAATACACACCCACACACACAAACACACACACTGACCAATACACACACACACACACACACACACACACGGACCAATACACACACACACACACACACACACACACTGACCAATACACACACACACACACACACAGACACACACACACACTGACCAATACACACCCACACACACAAACACACACACTGACCAATACACACACACACACACACACACACTGACCAATACACACCCACACACAAACACACACACTGACCAATACACACACACACACAAACACACACACACTGACCAATACACACACACACTGACCAATACACACCCACACACACTGACCAATACACCCAATATGCACAATCATTTAACAATATTTGATTTACAGTGACTGAAAAGGTACAGACTGAAGCATAATGCTTATACATGCCTGTCCTATATTCTTAACAAAATTAATACTCCAAAACAGTATTCTAAAAGAAAATAACAAAAAAAACAGTATTATTCACCTTTGTAGCTTTACAAACCATTTTCTTAAAAACTCCAACATTTTGGGAAATTAGCTCATTTAACATCTTCCCTGGAGTTAGACAAGAAGATGCATACCTTTTTTGTCTCTCTGCATGCATTAGGCTTAGGGAACGCCCGCACCGTTAGCGTAGCTTAGCTTCATCACTGGAAGTGGGTCAGACCTTTACCCTGAAGTTCCCTACAGTCACGAAATACACTCCAAATACAACTCCAAAACGTTCCTGTAAACATGTTGTGACCTGTGTATTTACCATGTGGAGAAATACAAAATAATTGAATTCGACATTTACGTTTTCTAAGCAAATATACTCTGAAAATGTTTTTGCCAAACCACAGGCACTCCTCTCTGGGCTCAGTGATTTCACGTCACCAGTGCTACTTTCTAACGTCGAGGTCAGTGTTTGTTTACATTTTCATTTCATTTAAAAAGGATCCGAACCGATTGACTGTGGTAAGTTTTAAGGGGCTAGCGTTACACAATAAATGAGTTATAATAATACCACAAGTGTGGATTCACTCGCCCAAACCCTGTAGCCATGCATCGCAGTCATGAAAGGGGCTAACTAGGTCGATATTCCAGCAACGTTGTAACTGTTCTATTCATCAATCTCACAATATTCGCTAACGTTAGACAGATGGAATACAGCCTTCCATCTAAAAACATAAATGAAAACTTGCCACAGTCATGGTATCCATAGACTTCAATCGGTTCAGATCCTTTGAATGAAATGAAAATGTAAACAAACACTGACCTCGACGTTAGAAAGTAGCACTGGTGACGTGAAATCACTGAGCCCAGAGAGGAGTGGTTTGGCAAAAAATAGTTCAGAGTATATTTGCTTAGAAAACGTAAATGTCGAATTCAATTCTTTTTTATTTCTCCACGTGGTAAATACACAGGTCACAACATGTTTACAGGAACGTTTTGGAGTTGTATTTGGAGTGTATTTCGTGACTGTAGGGGACTGTAGGGAACTTCAGGGTAAAGGTCTGACCCACTTCCAGTGATGAAGCTAAGCTACGGTAACGGTGCTGGCGTTCCCTAAGCCTAATGCATGCACAGAGACAAAAAAGGTATGTATCTTCTTGTCTAACTCCAGGGAAGATGTTAAATAAGCTAATTTCCCAAAATGTTGGAGTTTTCCTTTAACTGTATATCAGCATTGTTCCACAAGTTAACCCCAACAATAGAAATACATCTCCTTTTAATCCCTTTCTTAGCTTTTTGAACACTAAATTTACAAATATCTCTCAAATCATATTTTCTTTCATGTATTGAAAAAAACCTTTGCACCCCGTCCAGGAGTAACTTTGCTTTAGCTCTGTACATTATTTGCATAATTTTATAATAAACCAAATCATTACATTTCATAACATGAGACTTTATAAACAATGGATTTGTGTGGTCATAGTATCCAGCCTTAAACACACACACACACACACACACACACACACACACACACACACACACACACACACACACACACACACACACACACACACACACACACACACACTGACCAATACACACCCGCACACACACACACACACACACATATATATATACATAATCAGACCAATACACACACACATATGTGACCCTGCACAGCGATTTGTGCCACAAATGATGTGGCATACATTGATGGGTTATTTAGAATCTTGTAAAACAGATTTGTTTCTGTTTGATTTAAGCTGTGAAAAAACTCCTCTTGAAGAAAAGGCTAGAATTAACACCTCTGTTTATTTTACACAATTCCTGTGAGTCTATGGAACACATCTGTAAGGTTTTTTTCAATACAATTTATTGTTTTGTATTTTTAATCAAGTACTTTGGTGCACCACTTTGCGAGCGTCTAGCAGCTCGGGCTGCATTTTTCACCGAACATATAATATACCGTTAGAAAGATCTATTTGTTGCCGTTCGAATATGACGATATGTGAGGCGAGTGTGTTTTTACGCGCTGTGCGTCAGATGACCACCCCGGACTCCGAGCGCTCCTGAACGGCCAATCATTCACTGATGGCGAAAATGATTAGTCAGCGTTGTAGCCAATGTGTGTACGTTTCCAACTATACCCCACGTGGGGGGGTGTGAATAAAGGAGATAGGTGAAAGTTGACGAGCGAAAACGGGAAGTGAATCAGACTTCAGAACAAACGGCGGTGGTGGCTGGGTGGCGCAGCGGACTAAGCGCTCGTCACCAACACGAGATACACTGGTATCGAATCCGGCTGTCAGCGTTGCCTCCGGCTTGGCCGGCCGCCATGCTGGCTCAATTGGCAGAGTCAGCGGGAGGAAAGCCGGTGGGGTGGTATTCTGGTCGTTGTAAACAGCGACTCCTACAGGTCGGTCAGGGCGCCTGCACAGCGAGGAAGGGAGATGGTGAGGGTAGTGTGAGCCTCCCACACGTTACACCTCACCAATGAGAGTCCGCGCTGGCAGGTGAAAAGATGCTGCTGGCTGACTCCGCATGTATCGGAGGGGACATGCGATAGTATCTATCAACCCTTCATAGACCGACCAGTGGGGGGGCACATGCAAGCAACGACCAGGAAGGGGAGGGGGGAATTGGCACGACTAAATTAGGATGGGAGAAAAACACAGAAAAACAGGAGGAGAAAAAGTGGATAAAAGAAAATTAAAAACGGCGGTGGATAAGGAAATGGATTTTGGAGAGCTTTTATTTTTTCGTCGGTTTTACTCAGACGTCTCTCAAAGACCCATTTCTGAACGTAATTGTATACAATTTGGAACTGTACATAAGATTTCAGGCTATGGAACCGCTGTGTTTTACAGCTTATACCTCTATGCTGGAATATTGGAATATGGAATCTTGCAACCACTACAGAAAAATGTGAGTACACAAGTTCAAGTTCAACTCAAGTTCAGACCTCTGTTACTCTATTTCATTAGCACTAAAAGTAATTTTCCTTTTTTGGTATTAGTAACTTCAGAATGTTATCTTTCAAAAGAGACCAGGCTCATGCATGTGCTATAAGTATAAAGTATAAAGCCCAATGCAAACGGCGGGCGATTTTTGTCAGGCGACCCACTTTTTAAGCGAGGCGACGACAGAATTGTATCGCTTCCATTGTTATGAATGAGACAACGCACACGGCAGGAGATTTTCGAGCGACGATCGCGCAGCAACTTCTGTCGCCTGGCTAAATATCGCCCCAATCCTATTTTTTTTGGTGACGGCAGGCGACACAGCAAGGACAATGAGGAAATAACATTACTTCTACTGGTGTATCATTTGTAATATAAATTAATGTATCAATACATTCATTGATCAATAACCTACATATTATTACCATGCTACTTATGTTAATTATTCATTAACAGGAACCATTTAAATAAATAACGTTAGTTGGAGAACTGAAGGTTTAGTGGCCGCTTGTCATTAACTAATAAATTGACAATCCGCCACGATGCACCTACTAGATGTTTTTATACTCGGGTAACAAAATAAGTTGTGGATGTTAACAGAGTTTAATGTCCAGGCTGCAGCTGATGTAGTTTGTAAGGTTTATTGTCCAAAGAAATGATGGTTGAGAACAAAACAGTTTGCGTCTTCCGTGAAAAAAACGTTCTCTCTCAGCAGGTGCATAACATTACTTGTTCAATCGGTGGTAATGAACGTATTGTAGCGATCAGTCATGCAGTAATGTCAGGAAGAATGAGGAGAGGTTGTATTCGTATATGGTGGTTTAATATATATGGCTGCTCAACTAACAATAAACACTATACAACAACCATCAAATGCACACAGCACACACATCCACATGCACACACTCACTTTAAACAAACAACACACTGCAGCACCCACTCTCCACACTTTAGATCACCTAAACACACTTTATATTTATTGGTAAAGGATTTGCACTACAACTCGTACACCTTACTGTAAATTGTACCTAAATTGTACCTCATCCCATTTCTGCTTTGCACTATATAGTATTGTATATTAGTATATTGCATAGTATATTGTATATTGTATGGTAACTCAGTTACTTCTAGTCTGCATCGAACATTGTACATATGTCTATACTGAACACTGGGACCTCTATTTTTACTTCTTTTTACATGCTACTTTATTTTATTTCATACGTATCTTGTCTAGCACAGTCTCTGGAGCGTAACAGTAAGAAGCACTTTGTATAAAAGTATTCTGTACTTCTGTATGACAACTATTAAAGAAACTTGAAACTTCCAGCTCAATATGGGTTTTACAGGTTAATACTTCCCTCGTAATGCACAACACAGCTACCTGCTAATTCATCTCTTAGTTCACGACAACCTAACGTCCGGTCCGTCCTCCTATATCTCCCGGGGGGAAACACCCCCAGATAGACAGAGCGACACATAGCTTATTATACCTGAACGGTCGTGTCTGGTGTGGGCGGGCCAAGCGACAGTCGTTGAGCGACAGTCGTTGAGCGACAGACGATCGCATCGCCAGGCGACGTCGGTCGCCCACCGTGTGCTTTGGACCTCAAGTTCAAGTAAAAAATAAATGGCCACTTTTCTGGGTGCCTGTTAAGAAGTTAAGGACATGCAGCCTGGGTTTATTTAATGGTGTTCGTCACCAGTGTTGAGAGTAATGGGCTCCATCCCTCCACACCACTGGGGAGAAATTACAGAGAGGACCCCACTAACTATTTCCTCTGGGGATTAGAAAGAGGGCTCTTTTAGAGGAGAGGAAATGAGAGGTCTTTGTACTCCCTCCCTTTCTCTCTCTCTCTTCCCCTCCCTCTATCTTTCTCTCTATCTCTCTCTCTTTCCCTCCCTCTATCTTTCTGTCTCTCTCTTTCCCTCCCCCTATCTTTCTCTCTCTCTCTTTCCCTCCCTCTATCTTTCTCTCTATCTCTCTCTTTCCCTCCCTCTATCTATCTCTATCTCTCTTTCCCTGCCTCTATCTTTCTCTATCTCTCTTTCCCTCCCTCTATCTTTCTCTCTATCTCTCTCTTTCCCTCCCTCTATCTTTCTCTCTCTCTTTCCCTCCCTCTATCTTTCTCTCTATCTATCTCTCTTTCCCTCCCTCTATCTTTCTGTCTCTCTCTTTCCCTCCCTCTATCTTTATCTCTCTCTCTTTCCCTCCCTCTATCTTTCTCTCTATCTCTCTCTTTCCCTCCCTTTATCTATCTCTATCTCTCTGTCCCTCCCTCTATCTTTATCTATCTCTCTTTCCCTCCCTCTATCTTTCTCTCTATCTCTGTCTTTCCCTCCCTCTATCTTTCTCTCTCTCTTTCCCTCCCTCTATCTTTCTCTCTATCTCTCTCTCTCTTTCCCTCCCTCTATCTTTCTGTCTCTCTCTTTCCCTCCCTCTATCTTTCTCTCTCTCTCTTTCCCTCCCTCTATCTTTCTCTCTATCTCTCTCTTTCCCTCCCTCTATCTATCTCTATCTCTCTTTCCCTGCCTCTATCTTTCTCTATCTCTCTTTCCCTCCCTCTATCTTTCTCTCTATCTCTCTCTTTCCCTCCCTCTATCTTTCTCTCTCTCTTTCCCTCCCTCTATCTTTCTCTCTATCTATCTCTCTTTCCCTCCCTCTATCTTTCTGTCTCTCTCTTTCCCTCCCTCTATCTTTATCTCTCTCTCTTTCCCTCCCTCTATCTTTCTCTCTATCTCTCTCTTTCCCTCCCTTTATCTATCTCTATCTCTCTGTCCCTCCCTCTATCTTTATCTATCTCTCTTTCCCTCCCTCTATCTTTCTCTCTATCTCTGTCTTTCCCTCCCTCTATCTTTCTCTCTCTCTTTCCCTCCCTCTATCTTTCTCTCTATCTCTCTCTTTCCCTCCCTCTATCTTTCTCTCTCTCTCTTTCCCTCCCTCTATCTTTCTCTCTCTCTCTTTCCCTCCCTCTATCTATCTCTATCTCTCTGTCCCTCCCTCTATCTTTCTCTATCTCTCTTTCCCTCCCTCTATCTTTCTCTATCTCTCTTTCCCTCCCTCTATCTTTCTCTATCTCTCTTTCCCTCCCTCTATCTTTCTCTCTATCTCTGTCTTTCCCTCCCTCTATCTTTCTATCTCTCTCTCTTTCCCTCCCTCTATCTTTCTCTCTGTCTCTCTCTTTCCCTCCCTCTATCTTTCTCTCTCTCTTTCCCTCCCTCTATCTTTCTCTCTCTCTCTTTCCCTCCCTCTATCTCTCTCTTTCCCTCCCTCTATCTTTATCTCTCTATTTCCCTCCATCCCTTTCCATGGCTCTATCTTTCTCTCTTTTTCCCTCCCTCTATCTTTCTCTCTCTCTCTTTCCCTCCATCCCTTTCCATCCCTCTATCTTTCTCTCTCTTTCTCTCCCTCTATCTTTCTCTCTATCTCTCTTTCCCTCCCTCTATCTCTCTCTTTCCCTCCCTCTATCTTTCTCTCTCTCTTTCCCTCCATCCCTTTCCATCCCTCTATATTTCTCTCTCTTTCCCTCCCTCTATCTTTCTCTCTATTCCTCCCTCTATCTTTCTCTCTATCTCTTTCTCTTTCCCTCCCTATCTTTCTCTCTATCTCTTTCTCTTTCCCTCCCTATCTTTCCCTCTCTCTCTTTCCATCCCTCTATCTTTCTCTCTATTTCCCTCCCTCTATCTTTCTCTCTCTCCATCCATTTCCTCCCTCTATTTCATTCTATGTCTCTCTTTATCCCTTGCTCTCTTTTCTTTCTCATTTGTCATGTTTATATTGTCTGTCCCATCCTCCCCCCCCCCTCTCTCTCTCTCTCTCTCTCTCTCTCTCTCTCTCTCTCTCTCTCTCTCTCTCTCTCTCTCTCTCTCTCTCTCTCTCTCTCTCTCTTTTTTTTTCTGCCAACCTGCTCATTGGGACCAATTAGGGGTTAAGTGTCTTTCTTGCTCAAGGACAATTCGACACACTGCCCGGAAGGAGCGGGAATCGATCAATAACCTATCAATAACCTCAAAGATAATGTTTCATAACCTATCAAAGATAATGTTTCATCATTAGGACAAGACACCAAAAGAAGAACATATCAAAGATAATAATTAGAACAGTGCTGTGTCTCTCGTGGGCTGTGTCTCTGGTGGGCTGTGTGTCTGGGTTAGGGTTAGCTGAGGGGCTGTGTGTCTGGTTAGGGTTAGCTGAGGGGCTGTGTGTCTGGTTAGGGTTAGCTGAGGGGCTGTGTGTCTGGTTAGGGTTAGCTGAGGGGCTGTGTGTCTGGGTTAGGGTTAGCTGAGGGGCTGTGTGTCTGGTTAGGGTTAGCTGAGGGGCTGTGTGTCTGGTTAGGGTTAGCTGAGGGGCTGTGTGTCTGGTTAGGGTTAGCTGAGGGGCTGTGTGTCTGGTTAGGGTTAGCTGAGGGGCTGTGTGTCTGGTTAGGGTTAGCTGAGGGGCTGTGTGTCTGGTTAGGGTTAGCTGAGGGGCTGTGTGTCTGGTTAGGGTTAGCTGAGGGGCTGTGTGTCTGGTTAGGGTTAGCTGAGGGGCTGTGTGTCTGGTTAGGGTTAGCTGCTGTGTGTCTGATGGCTGTGTGTCTGGGTTAGGGTTAGCTGAGGGGCTGTGTGTCTGGTTAGGGTTAGCTGAGGGGCTGTGTGTCTGGTTAGGGTTAGCTGAGGGGCTGTGTGTCTGGTTAGGGTTAGCTGCTGTGTGTTTGATGGTTGTGTGTCTGGTTAGGGTTAGCTGAGGGGCTGTGTGTCTGGTTAGGGTTAGCTGATGGGCTGTGTGTCTGGTTAGGGTTAGCTGCTGTGTGTTTGATGGTTGTGTGTCTGGTTAGGGTTAGCTGAGGGGCTGTGTGTCTGGTTAGGGTTAGCTGAGGGGCTGTGTGTCTGATGGGCTGTGTGTCTGGTTAGGGTTAGCTGCTGTGTGTCTGAGGGGCTGTGTGTCTGGTTAGGGTTAGCTGAGGGGCTGTGTATCTGAGGGGCTGTGTGTCTGGTTAGGGTTAGCTGAGGGGCTGTGTGTCTGATGGTTGTGTGTCTGGTTAGGGTTAGCTGAGGGGCTGTGTGTCTGGTTAGGGTTAGCTGAGGGGCTGTGTTTCTGGTTAGGGTTAGCTGAGGGGCTGTGTGTCTGTATCATCACCTTCTGACCCAGAGCGGTGAACACATGAACACACGCCTCCCAGCTACAGTATGACACATCTTTTCTACACTTGCTTCCAGTGAAGCGTGGAAAGGCCAGTGTTGACCCCCTACTGTATATCTCCATAGCTGAAGCGCAGGCTAACCGCCCGTCAGTCCATCAGCTGGTCTGTGAAAGGACCACTCATTCTCCAGAGTCAGAGTCAGAGATACAGATTCCCTCTCTGTGTGTACAGTAGAAAGCTATACGGACCACTAGCCTCGCGTGAAACTCTGGAAGATGTGTTTTTGGTCAATAGCTAGGCTAGCTGATCCGTATCCACTTCTATTCATTTGTGCTAAGCTAGCTTGCAGCCGGATTGCTTCCTACTGAACACACAGAGAGGAGACTGGTATCTATCTTCTTGTCTGACTCTGGAGAAGACGGTGAGAGCGTGTGTCCCAAAATGTTGGCATGTTCCTTTAAAGTAATATGGTGTAAAAAGTGAGGACAGCAGCCAGCAGCGAGCCTGCGACGTCAGCCTGCCTGAATAAGACTTAGTTCTGTATTCTCTCTCCCTCTCAGACATTCTCTATCCATTATAGCACTCTCTCTCTCTTCCTCATTTATACTGAATGTCTTCTGCCAAGTTTCTCTCTCTCTCCCCATCTACCTCCTCCTTTCTCTCTCTTTGTCTGTATCTCTCCCCCCCCCCCGCCCCCTGGGGCCCTCTCTGAGTTCCTGACATATCTCCCAGCACACGCGGGGTTACAGTGGGGGCTTGTATTTGAGTGCGGTCTTTACCTGGCGACATATTTCTCCACTTTTAGAATGTGGCGCTGGGCTTGTTAAGCCACTGCTGAAGTGGACAGGAGCCTTTGAGAGCCTTGTTAACAGCATGAGGAGAGGGGGGGGGGGGAGAGGGGGGGGAGAGAGGGGGGGGGAGAGAGGGAGGGGGAGAGAGGGAGGAGGGGAGAGGGAGGGAGGGAGAGAGGGGGGAGAGAGAGGGGGGAGGGGGGAGAGAGAGAGGGGGGAGAGGAGGGAGAGAGGGGGAGGAGGAGTGGGAGAGGAGATGAGGGGGAGGAGAGGAGAGAGGAGGGGGGAGATGAGAGGGAGAGAGGGAGGGGAGAGGGAGAGAGGAGGGAGAGAGAGGGGGGAGAGAGAGGGGGGAGAGAGGGAGAGGAGAGAGGGAGAGGGGGGGGAGGAGAGGGAGGGGGGATAGGGAGGGGAGAGAGAGGAGGGGGGAGAGGGAGGGGGGGAGAGAGAGGGGGGAGAGAGGGAGTGAGAGAGAGGGGGGAGAGGGAGAGGGAGGAGGGGGAGGGAGGGGGGAGGGAGGGGGAGGGGAGGGAGTGAGAGAGAGGGGGGGGGGGAGAAAGATTGTGTCCAACACGAACCGGTAGTTTTTGTTTTTTTCATGCAAGGTGCCAACCTTCTCATCGGAAGCAGTTAGGGGTTAAGTGTCTTGCTCAAAGACACTTTGACACACTGTCAGGAGGAGCCGGAATCGAACCAGGAACCATCTGATTACCAGACGACCACTCTACCTCCTGAGCTGACTTGATTGATTGAAAGCTTCATTAACAGATTGCAGAATGGGTACAATACAGTACGGCTCAATACAAACACCTGCTAAGAGGATGCAGACCAGAAAAATACTTTCGTCTTGTTTACATAAGGGTCCTCCATTTTCAATTCATCCAGACATTTATGACATACAAGACATACAAATATATTGCCAATTCCCCCCTCCCCTTCCTGGTCGTTGCTCGCATGTGCCCCTCACTGGTCGGTCTAGGGAGGGTTGATAGATACTATCACATGTCCCCTCCGATACATGCAGAGTCAGCCAGCCACTTCTTTTCACCTGACAGCACGGACTCTCATTGGTGAGGTGTAACGTGTGGGAGGCTCACACTACCCTCACCATCTCCCTTCCTCGCTGTGCAGGCGCCCTGACCGACCTGTAGGAGTCGCTGTTTACAACGACCAGATTACCACCCACCGGCTTCCCTCCCGCTGACTCTGCCAATTGAGCCAGTATGACGGCCGGCCAAGCCGGAGGCAACACTGACAGCCGGATTCGATACCAGTGTCTCTCGCGTTGGTGACAAGTGCTTAGTCCGCTGCGCCACCTAGCCGCCACTATTTTATATATTTTTTTATTTTTTTATTAACTTTTTTTTTTTTCTCCTTCTTTTTCCGATTTTTCTCCCGTCCCACTGTTAGTCGTTATGCCAATTCCCAACCCCCTTCCTGGTTGTTGCGCACTTTCCCCTACTGTTGGTCCGAGAGGCCGGAGACTGTCACATGCTTTCCTCCGACACATGTGCAGCCAGCCGGCAGCCAGCCTGGCCGCGCAGATTCTCACTGGGAGAGTGTAACGTGTGGGAGGCCACACTACCTCTCACCAGATCCTACCTTCGCTGAGCAGGCGCTCCGACCGAACTGTAGGGGTCGCTGTCCACAACGCCCAGGACCCACCCACGGCTCGCCTCCCCCTAACTCAGCCAAACGAGTTAGTATAGCGATCAGCCCGAGCCAAGGCAATTCTGACTCTCCGGGAGTCGAGACCGCAGCCTCTTGCATTGGTGACGAGCACAATCTCCGCTACGCCACCTGACCGCCATTTATTTTTATTTATAGACTATGTGCATTTACATTAACTCATTTGTTTATATACGTTATTGGGCGCCATCCTTTGAATTCCAACCACGTATATGTACCGCATCCAGCTAGATGGCGTATCGAGCACCCTTTGAAACCTTGTATCTTGGCCTGTGCAACGGTCAAATGTCACCGGGCTCACTTTTCTTTGTCGGGCGAATGGAGCGGTTATAGCGATCGGATTGAGACGCGTCAAATGCTCCTGAGCCATGATGTGTGGTGGATTATGTTGGCGACACGGTCGACACGGTCGACACCAATACTGGGACTCACGATCAGATAATTGGAATATTCTTTTTGGGGTACATCCTAGTGAAGGTAAGGGCTATATGATATCAATCCTGCCTTGATCCAACCATGTCTTCATCCCGATCACAACATATGTGTGTAACGTTACTCCACAACGTATGCCGTTGGTGATGATCAAAGCATCAAAAAACAACCCCCCCCCCCTTTCATGCATTCATGATGAAACATACCTATGATATAGATTTGATTTGGGAATAATAGCGTGTACAGGCAAGAAACAGCAACGTTTATAGTAGAATTGACGTATAAGCCTATTACTCAGCCTTTCGGGAATGACCCCAGACCATACTATAACCATACTTATATTCACCACGGTATAACACGGGAACGTATGGATGGAAAAATTCATCATTTTTCACATATTGAACGATAGATAGGTGATGTCAAATGGGCCATAGTATTGTATCCATAGCTATAATATAGAATATAATTATAGCTCTACAAACAAGGTGACGCACTCCTATTTTTTAAAGCGTGGCAGTGCTAGAGCGGGGCCCCGTCTAATCCCCGGCGGGGAATGAGTTAACAGAACCGGAGAAAGAAATGTAAATAATGGGCCAGCTATTCGCTTTTGGGAGACAGGCAGAGATGACACCTGGGCCCTGTTTCTTGTACCTGGATAACTGAGTTAGCCGGATAACTTTAACTGGATAACTGAGTTAGCCGGACTTTCGGGTTCCATGTACGTGGATTTTCCAAATCACCATGACAACATATCCAAAAGTTTGAGCCTGGTCGAAAGCAGAGTTCAAGTTCAACTTAGCCTGAACCATCGCCACGCCCCCGCAAAGAAGTGACGGCCCGTTTCCTGAAACTATTCCCACAGTCTACGATCTGCATTATACCATTCGGAATTACGTTCTTGTGCTCCATTCTTCCAGAGGGGGCTTTTGAAATGTAAAATAGACCCAAAATGCTGATACTAAATTCACTTTGTCCTAAATAATGCACGTTATATATACCGTGGCGACGGTGGCGCTCGCTCGTGCGATGTACACATTATGTGGTTATTTTAATTGTAACTGGGATTAAGATGTCTGATGAGATGCGCTGTTTGACGGATTTGAGAAATTGAATGAGCCGTTGACGTCACATTAATGAATGAGGATAAAGAGATAAACTTCATTCATAACAAAGGATATTCTAAACACGGGTCTCTCGTTCATTAATGTATAAACAATGAATTTATCCCATCTGGCACAGTGGTCCAGCGGTAGTGCTCAAGCCTGCCAACCCAGCGACCGGGGTTCAAAACCCGGTCTTTCCAATATGATTTTTTTGAATATAATATTAATGATTATACGCCAAAGTAGCCTGGTTTTAAGTTAAAATATTATAAATCTACATGCATTGAGGATGTCATTCTTTATATAGCTCTCAACGTGCACCAAATTGAATTATTCCTATATTGCAAAAAGAAGGAGACGACTAGGGTCTTGAACCCCGGTCGTCTGTGTGAAAGTCAAAAGAACAACCCGTTAGACCACATTGGAGATAAGTTAAAGATTGACTATACATCAATCAATGGGTAAGAGAGCCGTATCGTAATTCTGTATAACAGTTAACTAATTATTTTCGCTAGCAAGATCTCATTTGATTATTCAATCCAGCAGGCAAGTTTAAAGAAATATAATCTGATTGATTGAGGTAATGAGGGACTTAAAATTAGCCTATAGATAACGCATTTAACTTGTCGGCGAGGCGATTGAGCCGTACTGCAATATGTTAATAAAGTTTTAAATCAATTAATCAATCAATGCCGCTAGAGAATCAGGATTTCTGCGATCGACACCTGCTGTCTTCTCAGCTGAGGCGGGCGCGCGCACTGATCCTGAGAATCAAGTCTGGCTTGAGTTAACGAGACTGAATCCACCTTCTTGGAACAGGAAAATCCCGGCTTCAAACATCGGGTTAACTGAAGCTGGATAATGACATCTTGATCGACTTAGTTGAACCACGTACAAGAAACAGGGCCCTGGAAACAAAGCACATGCATGGACACAATACTTTAATGGCGGTGCACAAGTATGCCGTGCAACTTTTCTCTTCATCCAGGGGTGAGTTATTGTGTGTGTGTAAGTAGTTTGCACTGGTAAAGCGATTACGTAATGTTTAACGTTTAATGTAATGTTTACCGTTAGCAAGATAAGCCATACATAAGTTACATCAATCCCCACAATGTCTGCAAATCAAGGTTGTCAAGGTAACGAGTGACATCAACAGCAAGCTATGAATGTACAAGCTATGTTGTTTTGAAATAATTGTGCTACGCAGCGGTAGATTTTTTTCCAAGGATGTGTGTGTGACAGTGTATCTTCTAATTTATAAATTCAGTCTATAGTGTTTTTTAACTGATGATCACTTTTTCCTCTAACAGAATTGGCAAGGACCGCCTTACAGTCATGAAGAGACAGATGTGTGAGGAGGGGATTGCTGCTCGCACTAAAAAGAGAGCTCCACGTACTAACAGGCAGTTCTTAAAACATGAGGATGTGTTTCTTGTTTTAAACATACCACGTTCAAGCCAATCACCATCACCCGCTGAATCACATGACTGAGTTGCCCCCGTATACCTGCATTGAGTTGCTGCGATAAAAATGTACAACAGGGCTCTATGGAAAAACCATGACACTCCTCTGACTAAAAGCACAATGGAGCTCTATGGAGAAACCATGACACTCCTCTGACTAAAAGTACAATGGAGCTCTAAGGCTAGCCATATCACTGAAGAAGGACATTGTCCGAAACATGTCTGCTATTTATTCAGGCTGCCATTAAAAAACATTGAACCTGTGAGTGCTGGTCCGGCTACCCTGCTTTTTGATATACAGCTCTATGGAAAAACCATGGCACTCCCCTGACTAAAAGTACAATGGAGCTCTATGGATAAACCATGACACTCCCCTGACTAAAAGTACAATGGAGCTCTATGGAGAAACCATGACACTCGCCTGACTAAAAGTACAATGGAGCTCTATGGAGAAACCATGACCAGACTAAAAGTATAATGGAGCTCTATGGAGAAACCATGACCTGACTAAAAGTATAATGGAGCTCTATGGAGAAACCATGACCTGACTAAAAGTTGTTTCAAATGAAAACGGCTGGATGTCATTTAGCCAAATCAACATGGCTGAGAGTGTGAGTCTTTCACCTTTTACATAATCTAGCTTTGGCATGGATTGATTGTTTAGATCGCTAGCATGGCTAACAAATGCAAATATATTGTAGTCTGCCCCGTTGTTCTGACCAGGATTACATTCCTCTTTGCCTCCTTGATGCGCCCTGAGTCTATTATCAGCTATGTTTATAGTTATGGTTGATTGTAACTCTAAACAGTATGACACACATTAATTTAGTTAGACAGTTATTGAGAGTAAATTAGCTTGAATATGGTTGTATGTCATCGGGGACATTGAATCCTTGTGTAATTACAGCTCAAAGAAATGATAAGGTAGCAGTCCCTATAAGACAAGGTGTTGTGTTGATTACAGCTTAATGAATAGATAAGGTAACAGTCCCTATAAGACAAGGTGTTGTGTTAATTACAGCTCAAAGAAATGATAAGGTAGCAGTCCCTATAAGACAAGGTGTTGTGTTAATTACAGCTCAAAGAAATGATAAGGTAGCAGTCCCTATAAGACAAGGTGTTGTGTTGATTACAGCTTAATGAATAGATAAGGTAACAGTCCCTATAAGACAAGGTGTTGTGTTAATTACAGCTCAGTGAAATTATAAGGTAACAGTCCCTATAAGACAAGGTGTTGTGTTAATTACAGCTCAAATAAATGATAAGGTAGCAGTCCCTATAAGACAAGGTGTTGTGTTAATTACAGCTCAATGAAATGATAAGGTAGCAGTCCCTATAAGACAAGGTGTTGTGTTAATTACAGCTCAGTGAAATTATAAGTTAGCAGTCCCTATAAGACAAGGTGTTGTGTTGATTACAGCTTAATGAAATGATAAGGTAGCAGTCCCTATAAGACAAGGTGTTGTGTTGATTACAGCTCAATGAAATGATAAGGTAGCAGTCCCTATAAGACAAGGTGTTGTGTTGATTACAGCTTAATGAAATGATAAGGTAGCAGTTCCTATAAGGCAAGGTGTTGCTAATCATTTCATTGAGCTGTAATTAACACAACACAAGGATCCAATGTCCCAGATGACATCACTGGTGGCCATATTCAAACTCATTCACTCTCAATAACTGTCAAACTAAATGAATGTGTGCACAACTGTTTTTTGGATGTGTGTGAGATTATGTGCAAAATAAATCAGCATTGTTGTTTTGGTGAAGTGGCCTAACATTGAGGTGAGTTTGAGTTTATACTGTCTACAGTTTATTATTAAACAACCTAACATCGAGGTGAGTTTGAGTTTAAACTGTCTACAGTTTATTATTAAACAACACCATTCTGTCAAGATGCCCCCCCCCCCACCTCCCCCTTAAGTAGATTAAAACAGAAAGGAGACAGGCTCCAAAGGGGCCTTTAAGACCTGGGACAAAACCAGGCGCCAGCGAGGCTCCTGCACTCACAGACCCTTAGACTCCATTCATTTAAGAGCTGGGAGACCCTGTAAAAGAGCAGCGCTCAGACCGACCACTCAATTAAAGGAATGCTTTGAGAGAAAGTTACTCTGCCTTTTGTTTTGTTTCTCCCTCGCCAGACACTTGTCCCACTGCGAGTAAAAAAAGATTCGACATGTTGTCCTCGTCTTTCCCTGAAACGGCATGCTAGCATTATTAGCATTCCACATTGAATCCATGGGGGCGCTTACTAGCTTGTGGTTAGCCACGCCCCCTGGTTACTAGCTTGTGGTTAGCCATGCCCCCTGGTTACTAGCTTGTGGTTAGCCACGCCCCCTGTTACTAGCTTGTGGTTAGCCACGCCCCCTGGTTACTAGCTTGTGGTTAGCCACGCCCCCTGGTTACTAGCTTGTGGTTAGCCACGCCCCCTGGTTACTAGCTTGTGGTTAGCCACGCCCCATGGTTACTAGCCTGTGGTTAGCCACGCCCCCTGGTTACTAGCCTGTGGTTAGCCACACCCCCTGGTTACTAGCTTGTGGTTAGCCATGCCCCCTGGTTACTAGCTTGTGGTTAGCCATGCCCCCTGGTTACTAGCTTGTGATTAGCCATGCCCCCTGGTTACTAGCCTGTGGTTAGCCATGCCCCCTGGTTACTAGCTTGTGGTTAGCCATGCCCCCTGGTTACTAGCCTGTGGTTAGCCATGCCCCCTGGTTACTAGCTTGTGGTTAGCCACGCCCCCTGGTTACTAGCTTGTGGCTAGCTGCATCCCTGGTTACTAGCTTGTGGTTAGCTGCATCCCTGGTTACTAGCTTGTGGTTAGCCACGCCCCCTGGTTACTAGCTTGTGGCTAGCTGCATCCCCTGGTTACTAGCTTGTGGCTAGCCATGCCCCCTGGTTACTAGGTTGTGGTTAGCCACGCCCCCTGGTTACTAGCTTGTGGCTAGCCACGCCCCCTGGTTACTAGCTTGTGGCTAGCTGCATCCCCTGGTTACTAGCTTGTGGTTAGCCACGCCCCCTGGTTACTAGCTTGTGGTTAGCTGCATCCCCTGGTTACTAGCTTGTGGTTAGCCACGCCCCCTGGTTACTAGCTTGTGGCCAGCTGCATCCCCTGGTTACTAGCTAGCAAACCGAAGCAACCACTGCCTACTCTGTGTTTATTCCTCCCTCACAGCGAGTCCTGCTCCCTGCATCCTCGACGTCACCACACTCAACACTCAATTCACTCAGTTCAATTCTCAAGGTCCCTTGTTGAAAGACACAGCGTTGCGGCCACATCGAGGACCGTCCTCTTAGCCCCCGACCTACAAAGCGCCACCTTGGTGGAAACTCCCAACGAGAGAGAGAGAGAGAGAGAGAGAGAGAGAGAGAGAGAGAGAGAGAGAGAGAGAGAGAGAGAGAGAGAGAGAGAGAAAGAAAAAGAGAGAAAGAAAAAGAGAGAAAGAAAAAGAGAGAAAGACAGACAGATAAATAGAGAGAGACAGAGAGAGAGACAGAGAGAGATAGAGAGAGAAAGAGACAGAGACAGAGACAGAGAGAGAGAGAGAGAGAGAGAGAGAGAGAGAGAGAGAGAGAGAGAGAGAGAGAGAGAGAGAGAAAAGAGAGAGAGAGAGAGAGAGAGAGAGAGAGAGAGAGAGAGAAAAGAGAGAGAGAGAGAGAGAGAGAGAGAGAGAGAGAGAGAGAGAGAGAGAGATCATACAAAGAATCAATGCACAAATCTCCAGATACTGTGCAATGAGCAAACCGTCTACATGGCAGCTCACCCCACCGTAGACCAGCACCGCCGGTATGACACTGTTCACATCTTCAAAAGAGTCCCTAACTTCGCAAAGACCCTGAAAGACGTTGCACTAAACCGCAGCCCCCATCACATCCTACAGGAGCAACAGAGGGACGAACACCTCACCCAGAGCTACACCCAGAAGACCTGTTGCACCCAGAGAACAACAGGCTACAACCAGAGACCCCCCCCCCACAAAGAGCATATCAGACATATGCACAGGCTGCCCACTTTCGACCTGCTCCCCTCCTGCCGACCCCCCCCCCCCCCCCCCCCCGCCCCCGCCAATACACATCCTGCCAACCCCACAACACACATACACACAGCACATGCCACCACCAATCCCATACCACACAGATATACAGGTCAACCCCATGCCCGACAGATCTCCACCCGGGGAGCTGACCGTGCTTCAGAAGATCAGCAAGCTCTACTCAATTGTGGTCCAGGACAAAACCACTGGAATATAACACTGTAAATAATGTAATATAAATCTTTCACCATTTCAAGCTGGAATATACAAGGTCTGAGGTCAACTGCCCTTGGAACAAAGAGCAGAAACCCAGACTTTATCACAGAAATGTGAAACACAGACATCATGGTCCTACAAGAGACATGGCACAGAGGAAATAGTCCTACTGGCTGTCCTGCAGAGTACAGAGAGCTGCTGGTACCATCCACCAAGCTAACAGGGGTCAAACAGGGGGAGAGACTCGGGAGGCATGCTAATATGGTACAAATCAGAACTAACCCACTCCATTAAGCTAATCAAAACCGGAGTTTTTTTCATCTGGTTAAAAATAAATAAGGAACTTACATCAACCGAGAAAGATGTCTTCCTGTGTGCCACTTACATTCCCCCAATCGAATCCCCATATCATAAGGAGGACATGTTCCCAATCCTACAAGAAGCAATCAACCAGTTCCAGGCTTGTGGTCACATTATAGTTTGTGGGGACCTCAATGCCAGGACAGGACGAGAACCTGACACTCTCAGCACACAGGGTGACAAACAGCTACCAGGAGGTGGAAACATCCCCTCCTAAATATGCCCCGCCAGAAAAAACGATGACCAAACAACAAATAAACATGGGTCACAACTTATACAGCTCTGTCGCTCGCTGGGACTGTACATAGTTAACGGTAGGCTCCGAGGGGACTCTTATGGTAGGTACACATACAGCTCATCTCTGGGTAACAGTACAGTAGATTACTTCATCACTGACCTCAGCCTAGTGTCTCTCAGAGCGTTCACAGTCAGCCCACTAACACCCCTGTCAGACCACAGCAAAACCACTGTCTATCTAAACAGATCAACACCCAACCAGGAAATATCAAAACCAAACAAACTACAAAACGGAAAGAAAATAGTATGGAAGCATTCCAAACTGCTATCAAGCTACAAAAGGTCCAATCATGATTAGACAATTTTCTGGAAAAAAAACTTCCAACACAACAGCAAAAGTGTAAACGGGGCGGTAGAAAACCTCAATAACATATTCGACATTACAGCCTCCTTATCCAACCTAAAGGCCTCAAATAGGAAAGCGAGGACAAATAAAAATATGCATGACAAATGGTATGATAATGATTGTAAAAATGTCAGGAAGAAATTAAGGAACCTATCACACCAAAAACACATAGACCCAAACAACCAGAACCCATGTCTTCAATACAGTGAAAAATGTAAACACTTCAAAAACACAGTCAGGAAAAAAAGGGACCAACACGTTAGAAACCAGCTACAGGATATAGACTATAGAGCAGTGATTCCCAACCTGGGGTCCGCGGACCCCTGGGGGTCCGCCAGGGGGCGCAGGGAGTCCGCCAGACCACAGATGATTTGAGTTTTTTTTTTTTTTTTTTTCTTTTTTTTATCATCAGAAGCATGAATAGTCTCTCCACTACAATAAAAAAATAAAGATAAATAAATAAACATCTAGACATGATTTTTGAATGTTAACAGTAGGCTACCGGGTAGCCGCTTAAAACGTGAATCAGTTGACTGTATCACTTTCTGTAGCTAGCCTAGCACGCTAGTTAACTTTCTCGGCTCGTCTGCAGTCAGCCGCCAGAGGCGAAAATGTGTGACAAACGAAAAGGAGATGATGGCAGCTCATCTGCAAAAAAAGTTAGGACCTACAGCAATCGCGAAAATTACATCACCATGGGCTTCACTGAGGGACCAGACAAACGACCTGAGTGTGTGATTTGTGGAGAAAAGTTGGCAAACTCGAGCCTGAAGCCCAGCAAGCTGAAGAGACATCAGGCGTCTAAGCACCCAGAAACCGTTGGGAAGGATCCAGACTTTTTTCGGAGGAAAGAACAGTCTCTCAAGGCGAACAAGCCTGTTGATGTTAGAGTAGCGTGGAGCAGGGGTGGCAGTGATTTACAGAAGGCTACCGAAGCCTTCTTTGAGTGTTCGCTTTTAATTGCAAAAGCAAAGAAACCGCACAATATTGGCGAGCAGCTCATCAAACCAGCCTGCATCAAAATGGTTTAGAAACTGTGCGGCCCACAGGTGGCGGATAAACTAAAATCAGTACCACTCTCGAACAATGTAGTGAAATACCGAATTGATAAGATGTCAAGTGATTGCGAGCAGCAGCTGTCAGAAAAGCTTAGAAAGGGTCCCAATTTGCCATACAACTTGATGAAACTACAACTGTCGCAGACGAGGGCTGTGCTCATCGTTTATGTGCAATATATTGAAAATGAGGATCTGAAGCATGACATTCTCATGTCAGTCAACCTTACTACCACCACTCGAGGTGAGGATATTTTTACTGCAGTGGATTCTTACTTCATTCAACATAAATGCAAACCGTTCACCATTAGGGCCTGATTTGAGAGGATGAATACAGGATTTGAATATTGGCCAACATTTTGAAATACATAAGGTGCAAGATTAGATTTGTTGATTGAAGGCACAAGTCAAAGAAGCATAGTGGGTCTAATTATGATGCATATGCCTGTGTATAAGCAGTTTGTTATTAAAATGACAAAAAAAAGTATTAAACCCAGCTAGGACAGATTCTCTCTGCTACTGATTGGAATTTCCTGTCTCATATTTAGTTTAATTTGTTGCATTGATTTGTTCCATAAATGCAAACCGTTCACCATTAGGGCCTGATTTGAGAGGATGAATACAGCATTTGAATATTGGCCAAACATTTTGAAATGCATATGGTGCAAGATGAGATTTGTTGATTGAAGGCACAAGTCAAAGAAGCATAGTGGGTCTAATTGTGATGCATATGCCTGTGTATAAGCAGTTTGTTATTAAAATGGGGGGTCCGCGAATTTCATCAGAGATGTTTGGGGGGTCCCTGGGGGGGAAAAAGGTTGGGAACCACTGCTATAGAGGAATCCATAAAAACAAACCACTTCTGGGAAAACCGGAACAAACTAAACAAACAACACCATGAGGAGCTACCCATCCAAAATGGACACGTATGGGTAAACCATTTCTCCAATCTCTTTAGCCCAATACAAAATAATGAACAGCAAAAACACATACAAGATAAACTACAAAGCCTAGAGTCAACCATAAAAGACTACCAGAACCCGCTAGGACTCCCCAATTACACTACAAGAACTACAGGACAAAATAAAATCACTTAAAACCAAGAAGGTCTGTGGAGCGGATGGTATCCTAAATGAAATGATAAAATTCACAGACTCCAAATTCCAATTGGCTATACTAAAACTCCTTAACATTGTCCTTAGCTCCGGGATCTTCCCCAATATTTGGAACCAAGGACTCAACACCGCTCCACAAAAAGGGAGACAAATTTGACCCAAACTATTACCATGGGATCTGTGTCAACAGCAACCTTGGGAAAATCCTCTGTATGATCGTCAACCACAGACTCATACATTTCCTCACAAACAACAATGCCCTGAGCAAATCACAGATTGGCTTCCTACCAAATCACTGTACAACAGACCACATTCTCACCCTCAGCACCCTAATCGACAACCAAATAAATAAAAATAAAAGCAAAGTATACTCCTGTTTCGTTGACTTCCAAAAAGCATTTGACTCAATTTGGCACGAGGGTATGCTGTACAAGCTGTTAGAAAGTGGCATTGGAGGGAAAACCTACAACCTCATAAAGTCAATGTACACCAACAACACATGTGCTGTGAGGCTTGAGGAAAAACACAGACTTCTTTCCTCAAAGCCGTGGGGTTAGACAGGGGTGCAGTTTGAGTCCAACCCTCTTCAACATATACAATCAATGAACTGGCAAAAAACATTGGAACAAACTGCAGCACCTGCATCCCCCTAGCAAACACAGAAGTCAAATGCCTACTGTTTGCAGATGACCTGGTGCTGCTGTCTCCAACAAAAGAAGGGCTACAGCAGCACCTTGACCTTCTGCACAAATTCTCCCAGACATGGGCACTGACAGTAAATCTAACCAAAACACTGACAGTAAATCTAACCAAAACGAAAGTTATGATATTCCAAAAAAGGCCCAGCCTACAACAACACAAACACAAATTCCTCCTTAGACACAATTGCCCTAGAACACACAAAAAACTACACCTATCTCGGCCTAAACATCAGTGCTACAGGGAACTTTAACCAAGCTGTGAATGACCTGAGAGACAAAGCAAGAAGGGCTTTTTATGCCATCAGAGGGAACATCAAGCTAGACATTCCAATCAAAATCTGGCTCAAAATATTAGACTCTGTCATAGAACCCATTTCCCTGTATGGTTGCAAAGTCTGGGGCCCACTTGCAAACCAAGACTTCACTAAATGGGACAAACACCCAATTGAGACTTTGTATGCAGATTCTGCAAATCCATTCTCCGCACCCAATGGAAAACACCAAACAATGCATACAGAGAAGAACTAGGAAGATTATCTAATTATCAAAATCCAAAAAAGCATTTAAATTCTATAATCACCTAAAAGAAAGTGACCCAGACACACTGCATAACAAAGCCCTCACCTACAGAGAGACGCTTGAGAGATGCCCACTCAGCCAGATGGTTCTGGGACTCTGCTCACAAACACAAGCAGAGCCACCAGACAGAAACAACACTGGACTAAACCAAATTATAAGAAAACAAAAAGAAAACTATTTGACACATGGAAAGAATCAACCCAAAACGAGAGCAAATTGAAATGCTATTTGGCCCTAAACAGAGAGTACACAGTGGCAGAATACCTGAGCACTGTGACTGACCCAAAACAAAGAAGATCCTTGACTAGGTACAGACTCAGCGAGCACAGCCTAGCCATCGAGAAAGGCCGCCATAGGCAGACCTGGCTCCCAAGAGAAGACAGACTGTGCACCCACTGCACACAAGAAGAGGTGGAAACCGAGCTACACTTCTTAACAACCTGCCCACTATACCAAAACATCAGAGACATATACTTCAACCTGCCCACTATACCAAGACATCAGAGACATATACTTCAACCTGCCCACTATACCAAGACATCAGAGACATATACTTCAACCTGCCCACTATACCAAGACATCAGAGACATATACTTCCACAAATTGCAAACACCCAAAGAGACTTTGAATATATGGAAAATAACTCAAAACTGGGTGAAATACAACAATGTGCAAACACAGCAGCAAGATTTGTGAGCTGCTGTGACAAGAAAAGGACATCCAATGGAATACAACCACCATAAAGACTGTCAATCATACAAAAAAGTCCTTCTGTACTGATTACTTCTGATTTCTCTGTTTGATTGTTTTGTTCTATTTGGCTTTGGCAATGTAAACGTATGTTTCCCATGTCAATAAAGCCCATTTGAATTTTATTGAGTTGAAAATTGAGAGAGAGAGAGAGAGAGAGAGAGAGAGAGAGAGAGAGAGAGAGAGAGAGAGAGAGAGAGAGAGAGAGAGAGATGAGAGAGAGAGAGAGAGAGAGAGAGAGAGAGAGAGAGAGAGAGAAAAAGGCAACCACCTCCAACGTGAATTGATCTCTGCCAAGATTTTCTCCGTAAACACCGGCAAGACGGGGCCTCTCTGTTGTGTTTGTTGTGCTTTGTGTAAACTGGTGTAAACCTTTGTTTAGACGCAGCAGAGAGGATGTGCCTGACACACTGAGGGGAGGAGGAGGGAGAGGGGAGGAGGAGAGGGGAGGAGGAGGGGTGAGGAGAGGGGAGGAGAGGGGATGAGGAGGGAGAGGGGAGAAGGAGAGGGGAGGAGGGGTGAGGAGAGCGATGAGGAGGGAGAGGGGAGGAGATGGGTGAGGAGAGAGGATGAGATAACAGAGGGGATGAGATAACAACACACCACATCATGTATTATCCCTTACAGCTAACTATCTAGCCATGGTAACTCCATGCTATAAAAGCTATTACTAAAGTTGATTTCAAGACAATGTGACTCGGCGAGGTTTTATTGCCGACTGGTAAGGCTAAGAGAATAATCAAAGACTCCAGCCACCCAAACAACTGCCTCTTTGAACTGCTGCGGTCAGGCAAGCGATACCGGAGTCTCATGGCAAGCACAGAGAGACTCAAGAGGAGCTTCTATCCCCAGGCCATCAGGATGCTCAACGAACAATAACACTATGTAACAACCATCAAATGCACTCACATCCACACGCACACACTCACTTTAAACAAACAACTCACTGTAGCACCCACTTTACCCACTTTAGACACCTAACACACTTTATATTTATTGGTAAAGAATTTGCAATACAACTCATACCTCATCACACCTTACTGTAAATTGTACCTAAATTGTACCTCATCCCATTTCTGCATTGTACTGTATTGTATTGTAACTCAGTTACTTTTCTACTCTGCATTGTATATTGTATGTACATTGAACACTTTTGTCTATGTGCTTGACTTCTATTTTATACTTATGATACTTATTTCATACTTATCTATTTTTATCTAGCACAATCTCTGGAGCAAAACAGAAAGAAGCATTTTATATTCCAGTTGACATTTCTGACACGCATTTTCCGAAGATCATGATTCGAAACGTATACCGTCGGTGCCTACCGTCTGAACGTAATATTAGTGGTTTTGACACCACAACGTTTAACGCATTATCAAAGCATAGGTTGTGAAAAAAAAAACTGACTTGGCCTCCTCTGTCATTTTACCCACGCTACGCCACTGGCTGTGAGTACAAGTAGAAAGGATAATCTGCTCATGATGAAGACTCTACCAACACGCAGCAAGTGTGATGTTCCTCTTTTCAGAGGACAAGTGTCGTTGGAAATGAACAGAACAAGAATAAAAATAATGAGGCTAGTAGGCTAGAACATGGCTGAACACTGGGAGTAAGACGAAATTCTGTTTTGTAAATACAATCTAATCCTGTATTTTTTTTTATTATTATTACATTTTTTTAAATACATCTCTATTCATAAAAATATATGACTGATGTGTGATTATTATTATTCATGATATATACTGTTATGGGTCTAAGTAAGCAATCAACCCTGCAAAATAACCTTTAGTTGTTCTGTATATTTGTTCAGACAATGTGAACAAATACAGACATTCTGCTGTCAGCTAGGACCAACGTTACAACATTTCCCTAAAAACTTACAAAAATGTAAACATTTTGAAAACCCTTTCATTTCTGCATCGGAGGCCTCCTACAACATCTGTAACTCTAACCCTACAACAACATCTGTAAGTAGCTGTCCATCTACAGTAAAGAAAGTGTTTGATAGTGAATGTAGTTAAAGTACAGCTATCTGAGCACTTGGGAGCGTTGTTATTATTAATATTATATTATTATTATTATTATTATTATTATTATTATTATTATTATTATTATTATTATTATTATTATTGCATCTACAATTCTAATCACGACAGAGGCTCGGGAGGTAGAGCGGTCGTCTGGTAAAGGGAAGGTTCCCGGTTAGATTCCCGCTCCTCCCGGGGCAGCGTGTCGAAGTGTTCTTGAGCAAGACACTTAACCCCTAACTGCTCCCGATGAGCAGGGCCCTGTTTCTTGTACCTGGATAACTGAGTTAGCCGGATAACTTTAGCTGGATAACTGAGTTAGCCGGACTTTCCGGTTTCATGTACGTGGATTTTCCAAATCACCATGACAACAGATCCAAAAGTTTGAGCCTGCTCGAAAGCAGAGTTCAAGTTCAAGTTAGCCGGATCACGCAGAGCCACGCCCCCGCAAAGAAAGTGACAGCTCGTTTCCTGAAACTATTCCCACAGTCTACGATCTGCATTATACCATTCTGAATTACGTTTTTGTGCTCCATTCTTCCAGAGGGGGCTTTTGAAATGTAAAATAGACCCAAAATGCTGATACTAAATTCACTTTGTCCTAAATAATGCACGTTATATATACCGTGGCGACGGTGGCGCTCGCTCGTGCGATGTACACATTATGTGGTTATTTTAATTGTAACTGGGATTAAGATGTCTGATGAGATGCGCTGTTTGACGGATTTGAGGAATTGAATGAGCCGTTGACGTCACATTAATGAATGAGGATAAAGAGATAAACTTCATTCAAAACAAAGGATATTCTAAACACGGGTCTCTCGTTCATTAATGTATAAACAATGAATTTATCCCATCTGGCCCAGTGGCCCAGCGGTAGTGCTCAAGCCTGCCAACCCAGCGACCGGGGTTCAAATCCCGGTGTTTCCAATATGATTTTTTTGAATATAATATTAATGATTATACGCCAAAGTAGCCTGGTTTTAAGTTAAAATATTATAAATCTACATGCATTGAGTATGTCATTCTTTATATAGCTCTCAACGTGCACCAAATTGAATTATTCCTATATTGCAAAAAGAAGGAGACGACTAGGGTCTAGAACCCCGGTCGTCCGTGTGAAAGTCAAAAGAACAACCCGTTAGACCACATTGGAGATAAGTTAAAGATTGACTATACATCAATCAATGGGTAAGAGAGCCGTATCGTAATTCTGTATAACAGTTAACTAATTATTTTCGCTAGCAAGATCTCATTTGATTATTCAATCCAGCAGGCAAGTTTAAAGAAATATAATCTGATTGATTGAGGTAATGAGGGACTTAGAATTAGCCTATAGATAACGCATTTAACTTGTCGGCGAGGCGATTGAGCCGTATTGCAATCTGTCAATAAAGTCTTAAATCAATTAATCAATCAATGCCGTTGAGAATCAGGATCTCTGCCATCGATACGTGCTGGCTTTTCACCTAAAACGGCCGCGCGCATTTAGCCTGAGTCGCAAGTCTGGCTTGAGTTAACGAGACTGAATCCACCTTCTTGGAACAGGAAAATCCCGGCTTCAAACATCGGGTTAACTGAAGCTGGATAATGACATCTTGATCGACTTAGTTGAACCACGTACAAGAAACAGGGCCCAGGTCGGCACCTTGCCGTCGGTGTGTGGATGTGTGAGTGAGTGGGTAAAATGTGAGGAACAAAATTGTAAAGCGCTTTGGATAAAAGAGATATATAAATGCAGCCATTTACCATTCAACCCCTTTTCTGTTCTCATCTGGACTGCTTCATCTATCATGTGACACCTTCGGCCAATCAGAATCTTCCTTCAGTAGCACATGAAAGGAGGTGAAGACACAGCTCTGTACTTGCTAGGAGCCACTAAAGGAGACACAGCTCTGTACTTGCTAGGAGCCACTAAAGGAGACACAGCTCTGTACTTGCTAGGAGCCACTAAAGGAGACACAGCTCTGTACTTGCTAGGAGCCACTAAAGGAGACACAGCTCTGTACTTGCTAGGAGCCACTAAAGGAGACACAGCTCTGTACTTGCTAGGAGCCACTAAAGGAGACACAGCTCTGTACTTGCTAGGAGCCACTAAAGGAGACACAGCTCTGTACTTGCTAGGAGCCACTAAAGGAGACACAGCTCTGTACTTGCTAGGAGCCACTAAAGGAGACACAGCTCTGTACTTGCTAGGAGCCACTAAAGGAGACACAGCTCTGTACTTGCTAGGAGCCACTAAAGGAGACACAGCTCTGTACTTGCTAGGAGCCACTAAAGGAGACACAGCTCTGTACTTGCTAGGAGCCACTAAAGGAGACACAGCTCTGTACTTGCTAGGAGCCACTAAAGGAGACACAGCTCTGTACTTGCTAGGGGTGCAGTGGGGGAAAGTTTGGCTTTCCATGTTCCACTCAGGGGTGATGTAGTGTGCAGTAACTAATTGTACTTGTAGGGCTGTCAACAAATATTCTATATTGAAATTAATAATCAACTTGTAAATAATTTTTTAATAATAATTATTATATTAGATTGTGAAAAAAACAGCCCCCGGTGGGCGGTCGTTAGTGGTTAACATACCGTTGTATTCGTTCGGTACACTACACAGCCGTTCGGTACGGTACGGTACACACTGAAACGGTTCGCTTCGGTACGGATACGTGTACCTTTACACCCCTAGGAGCCACTAAAGGAAGCCAGTGAGGTTTGGTTGTGGAGCTTTAGCTGCTCTCCTGGCTCTTCTGGGGTTTTGAGTTGAATTGTGTTTGTGGTGCCGTCCCTCAACCTAGTATTACGTTTTTCCTTTTTGTTGTACTGTACGTGTGCTGTATGAAGACCATACATTTTAATCTAATCTAATTCTACTTTGCACTACTTTTATTGTCTTTTATACCTATTCCTATGTCTGCACTTTATGCATTGCTTTTATTCTGTCAACTGTATGCTGATTGTAAGCCTCATGTTCATGTTATGCTATTTGCTGTGAAGCACTTTGAGCTGCAATCTATGTATAAAAGGTGCTATATAAATAAAGTTATTATTATTATTCATCTAAAAGGAATACTGTAGTTAGTTACTTTCCACCCTCCTCTCCGTTCGCAGTACAACCCCCCCCCCCCCCCCCCAATTACATGTGGTGATGTAGGAAGACTTCAGTATAATATGTGACCCCCCCCCCCCCTCCCTGCTACAAAGGCAACGCTCAGAACCCCCCTCTGGAATGAGAGGGACACATCAGAAAGCAAAATAAACTCGACATCAAGCGCAGCCGAATCCGTGGACGGAGACGATCGACACATTGGGTCCAGCTGTGTCCGAGGGCAGAACTAAATAAACACGGAGTCAAACGAATAAAAAACAACAGAGGAACTGAACGTGATTGCTCTTTAATCAGAGCGCAGTTAGGCAATCTTAAATCAATTAGTGCCTTAACTTGTTGACACAGCACATCTGGGAGCCGACACGACAGCTTCCTATATGGGCTCTGAGTGAGTCTCTGAGTGAGTCGATCTGAGTGAGTGAGTCTCTGAGTGAGTCGATCTGAGTGAGTCTCTGAGTGGCATCCAACCAGAGTGCAAATGTAACAGTAAAGTTCAACAGTAATATACAATGTACAGGTGATTAAACTGGGTATAAAATAGTGCGGCTGGGTGGCGCAGTGGGCAAGGCGCTCGCCACCAACACAGGAGATGCTGGTATTGAGCCCAGCTCTCAGCGTTGCTTCCGGCTTGGCCGGCCGTCGTACTAACACAATTGGCAGTGTTAGAGGGTGGGAAAGCCGGTGGGTGGGTCCTGGTCGTTGTAAACAGCACCTCCTACAGTTCGGTCGGGGCGCCTGCACAGCGAGGAAAGGATCTAAGGGGGGTAGTGTGATCCTTCCACACATTACACCCTCTCAGTGAGAGTCCGCGCTGCCAGGTGAAAAGAAGCGGTTGATTGGCTACACATGTGTCGGAGGAAGCATGTGATATCCTCCACTCTCCCAGACCAACTGTAGGGGGTAGAGTGCACAGCGACCATGAAGGGGATTGGGAATTGGCATAACGACTAACATTGGGATGGGAGAAAAACAGAGGAAAAAGGAGGGGGGAAAAGATTTTAAAAAACTGAGTAATAGTACTAATCAGATGTATGTACAGAGTTGTAGTATTAATATGTACAGTGATACAAGTATAAAGATAGTAAGACACTATGGTAGTAAGTCATACTGGCCAGCAGTGTAACTAGTAAGAGTGGGTAAGAGATATGTACATTGGATTATCGACTAAACCAGGGGTCAGCAACCTTTTTGACATGGAGTGCCTGTTTGAAATATAGTTGTAACTAGTGTGCCTCAACAATATTCCATGCATCGTAATTTATTTTTCTCATAATCAGGCATTTTTAATGATAATTTTTACATTATTACATCATTATTGTTATTGTTATTATTAACAATATTATTATGATGGTTGTATCAACCCTAAATCTGAGTTGGGGGGGGGGGAATGCAATGCAGACAAACAGCTGCATACAGTGCGACCATTTCACTCACATTTGCCCATTCATTTTTGGACACATCACACACCATTGGTGTGTGTACTGTACGTGTGCTGTCATAGCTCCACCTACAGGCCTAATGGAGAACACCAGGAGAACACCAGGATGTGAATGGAGGGTGAATGTGAGGTATATTGTGTAAATAAGTTTTGATTGATCGCAAGACTACACTGTAAAAAAAAATAATAATAATAAGTTACCAGAACTTAAAAATATTGAGTTCAGTTACTGTGCATTAAGGTTTTCAGTTTTCCATCCATAATAAGTTAACAGAAAAATAAGTACACAACCACATTATTTCAAGCTAATAAAACCATGTTTATTGTCATTGTTTTAAGAACACAAGTTGACTTGGTAATGCTCACATTTTGAGTAAAATGCAATGTTCAATGAAATAGAAAAATAAATAATAAAATGTGTTGATTAATCCCACTGGTCACAATGGTGACCGTAATAATGTTTTTGTTATAAGGCTCTGCAAATGTTACTGAATGATGTAGCAATGTATTTCCAGCTAAATTGAAATAATAAACAAATAAAGGGTCTCAATTAAATATGTGGTAGTAAAAAGAACCTGTGGGAGGATTTCAACAAGATAAATGCGACAACAGTGCAAAATATATCACTATAATATTTCAAAGCAACAAAAAAAAATATATATATATATATAAATATAAATATATATATATCATTTTTTATTTATTTATTTTTTGCTGCCCCCTGTGCCTATGAAAATGCCCCCGCGTGCCTACGCGTGCCTAGGGTTGCCTACCCCTGGACTAAACCTTACTTGGTCCCAAGAAGAGGGTCTCGTGTATTATTGGGTTAGGACATTTACATTGGAGGGGGTTGAGTTAGGACTGAATCTGGGTTTAACATGATTTGTGGAGCTCCCGCTGGTGTTGTGGTTGTGGTATTCACTGACCTTTGGGAAGTATTTTGACATGTACATGGGTACCTTAGTCGTGTAGTGTATCTTGTAGACCAGGCCCATTGCAAGTTGCTGTACTCTGTCGTCTACTCTAAGCCATCCTAGGTTGTCAAAGTGGGCAGGGGTGAGGTGGGTTCTAGGAGTAAGGTCAAGCAGTAGTCTGACCAGTTTGTTTTGAGATGTTTGTCATTTTGTTTTTAGCGCCTTTGAGGTGCTTTGGTACCATGAGGTGCAAGCATAGTCGTAGTACCCTTGAATGTGTGCTCCTGCTAGAGTCTTCAGGGTATTCTTGTTCACCAGAGAGGAGATCCGGTACAAGAATCGAGTTCGTTGGTTGACCTTTTTTATTACATTGGATTGGATGCCATTTTGTCACAGGAAAGATTTGCCTCTAGGATGGAACCTAGGTATGTAATTTCATCTTTCCTTGTGACAATATTGTCACCCACTGTAACTGAGAAGCCGTCGGCCTTGCTGAGTTTGTTATTTGCACCGAAGAGAATGGACTCTGTTTTACCCAGGTGTAATGATAGTTTGTTATCAGCGAGCCAGGTGCAGATTCTGCCGAGTCCAGAGCTGAGGGCTTTTTCAACCTGTAACTTGTTCTTGTCAGAGACCAGCAGGGCTGAGTCATCCGCAAAAAGGAACAAGTTGCAGTCACAAGCCGACGACATGTCATTTGCATAAATTAGGAACAGTAATGGCCCTAGTATGCTTCCTTGTGGAACACCACAGCTCACTGGGAGGGGGGGATAGGGTACCGTTTACCTCCACCATCTGTTCTCTCCCCTCCAGGTAGGATTGCATCCAGCTCACTGATAGACTATCAAAACCAGTTGCTTTTAGCTTGTCAATCAGATGGAGTGATTGACAGTGTCGAAGGCCTTTTGTAGGTCCAGCATTTTGTAGGACCATGCCGCAGTATTTGCCGGCATCCACCTCTTGTTTGATGTGGTCGTTCAAATAGAGGAGGCATGTGTCAGTGGAGTGGGATGTTCTGAAGCCAGATTGGAATTCGAAGATTAGATTTTTTTCCGCAAGGTACTTTCCGACCTGTTCGTATACTATTTTTTCCATGACTTTCGAGATGGAGGTAAGAATAGAAACAGGGCGGTAGTTGCCTGGGTCTAATTTGCTGCCCTTTTTGTGCAGGGGTGTTACTCTCACAATTTTGAAGTCTTTGGGTACGTGTCCCTGTTTTATGGAGAGGTTTATTATGTGTGTGATGACTGGGGTGATGGCGGCTGCTGAGTGTCTGAGGAATTTGGAGGGGATATTGTCAGTGGCCTTGTTCGGTTGGAGGGCGCTCAGTTTTTTGAGTACCTCAGCTGTTGTTACCATTTCTAGTTTGAAATCGTGTTTACGGACCCCTAGGTTATTGTAGTAGGCTAGGATGTGTTCTAGCCCAAAATGCCCTGAGTGGGTGGGTAGTTCATTTACCAGTGTTGTCGCTATGTTTGTGAAGAAAATGTTTAAGTAATTGGCCACATCCGGGCGGCTGATTGGCGCAGTGGGCAAGGCGCTCGCCTCTAACGCAGGAGACGCTGGGTTCGAGCCCAGCTCTCGGCGTTGCTACCGGCTGGCCGGTCGTTCATACTAACACAATTGGCAGTGTTAGAGGGTGGGAAAGCCAGAGGATGGGGATTTGACGTTGTGGACAGCGACTCCTACAGGTCGGTTTGGTGACGCCGGAGCGACAGAAGCAGGAAGTATCGGGAGCAGCGTGAGCCTCCCACGCGTTACTCCTCGCCACTGAGAGTTCGAGCTGCTGCGGTGAAAAGATGCAACAGGCTGCCTCCTCGTGTACCGGAGGGGACACGTGATGCAAGGCTTCTGTCCTCACTACAACGACCTGTGGGAGGCATAGTCTAGCAACGATCAAGACAGGGGAGGGAAGAATTGGATATACGAAATTGGGATGGGAGAAAAATAGAAAATGGGGAGAAAAAGTGGATAAAAAATAAAAAGTAATTGGCCACATCCAGCTTGTCTGTGATGAGCATGTTGTCCGTCTTATGTTTATGTTTGAAAATCTGGTTTTAAGTTTTTTACTGCAGCCTAGTTGATTATTGAGTCATTTCCAAAGTTCATGGGGTTTATTTTTGTTTTCCTCAGTTTAGTCATTGATGAATTCTTTTTTGCAGTTTTGATCATGGAGTTTACTTAGGCCATGTTTAGACGGAGAGAGTCTCAACAGAAACCGCAGAAGTCGTCTTGCGATCTCACTTTTAATTTAGCGTTTAGACTAGAGTTTTGGGAGGGAATTCTTCATGCAGATGAGGCTGTAAAAGTGTAGTCGACTCGAGACGACGGAGCCCGCTAACCCATACGCTACACTGCCTCAGGTCGTTGAGACAACCAGGCATGCTGTGAAGACCCGCCCTACTCTGTCTCTGATTCGCAGAATGTGGGTGGGGGAATGTTATTGGACCAAAGCAGAGTCACTCACAGACAGTGGCTCCAGTCACTAGTTGTGATAGCCGCTGGACTGATTCTTGTGTATTTAAAAGTACTGCCAATGTAGCCTTCAGGTGATCTCCGTGGATAGAATCAGACATGCTTGTTCGCTTTGTTTACGCTTCTAGGCTACTGGCGCAATGCCTCTGACGTAAGCAGTATGCGACGAGAGCCTTGAGAACCCTTTCGTCATAGTTTTATGCGGTTTGACTGTTCAGATGATAGCGCGAAGGTGTATCGTTTCTAGGATTTCCACCCAGGAAGGTGGTTTAACTTTTTTGCGGATTCTCCCGCAAAAACGGCGTTGCCGTATGAACAAAAGGCACATCCGAAAAAATATTTTTACGGATTCACCCGTGAACGTTTCCGTCTAAACATGGCCTCAGTCTGTTTCATTGCAGTTTGAGTTCAGTCACGTGGGCTTGGAGTTCACTGCTCGAGCTTTTGGTAAGGCTTTGACTGATTTTTATGAAACTCAGTTTGGTTATGCTACCAAACATTTAGCTTAGGCTTTTTGGCTTTGGTTAGTTTGTACTGGTAGAACCCAGGCACAGAGGACAAACCGTCTGTTAAATCATAAATATGTTATGTGTATATAAAGTAAATAAATGTGTTAACAAATACCATGTTTGTCTGTGCTCCCACTTGGTTCCTTGTAGAGTCTCTGGCTGCCCAACCAGAACTGGGAGAGGCCAAAGCCTTTTCTGGAGGGAGATTTGGAAGGAACCAAGTGGGGTTCCTTCCAAAGGAGGGGGGGGGGGGTATCATGATGAGAAGGGAATAGACTTCTAAAGTGCCCTAGACACTGATTTCTGTTTTGTGATGATAGCTCGGTAGGGAATAATGTATCCAATGTGTACAGAATGATTTAAATTGTGAAATAATGTCTGTGCTCTGTAATTGATTGATTGTGATTTTGGTTTGTCCCTGTAGGAGGAGCTTCCAGGATAAAGCCTGGGATAGAAGTTTAATCATTTTGTATTTTTTGGTATCTAATTATGTTAACACATTCCTGCCCAACCACATATATATATATATGTGATTGGGAGCCGACACTTGACGGCCAACCACGTATATATATGTGTTAAACTCGTTATTTCTTTTATTCGCTATTGCCATTCATAATTCAACCGGTGTTTTTTTTTTTAGTATGCATGGGTTTTTCTGTTAGCCTAAAGCTATGCGTGTAGCCGATGGCCTGGAATAGTCTTTGGGACGCTGAATTCAGTATGCAGTAAAGGAATATATCATCAGCCATGGACATATGGATCTACCAGATGGCGATCGATAACTGGGAAATCCTTTTGGGGATCCAACGGCCACAGGTAAGAGCTTTTTCACGTAAATTACATGCTGATCAGGCCTTGTTATCATAGCCAACCAGCCGATCAGCGAATAAGGCTACTGAGGCTAATGCCATTATTGGTAATCAATACTCAGAAATGACGTCCCCTGCCCCCCCCCCCCTCCCTTTCATGCATTCATGGTGGACCATGATACCGACAATATGCATTTTGAGTTTTAGCTATAGCTGGTCTATAGCCGAAACGCAATTCGGGGGGGGGGGGGGGGGGGGGGTTGGGTAGGGGGGTGTTGGGTAGGGGGGGGGGGTCAC
>NC_140179.1:18475216-18482988 GCF_963971535.1 Notolepis coatsorum | reverse complement strand
TATCTACCTATCCATCCATCCATCCATCCATCCATCCATCCATCCATCCATCCATCCATCCATCCATCCATCCATCCATCCATCTATCTATCTATCTATCTATCTATCTATCTATCTATCTATCTATCTATCTATCTATCTATCTATCTATCTATCTATCTATCTATCCTATCCGATCACGAGGACGTCCCACATTAACGTACATACTCAGGAGAGATGCGGGAGCAGGAAGCACCGGTGAGCTAGCCAGATGCATGGAGGATCGGGACGACTGGAGGCACCGATGGAGGGCCCGTCCGATAGATAGATAGATAGATAGATAGATAGATAGATAGATAGATAGATAGATATCGTGGTCTCAGACAACAGGTGATTGTAATCAACTAGCAGGTGATTATCATCAGATAACAACACGGCCAATGAGCTGTGGCCTGGCGCCATTTTGTACAGAATGGTCTGAAACAACACGCCACGAGAACACCATCAATATGTCTGTCGGTCCATCTGTCTCCCGGAGAAGGAAAGACATGACATCATCATCATCATCATCATCATCGGTAAGTCACGCGTGTCCAATCGGGGTTGTTTTCACTCCACAGCCTCGTTGGGACAGCATCACACAGGGATTCATTAGCGTCCATTTATTAAAGGTGTCATGGGTAATATTTAATCATTTTGGGAAGAGGACGGTGTACTCTTAACCACATCCAGACAATGTGGAATAAACCCCTCTCCCTCTAAATGGTAAATGGCTGCATTTATATAACACTTTTATCCAAAGCGCTTTACAATTTGTTCCTCACATTCACACACCGACTGCGGAGGAGACCGTGCAAGGTGCCAACCTGCTCATCGGGAGCAGTTGGGGGTTAAGTGTCTTGCTCAAGGACACTTCGACACGCTGCCCGGGAGGAGCGGGAATCGAACCGGGAACCTCCGGATTACCAGACGACTGCTCTTTTATTTATTTTTTTGTTATGCATTTCAATTATATACATACAATATTATTTCAGAACCAAACCCTCCCCTTCCCCACCCAAAACAAAAACCCCACTATCCAAAACAAAACTCTACTTTACCTCTATACTATTAAACTTTATATTTACATTGCCCAAAATAGTTCCTCCCACCAGCCCCTGGAAGACCCTCTCCCAAACCTGCTCTGACGCTGGTATCTTCTTTTCCTTCAAAACAAAAGTTCTATATATTTCTTAACTTTTTACACTACCTATACCTTTCTGCTTCTCTCCCCTCCCTACCTTCAACTCTGGCAGTCCACATCTTTTATTTGTCACACACTCAGGGCGGGATACACAAAGGATGGATTGCACGGTGCTAATTGCACCCTTACTTACTTACTTGCATCCCCTTAACAATTGTGTGTATTGAGCCGTACTGTATTGTACCCACAATCTGTTAATAAAATGTTTCAATCAATCAATCACCGCGCAGGTGAGCAGATAAACCGGAGCGCAGACAGGGTGGAACAGGGTCTCGCGGTCTGAATGAATAAGTGACACACATGCTGTGGATCCCTGCTCCCTCATGCACAACCTCTTTAAGTCCACCACACACACACACACACACACACACACACACACACACACACACACAGACACACACACAGACACACACACACACACACACACACACACACAGACACACACACACACAAAGACACACACACGTCACACACACACAAAGACACACACACACACACACACAGACACACACACAAACACACACACACAGATACACACACACACACACACACATACAGACACACACACACACACAGACACACACACACACAGACACACACAGACACACACAGACACACACACACACACACACACGCACACACACTTACCAACGAGCGAACAGCTGGAGCCACTCAGCAGCACAGCGCAGCCAGGAGGAAATAAACAACATAAAAACACACGAAAAGAAAACAATAAAAGAACCAAACGCAATCAGACACATTTCCAGCGACACCCCAGGACTCGCCTTTTAGATTACATTACATTAGATTACATTACATTACATTAGATTACATTACATTAGATAAGATTACATTAGATTAGATTACATTAGATAAAATTACATTAGATAAAATTACATTAGATGAGATTACATTAGATTACATTAGATTAGATTACATTAGATTACATTAGATTACATTAGATAAGATTACATTAGATGAGATTACATTAGATAAGAGTATATTAGATTACATTAGATTCTATTCGATACATTTAGATTCGATTCAATTCGATTAGATAAAAATGATTGGTAAATGGTGCATTTATATAACAGCTTTTATCCAAAGCGCTTTACAATTGTTTTCCTCAAATGTTTTACCCATTCACTCACACATTCACTCACACATTCACTCACACATTCACTCACACATTCACGCACACATTCACTCACACGTCGTTCACTCACACGTTCACTCACACATTCACTCACCTATTCACTCACACATTCACTCACACATTCACTCACACGTTCACTCACCTATTCACTCACACAGTCACTCACACATTCACTCACACGTTCACTCACCTATTCACTCACACATTCACTCACACGTTCACTCACACGTTCACTCACACGTTCACTCACCTATTCACTCACCTATTCACTCACACGTTCACTCACACGTTCACTCACACGTTCACTCACACGTTCACTCACACGTTCACTCACCTATTCACTCACACATTTACTCACACGTTCACACACCGACGGCGGAGGCGACTACGCAAGGTGCCAACCTGCTCATCGGGAGCAGTTAGGGGTTAAGTGTCTTGCTCAAGGACACTTCGACACGCTAGGAGCGAGAATCTAACCGGGAACCTCTGGATTACCAGACGACTGCTCTACCTCCCGAGCCACAAGATTAGATTAGATTCAAGCACAATGAAAAGAAGTTTGGCATCCAACCAGAGTGCACATGTAGCAGTAAAGTACAACAGTAATATACAATGTACAGGTGATTAAACTGGGTATAAAATATATAAATTAGTACTACTGAGTAATAGTGCTAATCAGATGTATGTCCAGAGTTGAAGTATTAATATGTACAGTGATGCAGGTATGAAGACAATATGGTAGTAAGTCATACTGGCCAGCAGCGTAACTAGTAAGAGTAGGTAAGAGATATGAACAGATATAGGTATAGTATCTACAGATATGTAAAAGCACTATGTGAATGTAATTACAGACAGGTGTGGATATATATATATTTATATGGTAAGAATAAATATATATATATACGGTATATACAGCATTATTGTACATGCTATCATACAGAGCTATGGGTTATATGCAGGTGTATGAGTAAGTATATAGAGGGGTTTTGTGCAGATGTATATCCAGACAAATATATGTCCATCCAAAAATAAATGGGCACACTTGGAGAGGGGTGGGGGGGCGTGGGGGTGGAGAGGGGTGGGGGGGCATGGGGGGGGGGGGGGGGGGGGATTTCAGCCAAAGACCTTGTCAATAAATAAAAGAGAAGGCAAGTTATTAATTGTATCTCTGGCTGCTTCACCTCTCTCTCTCTCTCGCTCTCTCTCTCTTTTTCTTTCGTTCTTTCTTTTTAAACCAGTAACATAAACATTTGACGTGCCAAGTGGATTCTGGGAACGAAAACAAAACAATGGCCGTTGATATTCGAGGGACATGTCTAGGCAGTGGAAACAAACACATGATATCATGCCGTAAACCCACAGAATAATTTACAATCTCAATCTGCTCTGGAGGCAGTGAAATGGGGAAATCGATTTTGTAAACAAATGCCAATCTTGGTCTCAAATGTTGGTCAGAATAAATCTTACACTTGACAGGGTACAACCCATTTGGAACAGCTGCCTATTATTGAGATATAGGGGGTTCAAGATGGCGGCGTAGAGAATGGTCGCAGTGAAACAAACTCCTGCACAAAACCCTTTTTCTTTTTTTAAAGGGTTTTAAAGCACATCAGTCCAGTGTTAGCTACTCTGCAGCTAGGCTATTCCCTAGAACCAAGAAGAGAGACCACATCAGTCCAGTGTTAGCTACTCTGCAGCTAGGCTATTCCCTAGAACCAAGAAGAGAGACCACATCAGTCCAGTGTTAGCTACTCTGCAGCTAGGCTATTCCCTAGAACCAAGAGGAGAGACCACATCAGTCCAGTGTTAGCTACTCTGCAGCTAGGCTATTCCCTATGAACCAAGAAGAGAGACCACATCAGTCCAGTGTTAGCTACTCTGCAGCTAGGCTATTCCCTAGAACCAAGAAGAGAGACCACATCAGTCCAGTGTTAGCTACTCTGCAGCTAGGCTATTCCCTAGAACCAAGAGGAGAGAGCACATCAGTCCAGTGTTAGCTACTCTGCAGCTAGGCTATTCCCTAGAACCAAGAAGAGAGACCACATCAGTCCAGTGTTAGCTACTCTGCAGCTAGGCTATTCGCTAGAACCAAGAAGAGAGACCACATCAGTCCAGTGTTAGCTACTCTGCAGCTAGGCTATTCCCTAGAACCAAGAGGAGAGACCACATCAGTCCAGTGTTAGCTACTCTGCAGCTAGGCTATTCCCTATGAACCAAGAAGAGAGACCACATCAGTCCAGTGTTAGCTACTCTGCAGCTAGGCTATTCCCTAGAACCAAGAGGAGAGACCACATCAGTCCAGTGTTAGCTACTCTGCAGCTAGGCTATTCCCTATGAACCAAGAAGAGAGACACATCAGTCCAGTGTTAGCTACTCTGCAGCTAGGCTATTCCCTAGAACCAAGAAGAGAGACCACATCAGTCCAGTGTTAGCTACTCTGCAGCTAGGCTATTCCCTAGAACCAAGAGGAGAGACCACATCAGTCCAGTGTTAGCTACTCTGCTATTCCCTATGAACCAAGAAGAGAGACACATCAGTCCAGTGTTAGCTACTCTGCAGCTAGGCTATTCCCTAGAACCAAGAAGAGAGACCACATCAGTCCAGTGTTAGCTACTCTGCAGCTAGGCTATTCGCTAGAACAGGGGCCGGCAACCTGCGGCTCCCTGACCAACATTTTTATTTTTTTTCTCTTATTTTGGAGATCGGTGTCATACTGTGACACTGAAATGAAAAAATATTTCATCAACTAAAATATTTAGTCAACAAAAATATTTCATCAACTAAATTATACAGTACGTCACACCCCGCGCCTCTCCCTGTCGTCTGCAAGTGGCTAATCTTGAGTTTCCGACCCCCCAGTAAGCTAACCATGGATAAATCCAAAAAAAGGAAAGTCTGAGGAAAATAGAGGGTTTAATTCAGCGTGGACAGATTAATTTGCTTTCGCGACTAACAATGCAGGTTTACCTGTATGCCTGATATGTGGTGCGAAATTAGCGAACAACGAAAAATTTTCTTTTTATTTGATAGATTTTCCACCAATAAGGGAAGGACTCAAATAGAGCTGCATAGTTCAGGGTTTTATTTCAAAGTAGGTCTACAGATGCCAGTGTTTTTTCTCCTTTTCTGTGTTTTATTTCAAAGTAGGTCTACACATGGTAGTCTTTTTTCAAAGTGGACTACTTTTTATTTTATAAATGTTCCACAAATAAGGGAAGGACTCAAATATACCTGAATAGTTCAGGGTTTTATTTCAAAGTCGGTCTACAGACACCAGTGTTTTGTCTCCTCTTCTGTGTTTTATTTAAAAATAGGTCTACACAGCCAGTATTTTTTCTCCTCTTCATAAGAGTTTGAGGTTTTCCTTTGTTATAACAATATAAAAAGTCAAAAATATTCTTTTTGTTGCTTTATAATTCCACTAATGCAACACACTGTGTGCTATAAGTATAAAGTATAATACATCGCAAATTACTTTGAATGAATGAATGAATGAATGAATGAATGAATGAATGAATGAATGAATGAATGAATGAATGAATGAATGAATGAATGAATGAAACGTTTATTTTTGAACATGTAATTCTCCATTTCCTCCAAATAAATCACGGTATCTTGTTCCCTCTAAACCAAACAATCATAACAACAAATTAAAAAACATTAAAAAAAAAACATAAAAAAAAAGAAAAAAAGGAATTATAAACAAAAGGTCAAGAGCAATGTGTTTGGTTAGCAGACATGTCCAAAAAAGGAGTAGAGGGAAGCTAATCTTATTGATCCCTACCCCCTTACATTTATATGTGTTCTTCCATTAATTTTACTAGATATAACATAATTTAGTATATTACAATATAGAATATACTTTTACTTATATATAAAAAAAGAAATGTAAACTTGATTAACTTGACAGCAGTGAATATAGTACAGCACTACATAACACAATATAACATAACTTTGTTTATCCTCATTACTCATTTCTGTATTTCTCTAATGTGTCTTTTTTTTGCTGCTTTTTAAATTGTGCCACATGTTTACTCAGTTTGATGTATTCAGGTAAATTATTCCACAACTTCACTCCACACACCGATATGTAGGGATGTCCCAATCTGATCACATGATCGGGATCGGGGCTGATCACGTGATTTTCCGAAGATCGGGATCGGCAAAAAAATAAAAAATAAAATCGGCAATTTTTATTAATTTTTTTATTCAACAAACATGACCATGTTCACGTCTTAAAGGTGCTATGCATTATAAATGTCATTTTTCAGTCTCTAGCATTGTATTATAGTAATAGGAGTTCGTATCAATGTGTTTTTGGGCCTAAATACTATATTGGCGAATTCCTCAGCTACAGCCCATCCCCTCTTTGCCTCTAGTAAATCAGGTCATGTTGATTTGACGACCTGGTGCACGTCACAGGGCGCTGTTTATAGCGCACGGTGATGTGATTGGCTCTGTGGTTTTAGTAATGCCCGCCTCCATTCTTGCTACCTGCAGGGTGGAAGGTTTGTCCAGAAGATCACTAATCAGCTGAAGCCTGATGCGGTTCCCTCGGTCTTCGACAGACAGACCGGCGTTAGCTCTCGGGACTCGGGAGCGATCGCTAGCTACTTAGCACCAGCCGGGGCCGGCGTTAGCAACCGGGAGCGTCGTTGAGCATTCAGCCTGCTGGCTACCTATATCCACTTCAACCAGCGTCGCGGAGCATTCAGCCTGCTGGCTACACAGCTTGTCGGTGTGCTGGAGCCTCTGCAAGCTAACGGTAGCTGGCTCCAGGCTATTAGCACATCGACAAGCTGCTGGAGCTCCCGACGCTCGGCTGGTTGAAGTGGATCTAGGTAGCCAGCAGGCTGAATGCTCCGCGACGCTCCCGGTTGCTATCATGTGCAGGTCCTCTTCTCAGACCTGTGTGGCAAAGCACTGCACACGCATCATGCAAGCTACACATCGCTGCATGTTGATCAATGGTGGCCCACTCGGTGCATCACAGTGGGCTACTATTGTGCTAACAACAACCGCGGTGTCCGGCTTGTCGGCCGGCATGAGTGCTCGATTTGGGGTGGTTCTCTCCTCCTTGTGTGCCCCCGTTCTCGCGGGTGTCCTGCCGGGGAGCTTGTGGACGCGACAACAGCGGCGGCCGTAGCGTTAGTTAGCTCATAGCTATTGTGTACCACTAGCGTTACGGCGGGCTCGAGCACCCTACGGCTGCCGCCGTTGTCGCGTCCATGGGCTCCCCGGCAGGGTACCCGTGGGGACGGGGGTGTACAGAGAGGAGAGAACCATTTTGTGTCGGGCGTGCATGCCGGCCAGCGAGCCGGACGTCGGGATATGTTGTTAGCACAATAGCTACCAAGCTAAGCTATGTTAGCTTCTAACGGTGTATACACAATA
>NC_140179.1:18460216-18467716 GCF_963971535.1 Notolepis coatsorum | reverse complement strand
CAAGATAGTAGTAGACAAGGTAGTAGACAAGGTAGTAGACAAGGTAGTAGACAAGGTAGTAGTAGACAAGGTAGTAGTAGACAAGGTAGTAGACAAGGTAGTAGACAAGGTAGTAGTAGACAAGGTAGTAGACAAGGTAGTAGCAGACAAGGTAGTAGTAGACAAGGTAGTAGACAAGGTAGTAGACAGGTAGTAGCAGACAAGGGTAGTAGACAAGGTAGTAGACAAGTAGTAGTAGACAAGGTAGTAGTAGACAAGGTAGTAGACAAGGTAGTAGCAGACAAGGTAGTTAGACAAGGTAGTAGCAGACAAGGTAGTAGTAGACAAGGTAGTAGTAGACAAGGTAGTAGACAAGGTAGTAGTAGACAAGGTAGTAGTAGACAAGGTAGTAGACAAGGTGAGTAGCAGACAAGGTAGTAGACAAGGTAGTAGCAGACAAGGTAGTAGTAGACAAGGTAGTAGTAGACAAGGTAGTAGACAAGGTAGTAGCAGACCAAGGTAGTAGACAAGGTAGTAGCAGACAAGGTAGTAGTAGACAAGGTAGTAGACAAGGTAGTAGTAGACAAGGTAGTAGTAGACAAGGTAGTAGACAAGGTAGTAGTAGACAAGGTAGTAGACAAGGTAGTAGCAGACAAGGTAGTAGTAGACAAGGTAGTAGACAAGGTAGTAGTAGACAAGGTAGTAGACAAGGTAGTAGTAGACAAGGTAGTAGACAAGGTAGTAGTAGACAAGGTAGTAGTAGACAAGGTAGTAGACAAGGTAGTAGTAGACAAGGTAGTAGACAAGGTAGTAGTAGACAAGGTAGTAGTAGACAAGGTAGTAGACAAGGTAGTAGACAAGGTAGTAGCAGACAAGGTAGTAGTAGACAAGGTAGTAGTAGACAAGGTAGTAGACAAGGTAGTAGACAAGGTAGTAGACAAGGTAGTAGTAGACAAGGTAGTAGTAGACAAGGTAGTAGACAAGGTAGTAGACAAGGTAGTAGACAAGGTAGTAGTAGACAAGGTAGTAGACAAGGTAGTAGCAGACAAGGTAGTAGTAGACAAGGTAGTAGACAAGGTAGTAGACAAGGTAGTAGCAGACAAGGTAGTAGTAGACAAGGTAGTAGACAAGGTAGTAGTAGACAAGGTAGTAGTAGACAAGGTAGTAGACAAGGTAGTAGCAGACAAGGTAGTAGACAAGGTAGTAGCAGACAAGGTAGTAGTAGACAAGGTAGTAGTAGACAAGGTAGTAGACAAGGTAGTAGCAGACAAGGTAGTAGACAAGGTAGTAGCAGACAAGGTAGTAGTAGACAAGGTAGTAGACAAGGTAGTAGTAGACAAGGTAGTAGTAGACAAGGTAGTAGACAAGGTAGTAGTAGACAAGGTAGTAGACAAGGTAGTAGCAGACAAGGTAGTAGTAGACAAGGTAGTAGACAAGGTAGTAGTAGACAAGGTAGTAGACAAGGTAGTAGTAGACAAGGTAGTAGACAAGGTAGTAGTAGACAAGGTAGTAGTAGACAAGGTAGTAGACAAGGTAGTAGTAGACAAGGTAGTAGACAAGGTAGTAGTAGACAAGGTAGTAGTAGACAAGGTAGTAGACAAGGTAGTAGACAAGGTAGTAGTAGACAAGGTAGTAGACAAGGTAGTAGTAGACAAGGTAGTAGACAAGGTAGTAGTAGACAAGGTAGTAGTATACAAGGTAGTAGTAGACAAGGTAGTAGACAAGGTAGTAGTAGACAAGGTAGTAGACAAGGTAGTAGTAGACAAGGTAGTAGACAAGGTAGTAGTAGACAAGGTAGTAGTAGACAAGGTAGTAGACAAGGTAGTAGTAGACAAGGTAGTAGACAAGGTAGTAGTAGACAAGGTAGTAGTAGACAAGGTAGTAGTAGACAAGGTAGTAGTAGACAAGGTAGTAGTAGTAGACAAGGTAGTAGTTAGGGTTAGGGTTAGGGGGGTTAGGTTAGCAGACTGGACCCAGGGTTAGGGGGGTTAGGTCAGCAGACTGGACCCAGGGTTAGGGGGGTTAGGTCAGCAGACTGGACCCGGGGTTAGGGGGGTTAGGTCAGCAGACTGGACCCAGGGTTAGGGGGGTTAGGTTAGCACAGGGGTCGGCAACCTGCGGCTCCGGAGCCGCATGCGGCTCTTCAGCCAATCAGCTGCGGCTCCCTGGCCCCCCAAAAAAAAGTTTTTTTTTAAATTTTTTTTGTTCTCTTATTTTGGAGATCGATGTCATACTGTGACACTAAAATGAAAAAATATTTCATCAACTAAAATATTTAGTCAACAAAAATATTTCATCAACAAAAATATACAGTACGGCACACCCCGCGCCTCTCCCTGCCGTCTGCAAGTGGCTAATCTTGAGTTTCCGACCCCCCAGTAAGCTAACCATGGATAAATCCAAAAAATAAGGAATGACTCAAATAGAGCTGCATAGTTCAGGGTTTTATTTCAAAGTAGGTCTACAGATGCCAATGTTTTTTCTCCTTTTCTGTGTTTTATTTCAAAGTAGGTCTACACATGTTAGTCTTTTTTCAAAGTGGACTACTTTTTATTTTATAAATGTTTCACAAATAAAGGAAGTAATCAAATATACCTGAATAGTTCAGGGTTTTATTTCAAAGTCGGTCTACAGACACCAGTGTTTTGTCTCCTCTTCTGTGTTTTATTTAAAAATAGGTCTACACAGCCAGTATTTTTTCTCCTCTTCATAAGAGTTTGAGGTTTTCCTTTGTTATAACAGGTAAAAACAGCAATAAAAAGTCAACGTTTTTCTTTTTGTTGCTTTATAATTCCATTAATGCAACAAACTGTGTGCTATAGGTATAAAGTATAATAAATCGCAAATTACTTTGGGTATGCAATTGTCAGGCGTTTTATGCTAAATGTGGGGTATGCTTGGGGATATATAAAACGTTATACACTTCGTTATCTTCATTTTAAGGGTAAATAGGTTGTGCGGCTCCCTGAGCATTTTATTTTGTGGGAGGGGGGAAAGTGGCTCTTTTGATAGTAAAGGTTGCTGACCCCTGGGTTAGCAGAATGTACCCAGGGTTAGGGTTAGGTTAGCAGAATGTACCCAGGCAGTTGTGTCCGTCGTGGGCCAGCGTGAAGCCGTCGTAGCAGGTGCACCTGTAGTTCCCTGGTATGTTGATGCACTCGTGGACACACCCTCCATTGTAGTCGTTCTCACACTCGTCCATATCTGAGAGAGAGAGAGAGAGAGAGAGACACTCAGCACACAGGGAGACAAACATCTACCAGGAGGTGGAAACATCCCCTCCCAAATATGCCCCCCCAGAAAAAACTATGACCAAACAATAGGCCTGTCACGATAACACATTTTGCTGGGCGATTAATTGTCCCAGAAATTATTGCGATAAGTGATATTATTGCGGTTTTGAGAGAAATTATTTTTTTGAGAAATGTATTTCCCAAAAGTTTTCAATCAACTTTTTTTTTTACTAATATAATGATAATAGCATAATAATGCAAGGAACCGTTTCAAATCGCAATAAACCTTTATTTAACATTGGAAGACATTTTAAATATCCTAAATTACTACCTAACCAATCAGATATGAGGTAGCGTCAGAAGCAGAGTAACCTCGTTCCCAGTTTTATCTCCGTGAGAGCAATGATAAAACGAGCAGAGCAATGTGTGTGGACAAGAGGCGGGTTGCTACGTTTACTGTAGGAAGGGGCTTTTAGACCCATGTTTTTATTTTTTGCTTCGAAAAGAGGGACATCCTCTCAATATGCGGGACGTGGGACATTAGGTAAAATGGCTGTGCAGTATACAACCAAAAGCGGGACACCTGGTCACCCTAACTGTGGCTCGCGTTTGTTTACTGTGGCTCGCGGATTATGTGATGGGCAAGCTACTTGGAAAATGTAGTAAGCTACACTACCAGTTACTCTCGATTAAAATATAGCTCAACAATAATCAAATAAACACAAATATATACTATCTCTATTGGAATGGAGACTTTTCAGCACAGGATAAACTAGGGATGGGCAAAAAAAAACAGGTAGATTGATCACATGATGTACTTGAGTACTCGTGGAGGAAAACGCTGTACAAAATAAATGTCTTTTCCGGTGTTTTAGACTTTGCTCTTTTATTTTGAAACCCACCGACCGGAAGTATTGTTGTTATTATCCTAGCAGAACCTATGAGCAGACAACTTGTGTCGTCCGGTTCTGTGTTTTTGAGCTAATGATAAAACAAATGTTGAGATTGTTGGTGAACAACTAACTTTAGGTTAGTTTTAACGTTAGCTACTAACGTTAGATGCAGCTACTACAGGCAATCAACGATGAGGAGGAAGCGTCATAGCATCAACGCTAGATCTTTAATCTTTATTTAGCAGTCCAGTTTCTCCGGGCAGTAGCGTATAGCGTTTGTTCACGCTACATCACTACTTGGGTCTAAAAATAGCTACACTACAAAGAACGCTACTTGGTTCAAAAGGAGCGACGCTACCATCACGCTACTGAGAAATGTAGTTAAGCTATGTAGCGTTGCTACTGCCCAACATACGCATGGTGCTCACAGGAGCTCCCGTGCTGTACTCTGTAGTAACGCCAGCGGCCCGCCTCACCACACGGAGAGGTACTGGTTCCCGCCTCATTAAAACAAACACGCAAATAGCAATTAATTGCGCCCGTCAAAATCATTGCATTCATTTTCATTATTGCGCGATAAATTGATTTATTGCTTATTGCAACAGGCCTACCAAACAACAAATAAACATGCGTCACAACTAGGGTGCCCACCGGGACAGTCCCGATATTGGGACGTTTGTCCCGCGTCCCACTACAACATAACAATGTCCCGCAATTCAAAAAAATATATATATATAATTTTTTTTTTTTTTTTTTATTCAAATATTATTATTTAAAAAATGTTTTAAATGTTGTTAATTTAATGCCTCGTTCCAATACCCTCTTATATTTAAAATAAAAAAATCGGGCGACGTCAAACCAATGCGCAGCCGAGCGGAGCAGCTCGACTCGAGTCTTGCGAGTCGCGCTGCCTGTCACTGTCAGACAGTCCGAGGCCGAGGCAGCTGCAGTGTGTCAGTCATACCTGATGTTTCTGCAGAATAGCCTAAAGCTTTTTTACGACGCAGTGCTTGAAGTTGAGGGGGATGACACAACTGTCTGTGAGCTTTTCCAGCTCATGACCAGTCTAAGACTGAAACTTGAACAACGATCAAAGGACCGTTATTTTGGATTCGAGACCAGTGCTCTCATGCAGAGGTTTCCTACCACACAGGCTGCTGCGATCGAACAGGACTTTTTAATTTTCTATCAGAGAGCGCTCGCTTACCTAGACAAATGGTTTGATTTCTCTCATCAGAATTACCTGAAACAGGTGTCATGCTTGGCTCTCAAGAAGAGAGCATTCAGCTTCCAAGAGCTTCGCGAAGCAGCTGAAGCTCTTAATATCAGCAGCAAACTGGACTCTGCATTGTTTAAAAAATGTTGTGGGTTCACCAGACACATATTGCGGAGACTGTGCTGTCTCACCTTTTCTTTATGTTATATAGGCTTTGTGGAGACTTTGGGTCTCACCCTTTTTGTTATATGAGCAACTGAGTGATCCTCTATTCACAATAAAAACATTATTATATTGTGAAGATCAACCATCGCATTCCGTCTCCTCTCTTCTACACTTCACTGCGAATAATGCTCAGGAAAAGATGGCTGAAAAGACTTAGCTCCTGCTCTTTCTATTAATGGAGTGATTTTATCAGCTTGGATACCAAGATTGATGGTTACCTGCTTAATGATGAAAGTGTGATTAAATAAAGATGTTGGTGACATAGACAGTAGCGGCTGAGAAGGTGATTGGTGAAGCATCTATACAGTTTAATAAGATTAATAACAAAATGTGCTATATATAGCCTACCGTCTGCGTCGAATATGAAATAAAGGCATTTAAATAATAAATACATTTCTTTAATTATGTCAAAATTAGCATTGTCCCGCAAAAGCAGTGCTGCTGTCCTGCGACTGAACCATTTTGACCTGGTCACCCTAGTCACAACTTATACAGCTCGTCGCTCGCTGGGACTGTACATAGTTAACGGTAGGCTCTGAGGGGACTCTTATGGTAGGTACACATACAGCTCATCTCTGGGTAACAGTACAGTAGACTATTTTATCACTGACCTCAGCCTAGAGTCTCTCAGAGTGTTTGATTGATTGATTGATTGATTGATTGATAATGTTATTAACAGATTGCAGAATGGGTACAATACAGTACAGCTCAATACACACAATTGTTAAGGGATGCAGACCAGAGAAAGACTTTCATCTTGTTTACATCAGGGTCCCCCATTTTCATTTCTTCATAGTTCACAGTCAGCCCGCTAACACCCCTGCTGTCAGACCACAGCAAAACCACTGTATCTGAACAGATCAACACCCAACCAGGAAGTATCAAAACCAAACAAACTAAACACTATTAAAAAATACTACAAATGGAAAGAAAGTAGTATAGAAGCATTCCAAACTGCTATCAAGCTACAAAAGGTCCAATCACGTTTAGACCAATTCCTGGGAAAAAACGTCCAACACAACAGCAAAAGTGTAAACGGGGCGGTAGAAAACCTCAATAACATATTTGACCTTACAGCTTCCTTATCCAACCTAAAGGCCTCAAATAGGAAAGCTAGGACAAATAAAAATATGCATGACAAATGGTATGATAATGATTGTAAAAATCTCAGAGAGACCCAGAGAGACCCAGACAATCAGAACACACGTCTTCAATACAGTGAAACACTACAAAAACACAGTCAAAAAAAAGGGACCAACACGTTAGAAACCAGCTACAAGATATAGAGGAATCCATAAAAACAAACAACTTCTGGGAAAACTGGAACAAACTAAACAAACAACACCATCACCAACACCATCCAACATGGAGACGTATGGGTAAACCACTTCTCCAATCTCTTTAGCCCAATACAAAATAATGAACAGCAAAAACACATACAAGATAAACTACAATGCCTAGAGTCAACCATAAAAGACTACCAGAACCCGCTAGACTCCCCAATTACACTACAAGAACTACAGGACAAAATAAAATCACTTAAAACCAAGAAGGCCTGCAGAGCGGATGGTATCCTAAATGAATTATCAAATTCACAGACTCCAAATTCCAATTGGCTATACTAAAACTCCTTAACATTGTCCTTAGCTCCGGGATCTTTCCCCAATATTTTGGAACCACAGACTCATAATACCGCTCCACAAAAAGGGAGACAAATTTGACCTGAACAATTACCGTGGGATCTGTGTCAACAGCAACCTTGGAGAAATCCTCTGTATGATCATCAACCACAGACTCATACATTTCCTCACAAACAACAATGCCTTGAGCAAATCACAGATTGGCTTCCTACCAAATCACCATACAACAGAGCACATTCTCACCCTCAGCACCCTAATCGACAACCAAATAAAGAAAAATAAAAGCAAATTATACTCCTGTTTTGTTGACTTCC
>NC_140179.1:18452247-18460016 GCF_963971535.1 Notolepis coatsorum | reverse complement strand
GAGAGAGAGAGAGAGAGAGAGAGAGAGAGGCTAGCTTCCAGGAGTAGATATCAGAGAGAGAGAGGCTAGCTACCAGGAGTAGATATCAGAGAGAGAGAGGCTAGCTACCAGGAGGAGATATCAGAGAGAGACAGAGAGAGAGGCTAGCTACCAGGAGGAGATATCAGAGAGAGAGAGAGGCTAGCTACCAGGAGGAGATATCAGAGAGAGACAGAGAGGCTATCAGGAGATATCAGAGAGAGAAAGAGAGAGAGGCTAGCTACCAGGAGGAGATATCAGAGAGAGAGAGAGGCTAGCTACCAGGAGGAGATATCAGAGAGAGAGAGAGGCTAGCTATCAGGAGGAGATATCAGAGAGAGAGAGAGAGAGAGAGAGAGAGAGAGAGAGAGAGAGAGAGAGAGAGAGAGAGGCTAGCTATCAGGAGGAGATATCAGAGAGAGAGGCTATCAGGAGGAGATATCAGAGAGAGAGAGAGAGCTACCAGGAGGAGATATCAGAGAGAAAGAGAGAGAGAGAGAGGCTATCAGGAGGAGATATCAGAGAGAAAGAGAGAGAGAGAGAGGCTATCAGGAGGAGATATCAGAGAGAGAGAGGCTATCAGGAGGAGATATCAGAGAGAGAGAGAGCTATCAGGAGGAGATATCAGAGAGAGAGAGAGCTACCAGGAGGAGATATCAGAGAGAACTCTTCCACCCCGCATGGCTCCCAACAGTAACACACAGAATGAAAAGCGTCATAAAGCAGTGAAAATAATGGACGCCCTCCAAACGATGATAGAGCTGCTCTCCAGAGGCACGGGGGAGCTCCATGCCAGAACAGACACGCAGAGCAGACACCATGCACGCACACACACACATGCACACACACACTCACGCACACACACACACACACACACACACATACACACATTAGGAAGCTCGATGCCAAAGAACTGGAATTTTAACAACTCACTCCGTTGTAACTGTCATTGTTAAAGCAATAGATGTTTCACTTATTATCCACGTGTTGTAGACGTCTTACTACATTGCACACACACATACGCACACACACACAAACATAAGCCATAGGAACAAAGTGTAACATTGAGTTCCAGATGAGCACAGCTACAAGACACAGACAAGGTAGTAGTAGACAAGGTAGTACTAGATAAGGTAGTAGTAGATAAGGTAGTAGACAAGGTAGTAGACAAGGTAGTAGTAGACAAGGTAGTAGACAAGGTAGTAGACAAGGTAGTAGTAGACAAGGTAGTAGTAGACAAGGTAGTAGACAAGGCAGTAGTAAACAAGGTAGTAGACAAGGTAGTAGTAGACAAGGTAGTAGACAAGGTAGTAGTAGACAAGGTAGTAGACAAGGCAGTAGTAAACAAGGTAGTAGACAAGGTAGTAGTAGACAAGGTAGTAAACAAGGTAGTAGACAAGGTAGTAGTAGACAAGGTAGTAGACAAGGTAGTAGTAGACAAGGTAGTAGACAAGGTAGTAGACAAGGTAGTAGTAGACAAGGTAGTAGACATGGTAGTAGCAGACAAGGTAGTAGTAGACAAGGTAGTAGTAGACAAGGTAGTAGACAAGGTAGTAGTAGACAAGGTAGTAGACAAGGTAGTAGACAAGGTAGTAGTAGACAAGGTAGTAGACAAGGTAGTAGTAGACAAGGTAGTAGACAAGGTAGTAGTAGACAAGGTAGTAGTAGACAAGGTAGTAGTAGACAAGGTAGTAGTAGACAAGGTAGTAGACAAGGTAGTAGTAGACAAGGTAGTAGACAAGGTAGTAGTAGACAAGGTAGTAGTAGACAAGGTAGTAGACAAGGTAGTAGTAGACAAGGTAGTAGTAGACAAGGTAGCAGACAAGGTAGTAGTAGACAAGGTAGTAGACAAGGTAGTAGTAGACAAGGTAGTAGACAAGGTAGTAGTAGACAAGGTAGTAGACAAGGTAGTAGTAGACAAGGTAGTAGACAAGGTAGTAGTAGACAAGGTAGTAGACAAGGTAGTAGCAGACAAGGTAGTAGTAGACAAGGTAGTAGACAAGGTAGTAGTAGACAAGGTAGTAGACAAGGCAGTAGTAAACAAGGTAGTAGACAAGGTAGTAGTAGACAAGGTAGTAGACAAGGTAGTAGTAGACAAGGTAGTAGACAAGGCAGTAGTAAACAAGGTAGTAGACAAGGTAGTAGTAGACAAGGTAGTAGTAGACAAGGTAGTAGACAAGGTAGTAGTAGACAAGGTAGTAGTAGACAAGGTAGTAGTAGTAGACAAGGTAGTAGTAGACAAGGTAGTAGACAAGGTAGTAGCAGACAAGGTAGTAGACAAGGTAGTAGACAAGGTAGTAGACAAGGTAGTAGTAGACAAGGTAGTAGACAAGGTAGTAGACAAGGTAGTAGACAAGGTAGTAGTAGACAAGGTAGTAGACAAGGTAGTAGCAGACAAGGTAGTAGTAGACAAGGTAGTAGTAGACAAGGTAGTAGACAAGGTAGTAGTAGACAAGGTAGTAGACAAGGTAGTAGTAGACAAGGTAGTAGTAGACAAGGTAGTAGACAAGGTAGTAGTAGACAAGGTAGTAGTAGACAAGGTAGTAGTAGTAGACAAGGTAGTAGTAGACAAGGTAGTAGTAGACAAGGTAGTAGACAAGGTAGTAGTAGACAAGGTAGTAGACAAGGTAGTAGACAAGGTAGTAGCAGACAAGGTAGTAGACAAGGTAGTAGACAAGGTAGTAGACAAGGTAGTAGTAGACAAGGTAGTAGACAAGGTAGTAGACAAGGTAGTAGTAGACAAGGTAGTAGACAAGGTAGTAGACAAGGTAGTAGTAGACAAGGTAGTAGACAAGGTAGTAGTAGACAAGGTAGTAGACAAGGTAGTGGTAGACAAGGTAGTAGACAAGGTAGTAGTAGACAAGGTAGTAGTAGACAAGGTAGTAGTATACAAGGTAGTAGTAGACAAGGTAGTAGACAAGGTAGTAGCAGACAAGGTAGTAGTAGACAAGGTAGTAGTAGACAAGGTAGTAGACAAGGTAGTAGTAGACAAGGTAGTAGACAAGGTAGTAGTAGACAAGGTAGTAGACAAGGTAGTAGTAGTAGTAGTAGACAAGGTAGTAGTAGACAAGGTAGTAGTAGACAAGGTAGTAGTAGTAGACAAGGTAGTAGTAGACAAGGTAGTAGTAGACAAGGTAGTAGTAGTAGACAAGGTAGTAGTAGACAAGGTAGTAGTAGTAGACAAGGTAGTAGTTAGGGTTAGGGTTAGGGGGGTTAGGTTAGCAGACTGGACCCAGGGTTAGGGGGGTTAGGTCAGCAGACTGGACCCAGGGTTAGGGGGGTTAGGTCAGCAGACTGGACCCGGGGTTAGGGGGGTTAGGTCAGCAGACTGGACCCAGGGTTAGGGGGGTTAGGTCAGCAGACTGGACCCGGGGTTAGGAGGGTTAGGTCAGCAGACTGGACCCAGGGTTAGGGGGGTTAGGTCAGCAGACTGGACCCAGGGTTAGGGGGGTTAGGTCAGCAGACTGGACCCAGGGTTAGGTCAGCAGACTGGACCCAGGGTTAGGGGGGTTAGGTCAGCAGACTGGACCCAGGGTTAGGGGGGTTAGGTTAGCACAGGGGTCGGCAACCTGCGGCTCCGGAGCCGCATGCGGCTCTTCAGCCAATCAGCTGCGGCTCCCTGGCCCCCCAAAAAAAAGAAAAAAAAAAAAAAATTGTTCTCTTATTTTGGAGATCGATGTCATACTGTGACACTAAAATGAAAAAATATTTCATCAACAAAAATATTTAGTCAACAAAAATATTTAGTCAACAAAAATATTTCATCAACAAAAATATACAGTACGGCACACCCCGCGCCTCTCCCTGCCGTCTGCAAGTGGCTAATCTTGAGTTTCCGACCCCCCAGTAAGCTAACCATGGATAAATCCAAAAAATAAGGGAAGGACTCAAATAGAGCTGCATAGTTCAGGGTTTTATTTCAAAGTAGGTCTACAGATGCCAATGTTTTTTCTCCTTTTCTGTGTTTTATTTCAAAGTAGGTCTACACATGTTAGTCTTTTTTCAAAGTGGACTACTTTTTATTTTATAAATGTTTCACAAATAAAGGAAGTAATCAAATATACCTGAATAGTTCAGGGTTTTATTTCAAAGTCGGTCTACAGACACCAGTGTTTTGTCTCCTCTTCGGTGTTTTATTTAAAAATAGGTCTACACAGCCAGTATTTTTTCTCCTCTTCATAAGAGTTTGAGGTTTTCCTTTGTTATAACAGGTAAAAACAGCAATAAAAAGTCAACGTTTTTCTTTTTGTTGCTTTATAATTCCATTAATGCAACAAACTGTGTGCTATAGGTATAAAGTATAATACATCGCAAATTACTTTGGGTATGCAATTGTCAGGCGTTTTATGCTAAATGTGGGGTATGCTTGGGGATATATAAAACGTTATACACTTCGTTATCTTCATTTTAAGGGTAAATAGGTTGTGCGGCTCCCTGAGCATTTTATTTTGTGGGAGGGGGGAAAGTGGCTCTTTTGATAGTAAAGGTTGCTGACCCCTGGGTTAGCAGAATGTACCCAGGGTTAGGGTTATGTTAGCAGAATGTACCCAGGCAGTTGTGTCCGTCGTGGGCCAGCGTGAAGCCGTCGTAGCAGGTGCACCTGTAGTTCCCTGGTATGTTGATGCACTCGTGGACACACCCTCCATTGTAGTCGTTCTCACACTCGTCCATATCTGAGAGAGAGAGAGAGAGAGAGAGAGAGACACTCAGCACACAGGGAGACAAACATCTACCAGGAGGTGGAAACATCCCCTCCCAAATATGCCCCCCCAGAAAAAACTATGACCAAACAACAAATAAACATGCGTCATCACAACTAGGGTGCCCACCTGTCCCGCGATTCGCGGGACAGTCCCGATATTGGGACGTTTGTCCCGCGTCCCGCTACAAGATAACAATGTCCCGCAATTCAAAAAAATATATATATATATAATTTTTTTTTTTTTTTTATTCAAATATTATTATTTAAAAAATGTTTTAAATGTTGTTAATTTAATGCCTCGTTCCAATACCCTCTTATATTTAAAATAAAAAAATCGGGCGACGTCAAACCAATGCGCAGCCGAGCGGAGCAGCTCGACTCGAGTCTTGCGAGTCGCGCTGCCTGTCACTGTCAGACAGTCCGAGGCCGAGGCAGCTGCAGTGTGTCAGTCATACCTGATGTTTCTGCAGAATAGCCTAAAGCTTTTTTACGACGCAGTGCTTGAAGTTGAGGGGGATGACACAACTGTCTGTGAGCTTTTCCAGCTCATGACCAGTCTAAGACTGAAACTTGAACAACGATCAAAGGACCGTTATTTTGGATTCGAGATCAGTGCTCTCATGCAGAGGTTTCCTACCACACAGGCTGCTGCGATCGAACAGGACTTTTTAATTTTCTATCAGAGAGCGCTCGCTTACCTAGACAAATGGTTTGATTTCTCTCATCAGAATTACCTGAAACAGGTGTCATGCTTGGCTCTCAAGAAGAGAGCATTCAGCTTCCAAGAGCTTCGCGAAGCAGCTGAAGCTCTTAATATCAGCAGCAAACTAGACTCTGCATTGTTTAAAAAATGTTGTGGGTTCACCAGACACATATTGCGGAGACTGTGCTGTCTCACCTTTTCTTTATGTTATATAGGCTTTGTGGAGACTTTGGGTCTCACCCTTTTTGTTATATGAGCAACTGAGTGATCCTCTATTCACAATAAAAACATTATTATATTGTGAAGATCAACCATCGCATTCCGTCTCCTCTCTTCTACACTTCACTGCTAATAATGCTCAGGAAAAGATGGCTGAAAAGACTTAGCTCCTGCTCTTTCTATTAATGGAGTGATTTTATCAGCTTGGATACCAAGATTGATGGTTACCTGCTTAATGATGAAAGTGTGATTAAATAAAGATGTTGGTGACATAGACAGTAGCGGCTGAGAAGGTGATTGGTGAAGCATCTATACAGTTTAATAAGATTAATAACAAAATGTGCTATATATAGCCTACCGTCTGCGTCTAATATGAAATAAAGGCATTTAAATAATAAATAAATTTCTTTAATTATGTAAATATTTGCATTGTCCCGCAAAAGCAGTGCTGCTGTCCTGCGACTGAACCATTTTGACCTGGTCACCCTAGTCACAACTTATACAGCTCTGTCGCTCGCTGGGACTGTACATAGTTAACGGTAGGCTCCGAGGGGACTCTTATGGTAGGTACACATACAGCTCATCTCTGGGTAACAGTACAGTAGACTATTTTATCACTGACCTCAGCCTAGAGTCTCTCAGAGTGTTTGATTGATTGATTGATTGATTGATTGATTGATTGATTGATTGATTGATTGATTGATAATGTTATTAACAGATTGCAGAATGGGTACAATACAGTACAGCTCAATACACACAATTGTTAAGGGGATGCAGACCAGAGAAAGACTTTCGTCTTGTTTACATCAGGGTCCCCCATTTTCATTTCATCATAGTTCACAGTCAGCCCGCTAACACCCCTGCTGTCAGACCACAGCAAAACCACTGTCTATCTGAACAGATCAACACCCAACCAGGAAGTATCAAAACCAAACAAACTAAACACTATTAAAAAATAATAAATGGAAAGAAAGTAGTATAGAAGCATTGCAAACTGCTATCAAGCTACAAAAGGTCCAATCACGTTTAGACCAATTCCTGGGAAAAAACTTCCAACACAACAGCAAAAGTGTAAACGGGGCGGTAGAAAACCTCAATAACATATTTGACCTTACAGCTTCCTTATCCAACCTAAAGGCCTCAAATAAAGCGAGGACAAATAAAAATATGCATGACAAATGGTATGATAATGATTGTAAAAATCTCAGACAGACCCAGAGAGACCCAGACAATCAGAACACACGTCTTCAATACAGTGAAACACTACAAAAACACAGTAAAAAAAGGGACCAACACGTTAGAAACCAGCTACAAGATATAGAGGAATCCATAAAAACAAACAACTTCTGGGAAAACTGGAACAAACTAAACAAACAACACCATCACCAACACCATCCAACATGGAGACGTATGGGTAAACCACTTCTCCAATCTCTTTAGCCCCAATACAAAATAATGAACAGCAAAAACACATACAAGCTAAACTACAACGCCTAGAGTCAACCATAAAAGACTACCAGAACCCGCTAGACTCCCCAATTACACTACAAGAACTACAGGACAAAATAAAATCACTTAAAACCAAGAAGGCCTGCAGAGCGGATGGTATCCTAAATGAAATGATCAAATTCACAGACTCCAAATTGGCTATACTAAAACTCCTTAACATTGTCCTTAGCTCCGGGATCTTCCCCAATATTTTGGAACCACAGACTCATAATACCGCTCCACAAAAAGGGAGACAAATTTGACCTGAACAATTACCGTGGGATCTGTGTCAACAGCAACCTTGGAGAAATCCTCTGTATGATCATCAACCACAGACTCATACATTTCCTCACAAACAACAATGCCTTGAGCAAATCACAGATTTGCTTCCAACCAAATCACCATACAACAGACCACATTCTCACCCTCAGCACCCTAATCGACAACCAAATAAAGAAAAATAAAAGCAAATTATACTCCTGTTTTGTTGACTTCCAAAAAATATTAGACTCAATCTGGCACGAGGGTCTACTGTACAAGCTAAGTGGCATTGGAGGGAAAACCTACGACCTCATAAAGTCAATGTACACCAACAACACATGTGCTGTGAGGCTTAAGGAAAAACACACAGACTTCTTT